>NW_004955461.1:4863625-5083652 GCF_000276665.1 Chinchilla lanigera
TGCTGAGAAAAATGTGTATTCTGATGTTGTGGGGTGAAACACTCTGTAGACATCTACTAAGTCCATTTGTTCACAGCTTTGGTTCAGATCTGTTATTTTCTTGCTGATTTTTTGTCCAGTTGACCTATCTCTTTGTGTCAATGGGGTGTTGATGTCCCCTGTTACAACACTGTTAGTACTTACATGGGTTTTCATGCCTGTTAAGATTTGTCTTATATAATCTGGAGATCCAATATTTGGTGCATACACGTTTATGATTGTTATCTCATCCTCTTGCAGTTTTCCCCTGACTAGGATGTACTGACCTTCTTTATCTCTTTTGACTATTGTCAGTTTGAAGTTTACATTGTCTGCAAACAGAATAGCTACACCTGCTTTTTTCTGGGTTCCTGTTGCATGGAGGATTGTTTTCTATCCTTTGACTTTTAGAGTATGGATTTCCTTCTGAGTGAAATGTGTTTCCTGTATACAGCATATCATTGGATTTTGTTTTTTAATCCACTCTGCCAGTCTGTTTCTTTTGACTGGAGAATTGAGACCATTTACATTTATAGTTATAATTGGTATATGTTGATTTATCATTGTCATGTTATTTACTTGTGTTGGTGTCCTACTTTTTCTACCTGTTTAATTGCTTGCTCTTCTTGACGTTTCATTTCTATTGTTCTTCAAATTGTGGTCAGAATTTTCTCTGTGTAGAATATCTTTTACTACTCTTTCTAATGTTGGCTTGGTGCTCATGAAGTTCTTCAATTGTTCTTTGTTGTGAAAATATTTTATTTCTCCGTTGAATCTGAGGGATAGTTTGGCAGGGTACATCAGTCTTGGTTGGAAGCTGTTCTGTCTCAGGACCTGTAATATTTCACTGCAAGCTCTTCTCGATTGGATGGTTTGTGCTGAGAAGTATGCCGTGATTCTGATGGGCTTTCCTTTATAGGTAATCTGTTTCTTTTCTCTAGCAGCTTTTAATATTCTGTCCTTTTGCTGGAGATCTGGGAACTTGACTATTATATGTCTCAGTGTAGTTTTATTTTGGTTGTGGTTGGAGTTCTATACGTCTCATTTTCCTGTATATCAGGTTCTGTTTCCATACTTGGGAAATTTTCCGCTATTATTTCTGCAAATATTCTTTTTATGTCAGTTGTGTTGCCTCCTGCTGTTTCCTTGACATAAGTCGTACATTATTCCTCTTTGCCTCATCTTGCAGGTATTGAATTGACTTTTCCTGGATCTTTGTTGATTTTATGAGATCCTTTCTTTCATGGTCGCTAGCTGCCATGCTGTCTTCAAAGTCTGAGATTCTATCTTCAGCTTCATTCAAGCGGTTTTGGTAGCTTTCAATGGCAGCTTTGTTTTCCTGGAAGTCCCTTTGAATCTGGTTCATGCGTTCTAAGTCCTTCCTATATTTTTCATTGAATGCTTCTTTCCATTGCCTTTGTTATTCTATTTTATGTTTCTTCAGACTTTTTGAGCAGTTCTTTCATTATTATTGTCATTTCATTTTTTTTGCCTGAGAGATTATTTCTGATCTCATCTTTTCTATGGCCTTATGGAGTTGTTTCTTTACTTCCATTGAAATCATTTCAGCTATCTCAGGCATATGTTTACCAAGTTCTCCTATGTCGATGTCTCCTGGACTTGTTCTGAGTGGGGTGGAGTTCTGGGATTGTGTTTTAGTCCTTCGTTTTGTCATGTTTGCTACCGGATGCAGAAAGCTCAGTTTCCCTCTTCAGTGGCTGCACAGCAAAGGCCACTAGTGTCCCTAGTTTTCCTGTTGGTCAGGTTTGCCCTTCAGTGACCCCTGAGAAGCACTACTTAGTCTCGGGCTTTCCGGCAGTTGTTCATTTGTATCTAGTTATCCCAGGTCTCAGACGCGGGCATTGGTGTCAGCTGACAGCAGACCGTCTGATCCAGCGTCCCCTTGCAGTTCAGGGCATGTGCATGGCCCAGACTCGCATTGCACTGGTGTGACAATCCCGGTCCAGTGGACCTATGTCCCCAGGCAGTTCAGGGTACAGGAAAAACCCAGACACAAACTGCAGGGTCGACAGTTTGTGAACCACCTGATTCTGTATCTCCAATCAGTTCAGGAAACATTCAGGAACCAGATGCAGGCTAGATGGACAGCAATCAGACTGCCTGTGCCTGTGACCCCCCCAGAGGGTCCAGGCACAAGTAAAGCACAGACTTGAAAAGCTAGACCAGCAGCTCTTGGAGCACTTGCTCACTCGGTGCAGGGCGCGTGCAGGAAGGGCCCACACGCGAACCCCAGTGAGAGCAGTCCCCGGGGCTTCTGAGTGAGGACCTCCTGTCTGCCGCGGGTGCACAGAGGGCAGAGACTCAGACTGTAATGGCAGCGGGGTCCTGGGTTGCCTGCTCTGCCCCCAGGAAGTAGATGGGAAATACCTGGCTCTCTCTTTGAGTTTCAGCTGGGAATGGTGGCAGTGTAGTAAAGCATGGATTCAAACTGTGGGACCAGCAGCTCTTGGAGCACTTGTTCACTCGGTGCAGGGCAGGGCGGCACGTGCACCCCAGTGAGAGCAGTCCCTGGGGCTTCTGAGTGAGGACCTCCTGTCTGGCTCTCTCTGCGAGTTTCAGCTGGGAACCGTGGTGGTGGGAGTAAAGCATGGGCTCGATTTGCGGGACCAGCAGCTCTTGGAGCACTTACTCACTTGGCGCAGGGTGCGTGCAAGGAGGGCCCACACATCCACCCCAGCTAGAGCAGTCTCTGGAGCTTCTGAGTGAGGACCTCCTGTCTGCTGCGCATGCACGGAGGGCAGAGACTCAGACTGTAATGGCCAAGGACTTACAATTTTGAAACAGAATTCTCCATGTCTGTAGGTTAGGGTTTCAAATATCTTTAAGAAGATGAAATGGAAACTAGAAAAGTTATATGGACTTGCCCAAGGTCCTACCAACAGCTGGACTGTCAGTCTGAGAGGAAATTATACTTTTGCTGATCCCCTTTTCAGAATTCCTTCAATTATACCACATGTGCCTCTTTACGCTGGAGCTCATATCCTTAAAAAGAGGAGTTTGTCATGATAATCAGAAAAATAATGTATATTTAAATGAACAGTTTTCCAGAGAAAGTACTTCAAATTTTTAAAAATGAAATGGCCTCATTTCAAAGGGATCAATAGTCAAAGTGACTCTTGCTAACAATGTTTTTTTAAGTTTTAAAATGCTTTTAAAAAACAGGCACTGGCTGTGGTGGCGCATGCCTGTATTTCCAGCACTTGGGAGGCTGAGGCAGGAGGATCTTGAGTTCAAGGCTAGCCTGGGCTACATGAGTTCAGTGCTAGCTTGGACTGCAATGTGAGTGTTTATCTCAACTGAAAGGAACAGGTATACCAAAAGTTTAAGAAGCAATACAGTGCATGATTACATTTTAATACTTTAAAAGTCACTGACTTTCAAAATAATAAATTGCCACAGTGCTAGGAAGGCTTCACACCTTTTATCTTCACTCTCAAAAGATCTGCAAGTGAGATATAAATCCTCACCTACTCACCTGCCTAACTTCATCAGCCTACTGATGAGAAAAATGAGGCCAGATGATTGGCCTAAGGCAAAAAACCATTAGTCAGAAAACCTAGACAAGCAGCTAGGTTGCTGGACATTAAGCCTACCTCCTTCCTGGAGATAAGGAAATTTATTCATTTAATTTCACTGAATACTTTCCGGTTCTTTCTTTTTTGAAACAGGGTCTTGCTATGTAGTTCAGGCTGATCTTGAACTCACTATGTAGCCCAGGCCGGCCTCCAACTCCCAGCAATCCTCCTGTCTCAGCCTCTCAAGTGCTAGGAATCACAGCCATGCACCACCATACCCAGATTTTCAGTGGACACTTTCACACGGGAAAGAAAACTGACAGTATAGTGAAGCTGTCTTTGTGAAAAACTGGCAGTGAATGTAGTACTAAGGCTTTCCTCCAGGGTATGTGCTTTCCTTATATACTATACCATTACCTTCTATATCATCAAGTGAAACTCCACATCAGCACCAGCACTTTCAATGTGCAACGTGTGCAACAATTTCGGGATGGATCAAGCCACCTTTTTACTGAAGGGCAGGAAGTCCTATAGGCAGGAAAGCAGTACCTCTAACCAAACTGGGACCTGTGCTCACTTCACACAAAACTGGGACTGAACTATCTGTAAGTCCTAAAGGAAAATATGATAGTCAAGGCCTGAGTTCAGACAGAAGGGAACAAAGACAGTGGATGTTTCCCCTGCCTCACAAAAGTTGCTCACTGGTCTTTCACTTAGAGCTTTGAGCAGGGCATGGGACAGAGATAGGGAAGTAGTATTCTAAGGTGGTTTGGAATTCTGCTTGGGTTGAGGACTATGACCATGGGCACACTTTGCCTCTGTTTCTTCATTTTCAAAGTAAGGACAAACACTCTGCTTGCTTGGAGTCATGAAGATAAATAAGGCAGGAGGTATACTTGACACAGTAGGATGTCAGAGAGTTTTTGCATGCCCAGAATCTGTGGGTGGTGGGGCAGACCTCCTGAAACTGCCCTTTCTCATATGGTACCTAGTTGCTGTCTGGTTTGCCAACTCTGTGCCCACAGTATTAAGCTATCAGCCACTTTCTTCTGACTTTATTCTGTTGCTTCCCTTGCTGTCAAGACCTCATACTTGGCGGGCAGAGCATCTGCCACCTTCTCATGCCTCCTGGAGCCAGCCTGGGCTTACCTTCCTCTAGGAATTTTTTAAGCACCACCTGAAGAACGAAGAGGGCATGCACCCCACCAGACAGGCTCCTCTGTCAGCATGCGCACTGTGTCACATTGCTCGTCTCCTCCAGGGCAGGAGCTCTATCTAATTTAATTTTGTACTCTTGGTGCCTTGCACAGTTCTTGGTATCTAGTTGGCATTCATTAAATAATCAAGTAGATAAATGGATAAGTAGACCTTGCTCTTCCTTTCTCTTTTAGCTTGCTTTCTTTTTTTGCTATTTCTCCCAACTGAACATGCTTTCTCCGTATTTTCTGTTCTCCTTCTGACACCTTCATCCAGTGGTGATGAACCTACGGCATGGGAGCCACAGAAGGCTGTTTGTTATCATTGAAAGCTCTAAAAGGTTCGCCATCATTGCATTCTCTCTGAGCTGAGGCAAGAGTACAATACTCCAGAGGGGTGTGAGCGTGAGGGAGAGGAGAGAAGGCAAAATGGGTGTGAATGGAATTGCATGGCTCTCCAGAAGTAAGGAAAATAACAACTGTGTGTCAGTGATGGGACAGGAACTTTAATAGTTCATGACACTTGGTCCCACATAGTTGTCAGAAAGAAGAGTTTGAGTCCACAGAAAAGTGGATTCAACACCAATGTAAGCTGCTGAGAATGTAGTCACCCGCTGCTGTTTGAGGTCCAGGCAGGCCACAGGAAGGAGGGTAGCCCAGGACAGTCAATTAGCAGTATGGGATACCAAGCCTGGTTCTTTCCACTGTAGTTGGTGTCCTTTAACTATGCCACACCTGCCCCAGGGAGAGGCTCTGCCAGTATCTTCCTTCAAGGCCAAGCTCCTTCACAGGACAGCCCAGCAGCAGCTAGTCCGGTTCACTCATTCGAGCACCGATTATTGAGCAAGCGCCTCTTGTACGTAGGTGACACGATTAAAAGATGAGTATGGCACTGCTGTCCTCAAGAAGCTGTAGACGTCTACAGAGCACCACAGAGCGGTGTGAGGGCCACAGGCAGAGAGCGGGGAGCAATAATACCAACAACAGTGAGGCTCGAGATGAGCCTTGCAGCTCCAAGTGTGTGAGCACACAGGAGGGCACGCAGACAAGGACAAGAGTAAAGTGTGAAGGTCCCACGGCGGGAAAAAGCATGGAGAGGCACCAGGACTAAGAGCACGCCTGCTTTTTCAGTTTAAGGCATTATAACATGATTTCAAAACTACTTACGCTACATAATCCTGTTCATCTTCTGCCTGAAAGTGATAGGTTCTGTTATCTGAAATATAAAAAAAGAAAAAAAGTGAAGCCAGGCACAGTATGGTGTCTTCAGACATAATGCAGATTTTACAAGTTCCCAGAAAGTCTGGGAAGGTAGCGCAGTCATAGCGCCCTTGCAGAGCACATGCGGCTGAGTTCAATCTCCAGCTGAGAGGAAAATAAAAAGTCCCCGGGGCGGCCACCCACACAGTTAGGAATTTAATATTATTCCTCTTTAACATTTTTTTCTTTTTACATCTATATTTAGCAGCTGAACAGTTTACTTTGCCAATACTATTTTTCTTAAGTACAAGAGAAACACTAGAATAAAAGACCATGCAAATAGGAGGCACCTCTTTTAGAACAGTGAGAAGGGGTGAGGTGCCATCCAACCCAGGTGGGCTCAGTGACAAGTGCGTGACTGCCTGCGTTTTCTGTGAAGGAATTCTTTCCCCACACGAGGCCCCACCTGCAGGGGAGCTCTGAAACCCTGCCCAGGCTTTGGTCTGCTCGCTGGTTGAATTGGGCTTCCAGGAAGAAAGGATCAACCTCTGCCACCCAAGGAGGGGAAGGAGAGGCCTAACTTGGACATGCCGCTGGGTGCTTTAACACATTCAGGTCAAAATAACATGTGCTGAGTACTTCCTTCAGTGACTGCTCTTAGCTAGGCACTCACGCTCTTCATTTCTGAGAGGGAAGAGAACACATGGACAGAAGTACACGCGAGCCTTGGCCGAATCCCTGCTTTACTGCTGCATGGCCTTGAGGTCACTGAAACTGTGTCTTCATTGTCCTCTTCTATGAAATGGGAAACTGACAGGGCATTACTGGGAATCAGATAATGTATAAGAAGCATCTGGCACATAGATGCTCAATAACTGATGAGTATAACTGACAGGTTCTCAAGTCTAGAAGTTCTTGGTTTTCTGAAGATGTATTATTCATTTCAATTTTTCATATTTCATGCTTCTCAATAACCCAAGAAATGTCTTGGCTGTAAAAGCCACAGGGAATCTGAACTTCACAGAGATGCTGCAGAATCCAGCTCAGACTTTATGAAAACAGCCTCAGAGCTGATTCACACTTTTGGGTCAGCAATGTATTTGAGCTGCCACTCACACAACTGCATCAAAAGGATTTCAAGGCAGGAAAGTATTTTGTGCTTCTACAGATCATGCCCTTTGGCTGCTGGCCTCCTTGCTCGGCTGGTACAGAAGGAACAGTGCCTAAGGTTGGTGTTGCAGGGCCTCAGGACAGTGGTGAGGGCTACTTCCCTGGCCCTGTTCTCCTCATCCCTTAGAAGGTGGTGATGTCCTTTCACCTGTACTGGGGCCAGCAAGTCCATCTACAGAACTGGGCAGGCAAGGGGCAGCCTGGTGCTACACACTGTGAGTGGGCAGGCTGCAGGTCGTGGCGTGGGTGGCTCGTTATGCTCCTGTCATGGATGAAAAGCAAACTGTGAACATGGGAGTAAGAAAGGGAGGGGGCAGCAACATCAGTTCATGTAGTGTGAAGGCAATTCTGCTTGAAAGCAAGGAGACTGTTTTTCCAAAGATCCTGCTCTTGCAGATACTGGATGGACAGTGGATGGCTGCACTCCCTAGTCTACGTCAGTGCTTCTCACCCACAGTGCACATCAGAGCTACCTGGGGGCTTTTAAAAGATCCTGTCTGGGCCTCATGTCAGTGACTGTATTTTAGGAGATCTAGAAGAGAACTGTGAATATATTTAGAAATCAATCTCCAAGGGAATAAAGTTGTAGATTCACAGTTAAGCACTGCACCAATTCAACACACAAATCTAGATTCTACTGAGCTTATAAATATTTTCAGATCTGACACCACGTCTTCCAAAGTCCAAGTGGGTTCAATGCAAATGAAGAGAACAAACGAAGCTGGGTGTTGTGGCACACGATTTTAGGCCCAAGTACTTGGGAGGCTGAGGCAAGAGGATCATTTAAGTCCAGGGATTGGAGGCCAGCCTGGGCAAACAGCAGTACTTTGTTTTCCAAAAAAAGGGTCGGGGGAGGTATAGAGAGAGGGTGGGAGGGAGAGAGAGGAAGGAGGAGAGACAGACAGGCAGAAAAAGATTCACTCTGAGGAATCTTTCAAGAGCTGCACATACAGGAATAACAAGAAGCTGTGCAAGTACTAAGGAGCCCACTTTGGAAAAGTTGCTACTTCAATACTCCCACAAGAAACACGCAGATGTCAGAAGCCACAGAACTTGATTCAGAAAGACAGATTTCTAAAAAAGACTCACGTGATATCAGGTCAAAGGACTTCTTGTCCTCAGCATTTGGCTTCACCTGGCAGGTGAGAAGGTTCAACTTGGCTGGCTGCCTGTTAGACTAGAAAAAGAGAAACAGAAGTTACATGCAGGCTCTATGCCTGCAGAGCACCACACAGTTCACAAAGTGGTCAGTGGTAAAAAGAATGCATTTTGAGCAAGGAAGAAGACACACATCTGGGAATTAATCCACATTTAAGGCAAAAAGCACCAGATCTACACACACTCAAGCACATAGTTAGCACTTTCAAGGTTTTCTTCAGGTCAGGTGTGGTGTTGCACACCTGTAGTCCCAGCACTTGGGAGGCTGAGGCAAGAACACTGCTGTGAGTTAGAGGCCAGTCTGGGCTACATAGTGAGTTCAAGCCCAGCTTGAACTATAAAAGACACCCTGTCTCAGAAAGAGAAAGACAGAGAGACAGACTATCTTACTATGGAATGCAGCCGAGCTATATTTCGTTCATTAAATCAGACGATCACACTAATCAATTATCCCAAGCCTAATGTCCCAAGTATCCATGAATTTTGGTTGCAATGCAAAGTGACACTACTTCCCTCAAAATATGAGGATAATTACCACCTCCAGGTCATTGCTTAATGAGTTCCAGTACCTGGAGAGAGGGAGGCTATGATATCAGTAAATCTCTAAATCACATATATAAAACAGACCCTATGGCATGTAGACAGTCATGCTAACTTAAGGAGTCTCACCGTGTAATCATTCTGGCCCTCCTGCCTGCTCTTGTCTAGGGTCACATGCTCACAATACTCATGCCAGGATCCCTGCTTCTTATAGGGGCCGATAGAAGTTAATGAACTATGTGGGAACCTGAGCTGGGCTTTGCTTGAACAGAGGAAGCCTGTGGAAGTACACAATAGAACTCTCTGGTTGTATGTGTACACCTTCTTCAGCTGACGGTCATGACACTAAACATCTTCACATTTCCACAATGGGGAGATGTGGACAGAGAGAGTTCACATCAATGATCCAACTACAGCCTCAAACAACAAAAGTGTCAAAAGCTCAAAGTAAGCTTCATCAGGACCCTGGATCTTTCCTAAATAATGGGCCTTAGACAACAAATTTCTGTTTATCTTCTTTTGCTCTCTGAACCATTTTTGAGATTCTTTCCACTCTGTGATTTTGATGAAATTAAACACAGAAAACAATACCCCTTATCCCATACCTACCTGGAAGAACACCACCTTTGAAAAGTGAAATTGTAAGGGGTTTCATGATTGTTGCATGTGCCATTCATTTAGAAGTGGAACTAGCAGTAAAGTACAGGAGAGTTTTGCCTAGGAGGAAACAGTACTTGGGAAAGGACTCCTGAGCTACAGAACTGGCTGCTGAACCCAGAGCAGGAAGCAGGAGCACACAGGCCACAATGTCTTGGAACAGTCCTGCAATCCTGCTTGCAAGGCATCACACTCTAAAGTTAGCATCTGCAGCCACAGATGTAGCCAGTCCACTGTAAAAGGAACTGTTCATCCTACTCTCATCTTCTCACATGTGGATAAAATTTCTGGATTTCCCATTGGAATGACAAGGACATATGACTGCCTGAGAAGGAAATGACCCCAGTGAATGGTGAGACTTGTTAAAACATTATGTTCTACTTTGGAGTCCACATTTACAGAAGGACGTAGAAAAGCTTAGGGAGACCAAGAGATGATTAAAGGGGTAGGGAATGGAAATGGAAACTTTTAAGATGGGTTAAAGGTATTACTTAGTCCAGAGGAAGAAAGCTGGGGGTGACTTAACAACCATCTTCAAGTTCATGAAGGTTGTTATTGGGAAGCCTAGGCAGCTGTTTTCCATCTGTATACACAAAAAGAAAGGCACTCAAATTGTACAAGATTTGGGCCAGACATAAAGAAGAACTTCCCAAGCTTATATTGATTATGCATAATAAGCAGTTTCAGGATTCTTAAGAAATCTCAAAAAATTTGACAATTTTGAGTTCATTTACATTTGAACGTGGCACAGTTTTAAAGCAGTGTTTTGTTTTGTACTAGAAATCAAACTCAGGACTTCATGCTTGCCAGGCAGGTGCTGTACCACTGAGATAAATCCCCAGCCCTAAAGCAATGGTCTCTTACTCTTTTCTAATCTAGCATTCTCTGGCTGTTTCTTACCGATACACCAAGCCATAGATAGAAAGTCTTAAAAAACGCAAAGAAAAGAAAAGCCACTCAGTTCATTATTAATTGCATTTCTGGCAAATTAAATAGCACTGCTCACCTCTCATTTTTAAGCAGTGACTATCTCTAAGTATTCTGCTGGGAAAGGTGTGATGACAAGGGTTCTATACAGTTTACGTCACTCCATGATTGACCCACAACTTCAATGGTGATAACATATATTTATTCCTTTAGAAGTTTTTCAAGAACACCGAACTAATGGTAGCCACACCAGTATGAACCTCTTTTGATGTGGACACCTCTTGCCTATACACAGTGCACTTCCCCAAGCTGAGCTGCCAGTGAGGCATCTGGTAAGTGATCCATCATCCTAAATGTGATGTTTTAGTAATAAAGAACAGAATTTTTTTTGGCCGGGTACTGGGAATCAAGCTCAGGACCTTGTGCTTGCCAGGTACAAGGTAGGCGCTGTGCCGCATCCCTGGCCCCAAGAACACAATTTTTGACTAAGAAGCTGACACACCCAGTGATGAGCCCAAGAATATCAGAAAAGGGAGTGGTACGTTTGCTGAAGTCCAAAGACCCATGCATTACAAGCATGGAAATCACTACAGTAATAATAGTAATTCCAGATGGTTGTATAACTTCCCAAATTTCATAGCACTTTCTTGACCTTTAGTATTAAATTATAGATATACTGATTAAAGAAGATGTAATCTTTCCTGGGGTTTCAGCAGACTGAAGTAAAACTAGATGACTTGCCCTGGGCTACATCATAGTGGCATTGTTTAGGAAATGCTTTCATATTATTTTAGTGCAGGGGGGAAAAAAAGGCAAGACTTAGGAAATATCAGTGTATTGAGTCCTTGCTGTTCATGATTCCTGTCTCAATCAGAATGAAAACCCAAGCCTGCTCCCTAACCTCCAGGAACCACAGAGGGCCTTGGCTTGTGTGCCCTCACATGCCCTGACTTCCTTCGGGCCGTCACCACCAGCAGGCCCTCAGAGGGTGGTTTCTAGCTGACTGACCCCCCCAGCTTCTCATATCTGTTGTATTTCTTCCAGGCTCTTCTCCCTCCTTGTTTCTTGTCTTTGTTTGCACTAAGGGCATATGTTTATCTTCACCCCCAAAATATACCAGGCATAAAGCAGGTACTTGAATATTTATCAAATAGGACTACAGTTCAGGCACCTTCCATGTACTTTCATGTGCTCCTTGGGAGGGAGGTCTTGCTTAGAAACAGCTGATCAGATCATCAGGACCATCTCCAAATGTTTTCACTCAATAAATATTTACTTAGATACCTACTACGCCCTAGAGGAACACAGGTATTTGGTGTGCAATAAGTAACTGTAATAAACACTGGCAAGAAACTGTGGTACATGCTGAAACACCTACCACTGCAGAGACAACTTCTGCCCAAAATTTAGTGCATGACAACTCCTGGCTTTTGGAAGATATTTTGATTTAGGGGGTAAAATCAAAGTTTTTTTTTTTAGTGAGCACCTAAGCAGGTAGGTATTTTATGTAAGTTCCATTATTTCTTTTTCTTTGCTTTCTGACATGTGGTCTCACTGTCATTCAAGCTGGCCTTAATGACTGCGATCCTCCTGCCTCAGCTTCCCAAGCGCTGGGATTACAGGCATGCACCACCACACCCAGCCCATTATTTAATTCTTGCAGTAACTCTGTGAGCTAGGTACTGTTACTGAACCTATTTCATCAACGAGGAAACCCAGGGTCAGGAAGGTGAAGTAAACTCACCTGTTGGGAAAAAAAAAAAAGAGGCAAAGCTGAAAAACAAAACTCCTCCCACCTGTCACACTGACTGGGAAAACTTACAAAATAGGTAAAAACACCTTTGTTTTTCCTTTTCTGATTCTTCCTGTCCATAAATGCCCAAGTCCTCTTCCTTTCGCTCTGGATCACTGAATATATGCTGGCTGAGAAATCCCACCCATTCTTGACATGTGCGGCTACAACTAGAGCTCCCCACCTCTTTGGTGATCCTTCTAACAGCCCAGAGGAGAAATACTGCAGCTGATTAAGCAAGTGATTAAAACTGCTTTGCTGTAGACTGTCGATGACCGTGGAGGCCCTAATGTTCCCCACCACTGTAATCATGGGACTCATTTATAGTTGGCAGGTGTGTATGCATAAGAAAGAAATATTTGAGGAGCACGATTTCTAAGAAAAATCTGCTTTTGCCATAAGGAGCCTACTTGTGAGATTATGTCCCACACTAGGAGTAACATTAAATAATGCTACAATGTTAAAAAAAAAAAAAAGCTTCACAGGACTCCTGGTGAGAAGGAGGGCTGAGGTCACTGTTATGGCATCTGATGAATGTGCTATTCATCCTTTTTGACATTTCCACAAATGTTTATTGAGTGCCCACTATATGCCAGTATATAAGGTTTCGGTCAGCACAGGAAGCATTTTTCGATTTACTTTTCCCTCTACAGTATCCACTTCAATCTGTGCCTCCTTATCCAACGGGAACTTGTAAACCAAAAATCTCCCAATGCACAGTATTTGTCTGAAAGGCAGTAATTTGATGATGAGACACTTGAATTATGGCCTATGTTCCTGTTTTTAAAGTACCCTCATTTCATGGTATCAGCAGAGTGGAACAGGCTCCTGTCATTCTTTGGCAAGAAGGCATCATCATCCTGCGACGCGCGCGGCAGGCGCTGAGAGTTTTGTGTACACTTACTTCATTCTCACATGAAAGTCTTTTGTTTGTAACTTCACATTGGTAAGAAGATTTTCTTTAGTCTTTTTATCTTTTAATAGCCAATCATATAGACTGTAATCAACCAGCACCTTTCTTAATTTGTGTGCTCAAACTTAATGAGGTTTTATTCTCACTTTTCCGTTAGAATCAGTCACACTAGAAGCACATGACATGACATGGTCTGTATTGGGCTTCCAAGGCAAGGTTTAAAAGCCTGAACCATCACTGGCAGTGAGGCCTGTGGTTTTGCTCTGTAACCTCTTTTATATTTTAACTTTTCAATTTTATCCTCCCTTCTTCATTTATGAAAAAAGTTCCTTGCAGCCGTGTTATGGTTTATGTCTGTATGTCCCCCCCAAAGCCTCATGCGGCCATGGGGCAGGCTTTTAGAGTTTGATTTTGGGTTTGAAAGCTACACCTGCCCTGGGGTGGATAGTTTGCATATGTAAGGGAGAGGAAAAGGGTGCTTGAGGCCATTCCTCCCCCATTCCTCGCTGGTGTATGCTTGTTGCTTTTGGTGTTGTCTGCCACCCTGAGCGGTAGCTCTCTGCCATGTGCCACTCTGCCTTATAATCTGCCCAGTAAGGACTGAAACCTCCACGAACTGTAAGTGAAATAAACCTTTCCTTCCTTAATTTTGGGCATCAGGTATTTTGTCCCAGCAACGAGAGAAAAGTAACCAAGACAAGCAGTTTTCCCCAATCTCCCTTCAACATGAAAGCAGGAGTGATTTACCTGGCAGGTCCTCCACCAGGACCCTCATTAACACTGTGACACCCTCATCATTCCAGAGGATTTGCCAAAAACCAGAAATAAGGCTGCAATGTTGGCTGTGCTCTGAAGGCCAAATGAGAAACTGCTATAACACACTGGCTTTAATGGAGCCACACTTTGGGAATTGAGGCTCCTGTTCAAAATGTCCAGAGCAATGCAATGTCCTGTTAACTTAGGAAGCCAATTTATTCTTACTATAAGATACACAGTAGAATGGAGAGAGAACCCCACACTTACAGAAGCAGTCAGACCTGTGTTTGAATTGAGGCTCAGGCATCTGTGAAGTAGCCAAAAGCAAGTATCTTAGTCCCTCTAAGTTCAAGTCTTCTCAGCATGCACAGAGAAAACTATGCCATCTTTGCTGACACAAGCACACTTTCTCAGGTAACAGAGGACAAGCATCTGGTGTTCAACTTCGAAGGGCAGGAATTCAGTTCCTGGGTTCGAACCTGGCTCTAGCACTTACTGTTTATGACTTTCAAACTTCTTTCCATTAAAATGGCAGCAACACCTACTCCTCCCCAAAGGTGTCATGACAAGTAAACGGGAACACATGCCAAGTGTTGAGCATGCAGTGAGTGCTTATCTTGGTCTGCTTTGTTACTACAATTAAATACCGAAGGGCAGGCACCTTATTAGAAAGGGGTTATTTAGCTGACAGCTCTGGAGGCTTAAAGTCCAAACAACATGGTGCTGGCTCCGATAAAGGCCCCTGGCCAAGTCACCTCTTAGCAGATGGCAGCTGGGCAGGAGTGGGTGCCAGAAGGAGGGACTGTGGTGAGACATGAAGTTAGAGAGGCTCTCATGGGCCAGGCTTGCCTTGCTCTTTTACAACAATTGGCTCTTCTAAGAACTCACTTGGGGTCTAGTGAGAACTACCTCAACCCCATCCTCAGGGCAACATGCCCAGTAACAGAATTCCTGTGAGAGCTCACCTTTCCAAGGTCTGACCACCTCTTGATGCTGCCAGCTGGGAGCCAGACTTCCAACACACAGCTCGTGGGGGATATTGTTAAACCACATCCAAACCACAGCAGTGTTCAATGAATACCACCTGCTTTATCAGTATTATTCCCTACATATCTGCTCTCATGTTTAGCATGCTGTTTTGGTTACTTTTCTCGCATTGCTGGGACAAAATACCTGACACCCCAAATTAAGGAAGGAAAGGTTTATTTTGCTCACAGTTTGTGAAGGTTTCAGTCCATACTTGGTTGGCTCCAAGGCAGAGTGGCACATGGCAGAGGGCAACAGTTCATAGTGGCAGAAAACAGCAAAAAGCAACAAGAGCAAAAAAGGAGGAGGCAGAGAGCAAGCCTCTTTCCCTCCCTTATACTGCATGCAAACTACTCACCCCAGGGCAGGTGTAGCACTCACACCCGTAATCCCAACACTGGACTATGAATCAATCGTAAACCCTAGAAGCCCACCCCATGACTGCATGAGGCTTGGGGGAGACATCCAGACACAAACTGTAACACTTGCTGATACAAAAGTCTGCTTTTATCAACTTCCTTTAGATTAAGGCAGTATTATTAGAATGCAACCACCTCTGGGAGACTTACTCATTAAGTCACTAAGAGAGAAGAGAATGCTAGACCCTGTCTCACATGAAAACTGCAGAGGAGTATAGGGGCAATGTGAGGGGCAGCAGAAGTAAGCCTGAGGAGGGAGCCCTGCCAGATGTGAAGACACAGCACATGCAGAAGGGGTGAGGGGACTCCAGGCAGAAAGAGAAGAACCAGAAGAGGGGGCTGAAAAATGCAGTTAGTCTGGAGACTTTCCATGTTGAGACCAGCCCTGGAAAACTTAGACTGCTCACTGCTCTGACTGTATTGCTTCCGCCATTAAAAGGGCAGGCAACAAAAATGAAGAGAAAGGTCATGAGAATCAGACTTCAAATTGGCCAGGTTCTGATGAGGCGAATAAGCCAATTCAGAAACTTTATAAATGTCACTGTGACTGGCAGTGAGTTTCCAGGTTGTAGCCTTTCTTTTCTCTCTCTATAATACTGACAAAAAAACCAAGAACCGGCTCAGTGGTTCTCTACTCTGGCTGAGTATCAGAATGACCCAGCAAGCAACACTTCATCCAGATCAATGTGCCATCGGGCCTGATAATCACGAGGTTCATTTGGCTAACTGCACTTTCTTCCATCACTTCTAATGGTTCATTCAGATGCAACTGATAAGGATTTAATCTGAAATACACTTTATACTGCTGCTGCTAATAGGTAACCTTTGGAGTCAAATAACAAAAAAGGGATGACCCATGATCAGGATTCAAAATAATGAAAAATCCCTGCTGAGCGCATCCTTAGAAACAAACAACCTGTAAGGTGTAAGCAGATAAATTCTAAATTTATGTTTTACAGAATTTAAATTTGGGAAGCCCTCTGATAAACATTACTGTCTCCAGTTCTGCATTTGCAATGTGGTAAAAGCCCATGGGAGAGTCCACAGTGACCCTGAATTTGGAAACAGTACTGCTTATATCATCGCTCCAGATAATACTGTCTGTACTGGAAGAACAAACAGGATTGTGGAGAAGATTCAATTTCAGTGCCTTTGGACCTGCACATACTTTATGAACTTGATTTGTGAAAAAAGGGAGGTGGGAGGGCATCCATGTCCCAAGGGCAGCAGGGTGAGGACCTGGCTGACTGAGTGAAGGAAAAATGGCACTACCTCAAGCTGCTAGAAGAGACATGAAACAGGAAATTATTCAAAGAGGCAAGGGAACACTTCAAATACAGAATTAAAATAATGTTGGCACAAGAAATAATAGTTCAAGTTTATCTTTAAATTTTTTCGTCTCTATTCTTGTGTGTGTGTGTGTGTGTGTGTGTATGTGTGTGTGTGTATTGGGAATGAACCCATCACACTGGCTCCATCCCCAGTCTTTTTATTTTTTATTCTGAAGAAGGGTCTCACTAATTCACTGATTTGCCCAGGCTGCGCTGGAATTTGCACTCTTCCTCCCTCAGCTTCTCAGAGTGCTGAGATCACAGGAGATGTGCCACCACACCAGGTTTGTCTCCTCAGAAAGATACAAATAGTGAATGCTATCAAAGACAGTCTTACTTAAACTTTCAAATTCTACCCATACTGCTTCTCTTGGGTTCCTTAAAATGCCACCCAACCTTAGACTTCAAACTGTTCTTCTCCTTCTACTGGGAATCCTCCTCGGCAGCCTCAGTGTGAAACGCTCAGGAAAGCCTCTGACCACACTGAAGCAGCTACTGTGCTTGTTCATTTTCCATCACAGCATCCTGCTAGTTCTTATCCTGTGTTTACAACAAGCTTCATGAGGGCAGAGGTTACTGATCTATCACTTGTCTGTAGTACCTAGCCCAGTGCCCAGCCTAGAAAGGAATCAATCAAAATATTTTAATGAGCAAATTATGCCCATTTTACAACTATGACAGTAATGCTACAAAAGCTTAAGTAACTTATCCAAGAATCTATGGCTTGTTGGAAGATTTAGCCTAGGTCTAATTGGTTAGAAAGACTTCCCTCTTAGAATTCACAGTGCTGGTTTCTAATCTGTTGGGTGAAAAATATTCTTTTCAAGTGACAATAGCAAAAAAAAAAATACCTGTGGAATAACAGAGGAGTCCAGAACATCCTCAGAATACCACAAAGGCTGATAACAGAAGCATGTTACTAAAAGCACTGCATAGAGGGGATGGTCCTTTTGTAGGCCTCTTTGTGCTTCCTTAACAAACTTTTAGTACATCTTTTTAAGGCCTGGCAGCTGAATGAGGTCTACGGAGCTCTGAAGAGGACTGAAAAACCATATTCCTAGAGAGATGTTTACTGATCTAAAGAGCCCAAGGATAAAGAGAGACACACATCTTCTTGCCTCCCTGGAGGGTGACAGAGCTGCTGTTAACTAGCAGGTGTAAATTAAGTTTCTGTGGGGGCCAGACATGGAGCCAGATGTCTTTAACCCTGGCATTTGGGAGACTTAAGGAGGATCACTTCAAGATCGAGGTCAACCTGAGTTATGCAGTGATCAAGGCCACCCTGCATTACATAGCAATGAACAAACCAACAAACCAACCAAAATATTTCTAAAGGTAGTATGTGTTAGGTTTCCAGCGCAGAAAAAAAACAAAGAAAAGAAAGAAGGCCTTTATTCAAGACATGGAGAGGGCAGCATGCCATACCAGACTCCTCTGGCTAGACAAAAGAGGCTGGGGGCTTATGAGGACTCTGGCTAGAGGCGGAGCTTGAGGGGAGGGCTCAGTGGTGTGTTAGGAGCTGACTGGGGCTTCCCTCGAGTGCAGGAAGGGTAAGAGGAAGTTGTGTTCATGGCCGGGAAGGAACCTATCAGTATGTACCTCAAGCTAGCTTTGTAAAGTATGATGAGGAGTAAAGGTAACACTACTATAGAAGAATTCCAATTCCAATAAACCACAGTTTAAAATGGAAGCAGTAACACATTAGGGAGGATAAATAGTAATAATATCTGACACTTATTGAACACTAATTCTGCCCCACAACCTGTTCTAATTGCTTATAATCAATGAACCCATTTAGTCTTTACAACTATCTATGAACTTGGCATTATTAGTGGCTTCATTTTAGGGCAAATCTACACTAGGGATTCAATGTCAGAGATGGAATTAAGCCTATGCAGCCTGGCTCTAGGAGTCTGGAAGCTGCAATTCTACCTCAGCCCACTACGATGCCAATACTATTAAGTTTAAGTACTTACTGGGGTAAAGGCTCTATGACATTTTGACAGCATCGTCTTATTTAATTTTCACAACACTGAAAGAGAGGTACTATTATTCCTGCTTTTTTATGGATGAGGAATACAAGGAGAGTAATGCAGGCACACGCAAGAAGAAGCTGAAGGTGCGTTGAATTGCAAGCAGACTCAGATTTTGACTGTGCCCTTTGTCTTCCTGTTTAAAATGAGCCTCTGGCAAGGGGAATACACATCATCTAAAGCATTCCAAAACCTGGCCCAGTCGGCTCCTGACTGTTCTGAGTAAAGCACCAGACCTTTCTGACGGATTTCTGTGTGATATTAAAGTACTTTCAATGCTGGCCAACTGAGAAACAAGTGAGTATGAATTTACAGGCACAGTGTGAATCGAAGGGGCATCGTGTGTGAATATTTTTTTATTATTATTAAGTTTCTTGGTGCCAATAAATTTATCATAGGGAAATTGTACCTGATGTCTTGATTCAAATTGAAATATAAATTCCCCAAAGCCTTGTAATATCTTCACACTTCCCTGCCCTTCTTAGAAGTTTTTACAGCCTTCTCGACCTTAAGACCCTACGACTAATTTAATGAGCAGCAGTTTTATTCCAAACAGTATTATTTATAATAGTTTCAAAGACCTAGCAACAATATGGTATCGGAGGATAACCCTATGGTAGGCAGAAAGAGTACAGGCTCTGGGGTTTGAAAAATGCTTCAGCTGTTCACAAACTGTGAGGCCCAGGGCATAGGATTTACTCTCTGAGCTTCATCTGTAAAATGCAGTTTCATTTTAAAACATCATTCTCTGACCATCAACTACCTGTCAGGCAATGTGTGAGGTAATGGTAAATTGACGCCAGGTGTGGTGGTACATGTTTGCAATCCCAGCACTTGGGAGGCTGAGATAGAAGGACTGCTGTGAGTGCAAGGCCAGCCTAAATTGTATAGTGAGACCCTGTCTCAAAAACCCAGAGAGTACTGTAAATTGTGGAGGTCTTGGGAAATTCAAAGATGACTAAGAAGCACCTCCTACCTGCTGAGGATCTCTAGCTTTGTGAGAAATGATGGTAGTGACACTTGTCTTATAGGGCTATTCTGAAGATTAAATGCAGTGTACTCTCTGTAATGCTCAATAAATGGTGGTTCTCTTTTTTTATTTCAACCTATTATTTGAGCATTATGTGACACTGGGGTTAAAAAATGCAGGGAGTAAGAGTTTTTGAAGAGTACAGCTGCTTATACGTTTGAAGTTTATTTTTCAGGATTATTACTAAAGTAATAGTTCAAATGAATTCTAATATTTCCTTTATAATTTACTGTATTTACTTATACTGTAACATTTTTAGTATTACAAAAGAGAAAAAGGAAAAGCGAACAATTCAAAGGCACAGAAATCCACTGGGAGCAGGACAGTGGCTGAGTAAGTTGCTCCAGGGACTGGCTCCCCATTTGAACAGTAATGTACGCACCAATCCACCTTTACAGGATCTAAGGGAGCCAGCTGAAAGACCAGTGCCAAGTTTCAGCACAATAAGGCAGAAAGGAAAGAGTTATTTGCGTTGCCTCTCTCCTAACACCAAGCAGTAGCATGGAAACAGGAAATTAAACCCATTAGATTTCAAGTCCAGTACCAGGCCTACCACAATGAAACTCAAAAGGTACAGGAATCTATTTAAAATGGCTGAATAATTGCTACAGCTCTTTAGTATAGTGCTGCTGAAGCGAGCACTGCTATAGCTTTTGTTATACCTAAGTTTTGCCATGGGTCTGTCAGATGTGGAAGTGTGAAACAAAGGCATCTTTATTGTGTTTAGAATGTAATGAGTAGAACTGGATATGTAGTTCGGTGGTACAGTGTTTCCCTAGCATGTATGAGGCCCTAGGTTCTCATATTCTCTCTCTCTCTCTCTCTCTCTCTCTCTCTCTCTCTCACACACACACACACACACACACACACACACACACACACATTTTATACTGGATGGGTCATAGGTAGAAGCTGTTAGCATTAATATTCTTATTGCAATAGCAAACTCCAATAGAGATTGCCACTGAGTTTGATTCCCATAGTGCTGAGGAATAATTCTGAATAGTAAACAAAAAAAAATTATGTCTTTGAATAGATAATAAGAAGCAACAGATTTGTGCATGAAATTTTCTAGGGATAGGCTGTAAATCTTTTTAGGTATTCTCAAAGAAGCATTTCTCCCTATAGCAGTTAAGCTGGGGAGACAACTCTTGGAGCAGATCTTGCACAGATGGTCAAGCCAATAGACCCCACACTATCAGTCTAAATGGATATTTGGTTCTCCTGACTTTGATAAACACAATTTGCAAATCTGACTGCAGTCCTCCCAGCCGGAGGAATTTGCAAGTGTGAAGGCCCCCTAAACAAAGGCCCCAAGTTTTCTGAGAACATAGGATCTTTTCCTTTTTTCAAAGATCACTGAACCCCTTTATTTTCCCAGGATACTACTGGCTTTGGTTTTAAAATTCTAACTAATCAATGGTGTTTATAGTGAGAAAAAGCCAGCTAAAGAGGATACAGAGACCTTCTGTGGGAGCAGGAATGTGATTACAAGTGATGTAACTGGCAGCAAAGGAGTCTGGCCTAACGCCAGTGAAAGTGAGAACAGAATAACACAGCTCAGTGGGAGGGAAACAGAAGTCAGAGAAGGAACCATTTTTCCCTGGCTGCAAGGAGGGCAGGAGACTAGACATCCTGTGTTTGTGAGGGTGAGGTGGGTGGGGTGGGTACTGCTTGTCAATCAATTTCAGGATTGCGAGTGAAATCCCACGAGCTAACAGGAACAGCAATAACATTAGGCACGTGCTCACACCCAGCATGTTACCTCATTTAATCCTCATAATCTTTGAGTTAAATACTTTCCTCAAGGTCACAGAGAAAGTAGGAAAGCTGAGATTCTGGCTCACTTCTGACAGATGCCATGGGCTATTCTCAGTCGCCAAACAATGCAGGCGGGCAATGTGGTATTTGTTAATTAGAGAATGCATATAAACAGTTGGCTTAACTACAATAATGTCTTTTGGCAGGAAAGAAACAAGGAGGGAGGAGGACTCTTAAAAAAAATGTAGTTCAGGCTGGCCTCAAACTCACAGTGCTCCTTCTACCTCGACCTCCCAGGTGCTGGGATTACAGGGGTGCACCACACATGGCTCTTTTTATTTTATGTTTATTTTTAGCAAATTTAGGTCATATAACTAGTAAGCTTCATTAACTATTTGATCTTCCATCACACTATACTGCTTTCACAGCAGATTTCTTTTCTTCTGGTTGTTTGAAACAGGGTCTTGCTATGTAGCCCAGGCTGGCCTTGAACTAAGTATGTAGCCCAGGCTGGCCTCGAACTCTCACCATCCTTCTTCAGCTATCCAATTGCTGGGATTACAGGTGTGCTATAGCTGTGAGCTATGCCTGGCTCACAGCAGATTCTGAAGAAAAGCTGACAGAATGTGACAGTGCCATTATATACTTGTTAAAATGCCTTCTGAGGCAGCTATAACCAGTCGAATCCACAAGATGAGCTCTTTAGCAGAAGACAGAGAAAGGGTATGCACAGCAAATCTGACTAAAATGAATGGTCTACACATGAAGTCAAACTGTCAGACATTTTCAGCCTAGCACACAGATAACTATGGAAATTGCTTATCTGCTGTGCACTCTACCAGCATCACCAAATCTTTTTATATTTATTGTTTTGCTCTCTATCTTACAGAGCTATGCAAAGAACACCTTCTATCATCGTTATAATTAAGAAAACAACAATTTTATAATGAAGAAAAAAGCTTTTCAGAATAACAACAAACAGTACCCAAATCAGTCTGACAGAAGACAAAAAAGTTCACAGTAGAGATGTAGGAATATCTACATGGGTACCACAGGACAAGATAAAACCAGTTTTATAAAAGAATAGCCTAAGTGATCTGACTCATATCCATGCATTAAAGGTATCTGGGCAAAACTTCAGTGCTGGTTATATCACCTCACCTACTTCCTGCCTAAGGAGGCCATAAAGCATAAAAAAACAGGTGGGAAAATTATAGACACACTTACAGTTGCATGTGAGATGGTCAGAATCCCATTCTTGACAGCACACTTCCTTCTCTGCCACACTTTCCGGATCCTAGGGAGCAAATCAAACAGAACTATACAGTGTCTGATTCACTCTGAGGCATGTAATCACACAGTGATAGTAAAGATTACAAAAACCGTAGTTCCAAAGAGAAAAATCCTGTCCCTCCCCCAACCTGCATGAAACACAATATTCAGGTTGTTTTAAAATCCCAAGGAGAAGGTATTTGAGACAAGTAGGCATGGAAAAAGGTGCTCATTACAGCACTGATTTTGATAGTGAAAATGGGAAATAGAAACAACAGAAATCTAGCAGAATAAATAAATGAATCCTAGTTACCACACAGGTAGAATTCTTCCTTTCCAGGAAGGTGCCCAGATCTTTATTAGGGGTGGTACTATAAGGAACTTGTAGCTACATCTATGAATCTTATAAGGAGGTTTTATTAAGTTGATTACTTCTACAATTAATAGATTTTTTAAAAAAATCAAGAAGTCAGCCATGCTGAGAGGAGCGGAGGCAAGCCCAGGAGTGGAGGTAAGGCTGCTTCAGGATACAGAGAAAGGAGTTTATAGTGTCCAATGCACAAGACTGTATTGCGACTGTATTTGATGATGCATACACCTCCATTTTGAGGTCTTCTAGAGCCAAAATGATGTTTCAGAGCCCATGAAAAGAGAATCATATGAGAAAGTAAGTGTGGTCAAAGCATTTATAAGCAGCTGTGATAATGTACTTTGGAAAGTTTGATTTGATCGTGCCAGAAGATGGAAAAAGCTAAACAGAAATAATTTCAACTAGGAAGAGTTTTTTTAGAGGCTTCAGGTAGAGGCAAGAGACACCAACAGGTGCAGCTACACTATTGGGAACCACTTCCACCAGGTAAACAGAAATGGGTAGGTAATAAGGATTCCTTAGACTGGGAGAATTCAGGCCAGGCCTCCCACTGTCATGGAAACCAATTAACCTTTCCAGGCTTTTAAAACAGTATCTTGAATTTTTCTTTTCCTTCTTAAATTGTCCTGAGCTGCCACAACACAAATTTATAACCAACACAGATAACATTGTTTTCTGTACATTCAACTATTAGAAGCATAGTTTGTTCTAAAGCCAGCTTCACAGAAGGAAATGAGAATTTGATACCACCTTAGCAGGTGTAAACTAAACATACTCTACTCAAAATGCTAGTCTCTTGAGGAGGTAGTTTAGAGCTACCAATTGAGAAACTGTCCTCAAATTACACCTAAATCACATTATTTTCTTTTGTAAGTACTGGCTAGGGATGTTTACCTGTCAAATAATTTTACCTGTTTGGTTAATATAATCAGCTCTCTGCATGTGGTTCTGCATCTCACCCTTACAAAACCCTGTTAAGACGGGTGAGCTATTCCATGTACACACTAATTCAAAATTGGTGTCATTCCTTTTCAGC
This sequence comes from Chinchilla lanigera, assembly GCF_000276665.1. Taxonomy (NCBI): domain Eukaryota; kingdom Metazoa; phylum Chordata; class Mammalia; order Rodentia; family Chinchillidae; genus Chinchilla; species Chinchilla lanigera. Next base: position 4,887,767 of record NW_004955461.1, read on the forward strand.
AATGTATTTTAAAATGAATTATCAAACCAAACAACTATTCAACCTTGAAGAAAGTGTTCCTCTCAGTTTATCATTTTATTTATTTAAGCCTTTATTCATTAGGTTTTTCTACTCACGTGTATTAAGGAAACACCAAATAAACAAAGACCCATATTCTCTTTGTCAGCTAATAAAATCAAAGAAAGTAACACAAAATCTTTTTAACAGAGATTGCTAATGAAGTACCTGAAGATTGCCAAAGGACAGAGCATAATAACAAGATATTCTTCAAATACGTTCGAAGAGCCCACCATATCTTACGGAATTCCAAGATATTCCCCGGGAAGCAGCAGCATCTGATTTTTGTAAACACTTGGACAGTCTTTTTCTAAAAAATTGGACAGTGGCCTTGTACAACTAAGTAAATACCAACTCTGAGGCTGGATCACTTAGGCTTTGGTCCTCACTCTAGCAAACTCCTAGCAAAGCCATAACTGCTCATGTTACCTAAACTCTTGGAGACTTATGTGCCTTAAACATATCATGAAGGTAACAGTGCCCATTTTCTTGGATTACTTTGAAAAAAAAAATATATGTAATTGGTCCTTTGTCTTTCAATAAAAGTCTTTGGTACTTAAAGTTTTAAGAATTATCTAAACAATTTAAAACCAGTTCTCAAAATGTTTAACAATTCTTAAGTAATAAAGAATATTTCAAAATTTGGATCAGATTCCTATTGCAAATGTCTTTAGGAGAAAAATCGCCTGTCATCAGCAGTTATCTTTAGCAAGTGAGTCTGTCTTCGTGTATAGGCGTTTTAGTATTTTTTTCATTCACAGAAACAATCACAGCAACCCTGAGTTATCATTATTCATCTTTGCTGCCTGTGCAGTGTTATTAGGAAGTCTGACTTCCAAAACCTCTTTCCTTATCTTTTGCTAACAGATTGCAGGCAGGGTGAGAGTCAAGGCCACACCACACTTAGCTTTTACCTTCCATCATCTCACAGACTGCTTCAGATTTCACAGGGATTTATGTGTATGAAATGAGCGCATGAAGGAGGAACAGACTAAATAGAAGAAACTTGGGGCAAGTTTGCGCCGGTCTGTCTCAAATGTGCCAAGGCTCACGATCAGCAGTGGTGGGTCCTTTGAACTGTGAGACAGATGCCTGACAGTAAATCAGAACAGCTAGGTTCAAATTTGGGCTCTCACACTTACTCCCTGTATGATCTCAGCCGAGTTTCTCAAACTCTGAAAGTCATGAAAAGAGATGAGCAAGAGGTACTGACAGAATGGCAGGCCAGGCATAGCAGATGATCGCAAGCACTGACCTTAGGGTCTGAACTAAACATGGGAAAGGACTGTGACTGTCTTGGGCATGCAGATGTCACCCCTTAGAAACAGAAGATTTTATGTTCAAGAAAATTATACTTCAGGTGGCAGTGTTAAAAAATATGATTATACTTCTGTTTCAAAGGATATGTAATAGTACACACTTACAACAGAACACACTTTCGGTCTGTGGGAGAACCACGGGGCAGTGCATTTCTAAGAGATGCCCGCTGATGGTCAGGAAAGGATGGGGTGCTTAGACTGAGACTTTCCAGCAGGACACACTGTGGAGTTCCTGATATATGCACACTCAGCCCATGCAGCTTGGCTTATAATTCCGTCACCGTGCCAGTTCCCACTGGCTTGAACTACTGGTGGTACATGCATGACTGCCTGATGGGCAGCCTGGGGCACCCTTCCCAGTGGGTGGTACAGGCTGCTCGATGGGATAGTCATGCTCAAATGGCCCCATTGTGAACATGTTAAACCTGTGATTTTGGTGGTTGATGTGTCATTTCTTTTACTTTTCAGCAGGACTTACTTAACTAATTCTACAATGTGCCAGGCACTATGCCATGTGATGAGGGTGCTCTTCTTTGTTCACACCCAGATCAGCACATCAAGTCAGCCCTCCCTCCGTTATTCAGAATTTGACCTCTTTTCACCACTTCTACTCCTACTCCTCTGAGCCTGCCATCACCTCTCCCTTATTTCTGCAGCAGCCTCCTCTGATCTATCTTCTGCTCTTAAAGCCTACATTGTAAGTCTTTCTTAGAATGGTGGCCAGAGAGAATCTTCCAAAACCAAATCACGTCACTCCCCTGCTCAAAACGCTTCCATACCTCTCATCTCGCTCAGGAGCTCCAAAGCTCCCTGGCTTGGACCTCATGTCCTATGACCACTTGGTTTGCTCTAGTGCATTGATGCTGTACTCCTCACTATCTACCACAATGAGAAGCATGCTCCTGGACACTCCCTCTTCTCCTGGCTACTGTGTAGGCTGCACCTTAACTTCCTTCAGGTCTGGGCTCCCAAGTCATCTCAGAGAAGTCTCCCTGACCTGGTGACAGCAACAATCCTCTTCCATCTCCCACACTCCCCGCACCTCTTGTTTGCTTCATCCTTTTCTACAGTACTAACTGCCACCTGACTTTCCAAATAGGTACTCATTTTTTTGTGTTTCCTCCTTTAGAATATGAGCTTTGTAAATGTAAGGACTTCATTTAATACTGTATTCTCACTAGCTTGAAAAGTGAATCTGAGACATACAGGATTATCCAAAGATATTTTTTGAATGCATGAATAGAATGATGAGCAAAAAACAAACAGAAAACAAAACCAAAAACCAGACAATGATCCTAGAAATTTGAGAACTATTGCAACAACCTAAAACAAAGCATATATACCTTAGGTGAAGACACATATCATATAATTACTATATGATATCATATAACTACTTATATAATTACTATGAAATAGAATCATCTCAACAGGCCAGTGTGGCAGGACCAGGGGAGCAATGGCCTAAGGAAAGGCAAATGAGAAAGGCTAGGCAACATACTATATGCAAGTGAAGACACTAGGCCATTCTGAGCAAGGGTATGCTTTACAGTTCTGAATAAACCACTCAAAGTGCTGCGCAGAGGTGAGACGGTGAGGGAGAAGAGCGAGAAGAGCAACAGATTCATTAGGAGACTGCTGAAGAGTCCTGGAGAGATGACGGTGGAGCACCTGGCGGTGGGGGGGGGGAGGGGCAGCAGAAACGGCAAGCAATGCACTACTGTATTTTTAGGTTAGGAAAGGAAAATCTTTAGTCATACTGCCTGTGATGTAAGAAGGTCAAGGACAACCCCTGAGGCTGGGTTCTGGGCAGCCAGGTAGACATTCCACAGCAAAGACAGAAACAGAGGTGCTTTCTCAGCTCTTGCCTTCCTAAAGTACACATTACAAGTCACAAGTGCTGCTTGGGGCTACAAAGCAATTACTGATTTTATTTATTTTTTTAAATAAAGACTGGTTAAATCTTAGACTTCTATGAGGAGACCAGAGCACTGAAAAATTTTTAAGTATATGTTCTAATCTAAGAGGCTGGGAAAAGTTCCTGCTTAATAGCACCCAATAACCATACTGATCACACCATGGGGCCCTGGGCTCACACTCACCCATCGCTTTTCTTTAGCAGGTACCCCTTCTTTTCACTGCCATACTCCTTATTGCCCTGGAGCTGATGCATGCTATATCCTCCTTGCCGGCTCTGGGAATCCTAGGAAACAGAAACCACAGGTTAAATGAAAACCGGAGACAACTCTGATTCCTGACCCTATTCTACCATTGGGCCTTTGCCCACTGGTCTAAGGGAATTACGGATCTTTGAGAGCTATTAGGTCCTTGCCTTCATTTTACAAGAGGAAACTAGGAAGGTAAACACTGGCCAGAATCCAAAGCAGGTCTGAGGCAGACATGGAGCCTGGGGTCCAGGTCTTCTATTTCTAGTCCAGAACCTAGCTTTACTGTGAAGTGAGTTCAAATATACAGAAAATATCGGCAGACTACAATAAGACTCAAACCAGTTTACACGGCAGTAGAAACAAACACAAGAAGTAATGGAGAACCGAAATGGACCACAAAACAGAGTCCACACAATGTGAAGGCGCTCTTCTGTTAAGTTACACTTTTTCTCCCTTACATATTCTGTGAGTTTACTCTACCTAAAAGGGGAATGTTCTAAGTGACCAGTAAACAACCATTATGAAGTTTCTATTTTATAACTATTCTGACCATCCCAAATTAAAAAGTCTAAAATCTGAAAGTTTTAAGTGCTGATAATCCCAAAAAGTTTGTGAAGTATTTCAGATTTATGATTTTTCAGAATAGCGACACCAATAGTAAAGTCTCCAAATATTTCAAAATTTTGAAAAACTCTGAGATTTGAATTTGGTCTCAAGCATTTCATATAAGCATACTCAGTCTGTAGCGCTTCTGTAATATATACCTACCACAATATGTTTTTTTCTTTTGATACTGGGGCTTGAACCCAGAACCTCTGCCCTGAGTTATATTCCCAGTTATATTCCCTTTTTTATTTTGAGACTGGGTTTCACTAAGCTGCCCAGATGGGGTTGAGCACCCTCTTGTTTAAAAAGATGATTCCATGGCAGTGGGAAGTGTATGATGCGGTAAAGGTGACAGGGCCAAACCAGCAATGCAGATGCAAGCAGGCCTGATGTCGTGTGAGCACCCCACCAGGGCTGAACCACAGTATCTAAGACAGCATGACTAGAAACAGCCATTACATTATGAACACATAAGAAACAGATGAACAGTGCTGAGTGAGCTATAGAATGAGAACATGGGTCTCCAGACAGTAAGGACAATACATTCTCACAAAAAGCATTGACTTACTCTCCTAGACTTCGATCAGGAAGGGCAAGAGCAACAGAGAAAAAAAGGCAGAACATTTGAAAATATAGTTAATTTTGTTGAAAAGTTTATCATCCATAATTTTAGCACTTTATATATAATGAACAGAGAAAACATCATTGCAAAGATAAAGCACTGTAAAGATAAACTATACACACTTAGAATTATGACATACTTTAGGTGGTGATCTTCATATCTATCAGGTCATGCTGAGTGAGTGCAGAAACACAGATAAATGAAGACATGAGGTACATATTTCACCAAGACAGAATGGCTGAAAAAACTCAAATGTGTGTACATAGGGTATCAGTATTTTAGTGAAACCAAAAATGAATTACCGAGAAAGAGCCACAGTTCTGTTCGTCCCACCTGAGGTGAAGAGAACTTAGTAAATATATCCAGTTCATAAAAAACACCTGAAATGTAGTGGGCTGAGGGGGAGTTAAACTCTACCACTGGTCATTCACTATGACTATGCACAGTACACCTCTAAAGCCAGGACGGCTTCTTCTAGATACGCAGGACCCTTTGGGTAGCTGGTGTGTGCTCAGTGATGCACGTTAATGTCAGTTACCAGATGCAGGAACAGCTCTGGGACAATGTGCTTCTGGAAGGCTATTCTACTTCTGATGAATTCTGTGTTGAAAAGCATGTCCCAAACAACTCCTGAAAGTCAGGACTGAGTGACTGAGGACCTTGAAGGGACTGAGCCCTGCCTCATAGTCTGACCATGCCACTGTCCTGCGCTCTTGTGCAGTTACTGACAGCTAACCAGGCACAGTGACTCATACGAAATAAGCAACAATCTGAGTAACTTCTCTCTTCAACAGGCCTGAGTCCTTCCATCTAACGAGACAATTTTGATTATGTGGGGAAGGGTCAGGTAGAGGGTGAAGGCTAGGTATTTCTAAGTGTTTACAGTTAAACAGAATCCATAGCCTTGAACTACACAGTAATTTGGCTAAGTCCTTGTGCTTTCTAGGACTGAGGAATTAGACTAAACACCAGAGAGACAAAAAAAGCAGCCTGGCTCTACTAGTGCTACTAGCATAGTCCCCAGGAACAACAGCAGGAACAGAGTATTTTCTTGAGGGGGCACCATTTCGTCCATAACCCTGATTATGGAACATTAGTTCTGGAGATAAATAAAATTCATAGAGTTTCCTGGTTTAACCCAATGAAATTGCATGAAAATTACAACTATTACTTTAGAGCCAGGAATCTCCTATCTCCCAGAAACGTTAAAAATAAAATCAGAAATCTCCTTAAATATCAATTCTTATTTTTTTTCCTCTCTTTTGTTTTTGTACTGGGAATTGAACTCAGGACCTTGCACTTGCCAGGCAGGTGCTTGTGCCACTAAGCTATATCCCCAGCTCAATTCTTATTAAAAAGAATAATCTGAGAACTCTTGGCATTGAACTAAACTTCTCTTCATCTGTTTACATAATTCTTAGGTCTAAATGCTTTAACTATGTATTTTAGCTCACTTGCTAGCCTTTAGAAGTCTAAGTTTAAAAAATAAAAGCCCTTGTATATTTTCTTACACACAGATTCAAATATTAATGATATGTAGAAAACTATTATATTCTAAAAATGTAACATGAAGACATTCTTTACACATACAACTTACATAAACCCTAAATTCTGAACACTTAGATTAAATGCGTTTGTTCTACATCAGACAAATATACTTTTAGAGGTGCGTCAACTCTAGCTTTGACTTCATTAAGAGAGCAGAAAGCAAGCACTGTGTTTCAGAAGTCCAGCATTGGCAATCCTAAATGAACTATGCATGAGTTTCATGTCTTAATAGTTCTATCGCTTATTATCTGTGCACTTTGAGAAATAATGATCAGCTTGCTTAGCAGAACAATATAAATGGTGAAAAGAGGATTTTCTTTTATTAGAAAGGAGATATTGAAAAATTCATAATACTAATCATGATTTAAAAATACACATACTATATGAGAAATGAAATAGGTCCTGAAGACCAAACAAAATACTGCATATAGAACACACTGCTTAGGACCTGCAACATGGTTACCAGCATAGCAATGATTTCAATTGCTTTACATGGGTTTGTTAAATAAATGAGAAAAACATATCCCACCAAAGCACATTTAAAATATGTACATATACATATATCTTTAAGTATATAATTTAATATGCCTATATATTTTAAATTTTTATATATATACCACATATACACATACACACACACACATACATACACACAAGAAAAAATCTGAAAGAATACAGTGTAAGCTGTCTCTGAATAGTGGAATTTTGTTTTAATCTGTATTTGCATGTATTTTCTATAATAAACATGAATGATTAAGTTAGGGGAAAAAGTAGGTTCTCAATTCTTTGACAGCATAACAGAAATCAACCATGCATTTAGGAAAGACAAATGCAAATGAAAATAATTATTTGGTAAAAATACATAAGTTGGGGGAAACTTCATGATGTGAGCCAGTAAATATAAACTATAGACTGAAACTATTATTTTTAGTTCATTTTCTCTTCTTTATTAGCAGTACAAACAAATCACTTCACTTTTTTATTTGAGACCCTATTAATACATAAAACACATTATTAAACAGATTATAAAATCTCAGATCTCTGTTTTGTTTTGTTTTTTTGGGTTTTTCTCCGGTACCGGGAACCGAACTCACGGCCTTGCACTTGCCAGGCAGGTGCTTTTGCCGCTGAGCTAAGTCCCCAGCCCCTCAGATCTCTGTAAATAGCAAGCAATGATACACTCAAGGATTTAAAGGGGTTATACATGTGTATCTGGTGTCCAATTTAAAACCAAACCTCTATTATAGGAACTTCAAATTTCTAACGTATGGTGTGAGTTGGCAAAGGATTCCTTCTGGTTATATCTTTTTTTGGTCTTTTTGATACAAGGTCTCCCTGTGCAGTTCAGGTTGGTCTTGAACTCACTTTGTAGCCCAGGTTGGCCTTCAACTCACAACAATCCTCCTGCCTCGGCCTCCTGAGTGCTGGGATTAAAGGCATGCGCCACCATGTCTGGCTGATTGCATCTTAATAAATATTCATCAAGTAGTTTTTCAGTGCCAGGCAATGTGTCAGACAGTGCAAATGAGACAGAGGAGCAATGTATAGAATCCACCAAACCTGCAAACCACACTGCACTGGGCTATTCAAAGTCCATCAGTTACTCAAACAAAAAGGTGAAGTTTTTGAAATGATTTTGTATACCATAAATATAATTCATCTATATCACTGTCAAAAACAGAGTATTTGTAACACTAAACATAGTTATGTAGTAAATTTCTTCTGGGAGATTAGGCTATTATAAAAGGTTACAATAATTCATTTTATAGAACACTTGCCAAAGACAATTAAAAACTTGACAAGAAAAAAAGTGAACCTTTCAAAAATCCAGGGATCTATTTACAAAGAAAAATCTTAGTTTCTTTTTTTTTGTTGTTGTTTTTTGTTTTTTTTTCCAGTACCGGGAATTGAACTCACGACCTCATGCTTGCCAGGCAGGCACTGTGCCGCTCAGCTAAATCCCCAGTCCCCTTAGTTTCCTTTAATGGAGCTACGTTAGAACCTTGTGGAGGTAAGAAGGTTAAATGACTTGTTGGGCACTTCCACATTAGATTAAATGTGAGACTAGAATATTCACCAGAGCTCTTACCACAGCAGTACTTTTTGAGAAACATACACCATAAGACATTAAAAATCATTACTAGCTCTACATATTTTACAACAAGAGATGATAAATGCATGAGAAAGGGAGAGGTATGAGTAAAAGATGAATTTTTCTTGTAAAATACTCTGGGCCTGGGGCTAACGAAAAGCCATTTATTAATTTAGGGTGCAGTTAAATCAAATCATGGGCATTTTATCATGTGTATAATCCTTTGGCTTATGAGAAACTTTGTTATTTAGTTAGCAGAATACATCAGTCTCTATGCAAAACAAAAAAGGACTTTTTTTCTCTTTTAAGAAAGTGCCCATATTTAGGAAGGAGGTAATCTTGTGTGACAAAACAAAGGTAGGAAACTGTCAAGTGCATTCCAGTAAGTAAAAATTCTCATGTTTTTTCCTTGAGACAGAAATCTACCTTTACTTCCTTCAAATTGGGTTGTGCTCTTGCACTTACATGAAGAAATCATTCACAGAGATCACTTCTCCAAGGATGTGTAAGTCAGTGATAAACAGCTTCTAGAAATACAGCATATCTGTGTTTCAGTCTTTCCTATACTGAGGTTCTATCACTTAGAAGTTCTAAAACAGGCTGAGTCCTCAGACCAGAGGTTCAGTTACAGCTGGAGACTGCCTGGTACAGACGCTGCCTCCACGCACAGATCCTCCTGGCCATTATGCCTCCTCCACAGGCGAGTGGGCACCCAGTGTTAAAGGGCTATGCTTTTCTCACCTGAACAAAAGTAAGCGAATACGAAACTGTATTTGGAGAAGCAGAAAGTTGAGTTGTAAGCACTTAGTAAAGAAAACTTTCAGGGCTGTTGTACCTATTTTTTTTTTTTTTTTTTTCTCTGGTACCGGGAACCGAACTCACGACCTTGTGCTTGCCAGGCAGGCGCTTTTGCCGCTGAGCTAAATCCCCAGCCCCTCAGGGCTGTTGTAAAGGCCAGTGTGCTTTAGACTCATGAATCCCTTTCAGAAATTTTATGAATTTTAAAAAGTGAGAACGCCACTGTTGTAAGACATCATAAGGAATTGACAATATAAAAAAAGTTGTTTCATGCAATTATTAAATATTACAACAACAAAAAATAAATATTACATTTAAGTATTGTACTTAAATTTAATCTACAATGATTTCATAAGAAAAACAGGCACATTTCACTTTCTCCCACATAACAAATGATGCTCACTGTTTAATTTACCCTTCCTAGAAAGTCCCTGCTCCTCACTGCAAGATCCAGGTTCCTTCACAATCAGGTCTGAGTTTTCATCTCAGAATCCACTTTTCACCCCTCCTTCTACCCCATCCCAAACTACTTCAGCACCTGAACACCAGGCAGATTTCCACCTGGCTTGCTTAGGTTTCCTCTGGTTATAGGCTACTTTCTGTGGAATCACAAAGAGCATCAAAGCCATTTTAGAAATGACTGATTGTTCATATGGCTTATTTGTTCTACTAGACAATGAGCTCCTTGATGGAAAGGACTAAAGCTTAATACCTGGAATAGGGGTTGGCACATGGTGCGTGTTAATTCCATGCTTGAGCAAGTGGCATTTACATTAAGAATTTGTGCCACATTCATCTAACATCTACCACATACTGTGTATTGTTTCAATATCCAAGGACCATCTCACTTTAATTTTCCTAACTGTGGGGAAAAGCTTCCACAGGATTCTACATGAAAACATTTTCTTATTTTCATGGCAAAAAGAGACATGCCCTTTCTGGCTCTCCAGAAAGATAAAGATGGTCTACAACAGTGATGGTGAACCTTTTAGAGCTTTTAATGACAGTAAGCAGCTGGTCCCAACACGTGAGCCAGAGGTTTGCCACCATGGTTCTAAAGACTATCACAGAAATAAAGAATCTAGAGTTACAGAATTATAGATCAAGGGTTTCTTTCCAAGAAGGATGGAGACGTAACTACAATTCAGTTTTTATACTGGGTATCACATACTAGTAGTATCCTAGGTCTCATTTGTCCCCCCCGCTCCAACCCCTCTGGCAGGAAGCTGTCAATGTGCCTGTTTTGGAGATCAGGAAACACAAAGAGTATATCACAAACAGCCTCACTTACACTGTTAGCCCTGCTGGGAACATATAAACCACCTACTTCTTTCTGATCAAGCTGAAGAGAAGATTTTATTAAGTCTCTGAGTGCAGTTAGCTGTTTCTTCTCTTCATCCTGGGTCTGTTTTATCTATGGAAGAAAAAAATTACTTCTATTACATATTGTTTAAGCTTTTATGAACAGAGTTTAATTTATCCAAATATACTACTCATCATCAGTTCAATTATACAGTTGACTTTCTTATTAAAGTCTGTTATACTGTCTCATTTTAAAATATGAGGCAGAGTTTTCTCATCTTGAGGAAGTACTGGTAAATTCTCAACTTAGGCACCATGCTTTATTATTAAATAATCCAACTAAGTTAGACAATTTTTTTTGAAACACTATTTCACATAGGGTTAAGACATTATAGATATGCCTGTAATCCCAGCTCCTTGGGAGGGTGGGACAGCAGGATCAGAAGTTTGAAGGGCAATTTAGTGAAACACTATCTTAAAATAAAATTTTAAAAGGGTTTTCACTAAAGCTCGGTGGTAGAGTGCTTCCCTAGCACGTGCCAGCACTGAAAAAGGAAGAAAAAAAGAAAGAAAAGGAGAAAGAATAAAAAAATCATGCTTCTGGCTTTTCAAAAGGTGGTAACAAGAACATTCATGATGTGATAAAACGGGCCAGAATTGTACGAACAATCAAGAATCCAATGGGCCAATGCATATATAAAAGTTTATACAGCACTATATGAGGAATAAAGAATTGTGCTAGCTTTAAAAAATCATTGGAAGGGCTGGGGACTTAGCTCAGCGGCAAAATGCCTGCCTGACAAGCGCAAGGTCGTGAGTTCAGTTCCTGTTACCAGAAGAAAAACAAAACAAACAAACAATAAAAAAAAAAATCATTGGAATTTAACTGTAACTTAAACTATGTTACCTACTAAAAGAAAATCAGAAATACACACCTATGTGTCTTTTATGGTACTTTTTCCCCTTCTTTTAATAATATTTTAATTTTCTGTATTATGAAACAGGGACAGCACAAAGTTAAGTGGTTCAAAAAATCAGTACACACCATTCTTAAATCTTAAATCTTACGGGTCACTTACAAATGGAAATAATATGTATAATTCTGCATATATTCATCATTCTATGTTCTCCAAAAACAAGCAATAATACACAAAGTTAATATAATGCTGCAATATCGTAATACAGCCAAGGGGACATTATATAACGAAGGGTATTTTATCTGGTATATATTAGATTCATCTTTTCCATTTGTAACTTTGTTTTCTTCTCTCACATTTTTAATTTATGCATATTTGTCATTCAGATTAAGTGGTTTCACTTTGGCAGATTTGTACACGCACATAATATCACCTCAACTCCCCACATCCCACCCTTTCCCTTATACAAGAACACAGGATGAGCATTTTTATCTGAAAATTTTCACAGTATTTTTGGTGCACCCGCACTGTGACTGTAACCTGTCACACGAGGACAGGTGTGGGGTTTTCCACTGTGTCATTTCAGTCAATGCTCAAAGTTTCAGAATTTGGAGTATTTTGGATTTCAAATGTTTGGATCAGGGATATTCAACCTGTGTATTTGTATTATCTATAACTTCAAAGCCTTATCTGAGTATGTACACATACTTGTAAGACATTCTTTTGATACCCATCACTGAGTGGTTTATAGGCAACAGGCCTGTCAATTCTACAGTTCTATGTATGTAGTTAGTCTTTTTCTCAGAGGTTTCTTTTAGATTTTCCATTATTTATAGCAAAACCTAGATACTAAAAAATAGAATGAAGAATACTAGATAAAAAATTCATAAACTTCCCACTCAGAGAAAGTTAATGTTTATCCTTCCATGATCAGGCATTCTTTCTGCAACTGCTAACCGAAGGGCAATGAAAGGAGAAGCTACTAAGCCCTGATGTAACATCCAGAACCAATGGCTACATATTCTCTTCCCAGATGAGCCCATGCTCTAAAAGGTACACTGCAGTATCTGGGCACTGACGACTTCTCTGAGTGACACGGAAGGCTTCTCTACCCTGGTTTTAAACTGACATCACTTAATCTTTTCTGCTTCTAAAACAGATTTCAGATTTACTGATTTTATCACAGCTTGAAATGTATGTAGCACACAGGGTACTCACATTGTATAAGTCAGCAGCCAATTTTTCAATGTACTGTTTCAGTTTATCAGCTGTTTTCAAGCCATCTTGAAAGAAACTGCAATGGGAAACAATGGCTATTTACCAGTAATATAAAAAGAAAAGGAACTATAATTACCCACAAAATCTGAAAATACACACACTCTCACAATGCACTCACCCCCAGACCCCCAGTGTAAACCTACTTCCAGTATTAAATAAAGCTGTACCAACAAATTGTGGCTATTACTTGACATCTGACAGGAGATATCACAGTCAATATAAATTATAATTGTAGTCCTCACATGATTTCCCAATGTGTATAGCCAACTCTATGTGGAGAATTCCTCCTGGCTGAGCTATATTTGAATTCAAAAGAGAAAGACCCATCAGCCACTGCGCAAATGAAGTCAGCCTCAAGACCACAGGAAAGGTATGTCTGAAGCAGAGGAACAGGCAGGAGGAAGGGAAGAGTTCTTTAAGTTTTCCCAGAGATCTCTGGGTTCCAACACACATGTGAAACAAGGACTTGAAAGCAATGAGGTATCAATGGATCTAGAAAGCTGTATCCTATCACACACGGTCTCCATCAGCCTCTTTTGAAACCTGGTGTGCAAGCTTCAGACTGTAAGTCAAGCACTAATTTTCTACATTCTAGGGGTGGCTTTTTCCTCCTGATATATTCCATGTACATCCTGAAGCATTCAAGAAACTTAAATGTATAGTACTAATTAACAGCAAATACATCTCAAAAATCCAGATCAAAGAGACATTAGGGAGTACTATATTGGGTCCTCATCTGGAGATTCTTGAAATGCAGACATACAGGCTCAACCTCAAAATCTCTTGCACACTGTGTAATAACATGCACTGAAAGATAGAGGTCTGGGTTGAAGATGTATGCTATGGCTATGTCTAGATGTCCCCCCAAAGCATTATGTGGTGGGGTTTTTCAGAGGTGGCTGGATCTAGAGTGTGTGATGCTGGGATTAAGTTTTGGAGCAGGAATCAAGGGTGTGTGATCACTAAATTAGTTCACTGATTGGTTTGACATAGTTCTGGTAGGATTATGGATGTCCTGCCCTTGGTGTAGCATGGATAAAACATAAGGGACAGAAAGAGGGTTAGTGTCCTCACTTGTCTCTTGCTGGTTCACTACTGCGCTGCCTGCTACCTTCTCTGCTGCCCTCTGCCTGCCGTAGTTCTCCTCTGCAATGCCCTTTGCCGTGCCATGTGCCACCCTGCCTGGGAACAGCTGATTATGGACTGAAACCTCTACAAACTGTGAGCTACATACACCTTTCCTCTTTTAATTCTGAGTGTCTGATATTTTGTCTCAGCAACAAGAAAAGTAACGAAGATAATGTGATTCCATTACTTTCTTGCTGTAAGGTCCTTGATAGTACTTTGTTTTCTTTTTTTTTTTTTACTTTAAAGAGAAAAAAAATAACAATGAAGACAAAACCAAAACAATACAAAAACACAAATAGAATTTCAAATCCAGACGATAGGAATTAACAATGGTTGTTCTATCACATATTGTTATCTTCAACAAAGTTGCTCAGATTACCAGATGTAAGAATGCAAGATTGATCAAACAATTAAAGACAAAGCACTTTGTTTTCCCTACTGAGATAAAATTCATGTAACACAACACTGCTTTAAGCGTAGCATTCTGTAGTTTTTAGTATATGTGCAATGTTTTACACCAGCACCACTGATTCTAGAACACTTCCATCAACTCCCAAAGAAATCCTACACATGTTATCACTGAGTACTACTTCCTCCTTCCTGTTGTCTCCAGGAATGACTCATCTGTCTTCCTTCTTTTCAAAAACAAGTTTTAAGTTTTGAAATACAATTTATTTTCTTTCACTTCTTGTGCTTATTAGGTCTATTTTGCCACATATTTATTGAATATTAAGTGAATGAATGAGACTTTGGGCAAGTTATTGATGCTTTTAGAGCTATAATTTCCTGAAAGGCTGTGAATAGTAAATGAGAAAATACATGTAAATATCTTTGGCAGGTTATTTATCCTAACCTATAAAGGAAGCCCTCAGTAAGTATTTGCTCTTATTATTGTATGTAAGATGAGAGATAATAATGTAATGTTTGGAAATGCTGTTGACTCTGCAGATCGTAATGATAATCTAGCAGCAAGATAATACATTTGTTTTGAGAGCAGCATGTTACTGACAATGTTCACATCTGCAAGTGAGGAGTAATTAGTGTGGGTGAGCTGAAATGCGGAAGATAGAATTTCTTTTCTTCTTCCCATATTCTTTCATTGCAATAGCTGCATCCACACTCCAGGGTTATAAAATGCTGTACAAGGGTGGAACTGGAAATAGTACTCAGAAGAAGAAATCTTTCAAGCAAAAACCTGAGTATAGAATGCTTTATAGGTTCTCAATATGGCTACAATCATATCTTGGTACTTGACTGCTTTCAAATGCCTAGAAATTGGTACTTGACATATTTTGATGGGAAAATATTGTCCTAGTCCTCATTATTTGGTACTTGGTACACAAGCTAGACTTTGCTGGTGTTGACTGCCAAGTGATTCACTACCATTTCCTGCCAAAACAATTTGTTTGGTGCCTGTTGTTCTGGTATTCACTGTGCCTTCTGGAACCAATTAATGACAAGTACTGAGGTATCACTGTATTGAAAGCCTTGAGGAACTGAATGAAGTAGAAAAAGAATAAAAATACTTGAAACAAAACCCACCCTGGCATCTTGTTGAGATGGAGTTTGTGGATCCAATCACAGGCCAGCTTATAGCCAAGTTCCATTTTTTTTTTTTTTTCCGGTAGTGGGAATTGAACTCACGACCTTGCACTTGCCAGGCAGGCGCTGTGCCACTGAGCTAAGTCCCCAGCCCCTTAGCCAAGTTCCATTTTAACCCAGTTCTGCCACCTGCCTTGTTAGTACCTCTGTTCATGAGGTTTTTTCCTACGCAGAGAGATTCTCATCTCTGCCTTATGGAGACACTTCTGCCAGAATCCAGGGGCCAAAGCCCAGCCATCCACCATGTCCAATTCCAAGTATTGCCTCCTCCAGGGCATAGCATTCTCCTCCTTAGCTATCCTGGCGTCTAACCTTCTCTGGATGCCCATGTCTGTCCCTGTGTAGCTCCACTATGATTCCTGGTGTACATGACCTACTTCTTCCACCAATTAACTCCTGAGTGAAGTCTTGTTTGATCCCTATCCAGAACCTAGTAGAGTATCTCACCTTGATAGAAGATAAATAAATATTTGTGGGCAGGGAAAAGGGAAAGAATAAAAATAAAGGCATAATGTATTATCTATATTAGTGTTGCTCTTTTCACATTTACTAACAAAGATTACCAAGTAAACTATATATATTTTAAAAAGCATCTCATATTTTAGAAAACTAATGTTTGTGTAGATATAACTTTACAGACTTAAAAATTTGAGCATGTAAGAAATTTCTAAAATTAGGTAAAATGAGATTTGCTATCCAAGTGTCATAATCCAAAGACAGAGATTCACTCGCTCTAGCAAAACTTTTAAAGTATTGAAATGTTTCTCACAAAACTGAAGTAGATGAAAGATGGTAAATTCTACCCAGAACTACACTCAGGCACCAGCATAACACGCTTCAGAGTTTCATAACTGCCACATTAGTCCAGCTATTCTACAGACAAACCTTATTCTATAAACGTGGAAACTGTTTCCCCCTTACCATATCCCTTTTTGTTTCTGAAGTACATTTACAGAAGGTAGAATTCACTTTAAAAACAGGAAAAAATGTTAACAAATCAAATTTCTGTAAATAATAACTTGGTCATCAAAAAGTTTTTCCAGACAAATAACCTGACAGTAAAATACATAAGCAGTTTTTAATGCCACTTGGAATATTATAATCATACTACCGTTGGAGACACTGGGGTTAACACTCTATGTGCATTATTGTGTTCTACTTTCACATCCTCATAAAATCCTCGAGGTAGGTGTTATGAACCTTAACCCAACTTGACAGGTTAGGATACTGAGCTTCAGTGAAGGACCTGATAGAGGTTATATGGTTATCCACCTGCAGAGTCAGAATTTGAACTTATCTATTGACTAGTTCGAGCCCTGTACTTTCCCCAGAATGCTAATGCTGGCCTCCCTGAATATTCAGTTTTATAGAGATCTTCCTAGGTACAAAATTATTGAAAGGAATAAAAGACACCTAAGAGAATTAAGTGTTTTACTTTTTGAATAGTACTTTATCTAGTCCAAATGAGCTTCACACTATTCTACTTATAACTATGAGTGGCCATCATATGGTTTTGGAAGAGTTCTTGCGCTATTTTTCCCTACACTTTCTATCAACTAATAAGACTAGTAGTAAGTGGCATATTTTCACATAAAGACTACTGGGAAACTCATGAAAGTCAGTCCACTGAGAAGGCTGCAAATAAGAAGAATGTGGTGTAACAGAAGCACAAACAAAATAAAAAGGTAGCTCAGCAATGTGAGCAAATAAAAAATGGTGCCAGTGTAGACAATGGATATTTCTCAAAGTATAATGCCTTTTCATAGAAGTCTCGGTATAAGTGCAAAGTGTTCTTAATGCCCAAAGTCTTTACTTTCATTTAAGTAAAATGACGCCAGAAAACAAAAACAAAAACCCTAAACAGCTCCTGGTGGGAATATATTATGGTATAAACCATTCAACAGGTGAAATACCAAGTAAGGGAGAAGGGTAATAGTAAGGGTCAGAAGAAAGGTTTCCTTAGTGACAGCCTCTTCAGGCACTTGT
This sequence comes from Chinchilla lanigera, assembly GCF_000276665.1. Taxonomy (NCBI): domain Eukaryota; kingdom Metazoa; phylum Chordata; class Mammalia; order Rodentia; family Chinchillidae; genus Chinchilla; species Chinchilla lanigera. The sequence continues at coordinate 4,905,187 of NW_004955461.1, forward strand.
AATATGAGCTCCAAAAGCGGTCAAGATTAGCATTTTGAGAGAGACAGCATTTTCAAGTAATCAGTTGCCCTATGCTGAGTTATATAAAACACTGATTATGGAAGGCAATACAATTTTTTTAAGCTACATATAGCCACAAAATGAAGAAAGAAAATAGCATCAAGAAAACCAATGAGGCCAAAGGGCCTCCCTTGGGCTAATAATGATCGCAGCATTCTACTTACTTGCACTGTGCGTGATAGTACTTTATAAGATTCTGCAGCAGGTCCACACCCTTTTTGGTCTTGATTTCATTAACTTTGATTAGATACTGTGAAAATAAAACAGAATTTCATTCCAGATAGGATTCCTGAGTCCTGGGTTTAGACAGCAGAACACCACTCACGAACCCGTACAAGTAAGTGAGCCTTGGCCTTTAGACAAGCTTAATTTAGGGAATGCTGATGAGGCACAGTCACAGAGCATACAAAGCAAATGGATTAGATGTTAGTGTTTTGTAAATTTTTACAATTAGTTCACTAGATGAGCAGAAATAAAACACAGCAAAACTTTCTAGGATAGCTAATTATTTCTCCTTTGTACACAGTGGATCTCAAACTTATAGGTCATACGATCTTGAGAGATGGGTTTTTCTTTGTGGAAAACAAGAACAGCATTTTCTATAAAAAAATGCGCCAAAAGATGTAGATATTTTAAAACTAAGGAATGAACGGGAAAGATTTTTCCATTATTAACTCATTCAGCTAACTAAACTGTACTGGTTCTGACTTTCATTATTGACCAAAATTTTCTATTGATACTGTTTGCTTCTTGTTCACTTGTTTTATTATGTAAAAGCGTTTAAGCAGCCAAAGCTTTATGAGGAAGAGGAAGAAAAAAGAAAATTTCTGGGTGTGGTGGTACACAACTGTAATCCCAGCACTCAGGAGGCTGAGGCAAGGGGATCACCAGGAGTTCAAGGCCAGCCTGAACTATACAGGGACACCCTGTCTCAAAAACTAAAAAACAAAACAAAACAAAAAATTCAGAAGAGAAGCTTAAAACTGAAAAACTTTCTGTTTTAATGTTTTTTGAAAACTGAAAAGCATCTCCATCATGTAAAAGCAGCACCAGAAGTTAGAACAGGTCTCTAGATCAAACAGTGCTGGTGTTTAGCGGGAAATTCAGTTTAAGAGCCACTGGTCTAAGTTAAAGGAAACATGCTTTTCATTGCACTTTTTTTCATGAACTCAGACTTTCTTAATGACTTCATTTAAACTTTCATTCAAAACGGACTCAATAAAAAAATCAAAACAAACCATGCACTAAACATGTAACATCTGCCAGGGTTACCACTTATCAAAAATTTCCCCCACAGTCACTCACAAGCAACATTAAGGTTCTCACCAAAGAATCCTGTTTTGGCTTAAATGGCCCCATAGGACCAAGGCTCAAAATATCAGACAACAGTGCAATGGTGGTTCCCAAAGGCTTGGAGAAAAATGGAGATTAGAATCCTTAGGAAACAGTCCCCTGTCTAACACTCGACCTCAGCCTGCCTTTCAGCATAGTCTGCTCACAGGCAGGAGATTACAGCCAGTAACATTCTAGGCCAGTGATGGAAAAATTCTTTCTTACTTCACACATTTGGAGCTGAAAGAGGCGCCTTTCCTTCTCCATCTCTTCTGCAATCTCCGCTCCAGTTATCTCTGTGCGGATCATCCCATGCTGTTTCGCATGCTCTCTTTTCTCCTTCTCAATTTTTGTACTGTAATTAAAGCAGATGTCATTATTTTGTTAGAAACAAACTCATGTACAATATCAAGTATCAGCCTCAGTGTAAACCATGGACTCAGTGATAATTGTATATCCATGTAGGTTCATTAGCTATATCAAATGTACCACTCTGGTGGGAGTGAGCAATAATGGGGGAGGCTCTGCATGTGAACGTATGAGAACTGGGTCTTCTGCTCAAAGAGAAAGTCTTTCGGGCTAGGGATGTAGCTCACTGCTGTACTTGCCTAGCATACTGAAGGCTCTGGTTTCAACTCCTTTAGTGAAAGCTACTGAATATTTCTTAATTACTGAAGAGGCAAGACAGGATCTTCTTTAGTAAATTCTAGGCTCCAAGAGAATAAACACATTGCTTGGATTTTCATGTAGGAAACTTCTTACATTTTAACTCTGATCCTGCACATGCTGAATCCATAAAACTTCTCTCACATTTTGGTTAGCCAAGAGGAAATTTTGGCCATTTACCTTTTCTTGGGTAAAGCCCATTGAGATGAAAAAGAAGCACAAGGTTGGAGACCTGATGCTTTTCTTTTCCTTCTTGAGACAGGGTGTTGCTATGCAGTTCAGGCTGGCCTTGAGCTTACTTTGCAGCACAGGCTGGTCTCAAACTAGCAACAATCCTCCTGCATCAGCCTCCCAAGTGCTAGAATTACAGGTGTGCACCACCATTCCCAGCTGCTTTTCTTGATCATTGGTAGATTGTGATAAAATTATTTCAAGACAAAGTATATAACGACTTCTGTAGATTTGCATAAAAAGTAGTCAAAGAAATTTCCAATGGCCTCTGAACTTGGGCTATTTTCACATCCCAGTAACACATTTCAATCACTTAACTTAAAGTAAGGAGTGGGAGAAATCCCACTATATCCTATGAAGCTATTCTTTAGTAAGGAAAATAGGGTCAAGGGAGAACCAGAGAAAGAAGTAGGGAGGTCCACATTAAACCTGCAGTACCTGAGGCTAGTGCTTGGCTCTGATAAATGCTATTATAGTAATCATATCAATGATCAGAGCCCTCTTTCCAAAAATTCACTTAATTTGAAAATGGACTTCTAATTTTAGAAACTGTCTTTACTTTCCAACTAGGAATGCAAAGCCTAACTGACTTAACCTTCAAGTCTTAAGTTGTAGTTGTAGTAGTATAGACAAGATACCACAGAAAGTTAGTGCCTTCCCTATACGTACGTACATACACACACACACACACACACACACACACACACACACACACACGGAAAATAAAAATCAACCCATCAATCAATGAAAAATCTACTGCAAATCTGGCTGGAATTAACTCTAACTTACTGATGCTGTATTTAAGCAACTCTGATCACCCCAGGCTGGCAATTAAGAAGGTATGTGGTGAGGAGTTTAGGAGACAATACACATCAGCTTATGCATGGGGCGAGAAGTAGAAAGCTGCGGGAGCTTGAGAAGAAATACTGGGAGCAGCACGACTTAATGACGCCAGCCGGTGCTTCACCGTGGTGACTCAGCTGCCACTTGTTTCTTTCCCCTCTACCAATCCCACTAACGTGACAGGAAAGGTAAGACCTCTCACAGATGAAGTGATACCAAAAAGGAGAAGAAAATCCAACAAACATTGGGAGAGGAGGCCTGAAGAACAGTTTGTGCCTCACAGTGTGGCGCACTCATGCTTTCCACGCTCACACAGCTTCCGGGATGTCACTATACACAATCACTAGGCAGGACAGCCTCAGACACGACGTTTAGGATATTCTTCATATGAGCTGTCTTGGCATCTAAAATTTAACAGCTCAGAAGACGACTCACTGCTTTCTTGACAATTCTTGCTGACGCACATGAGATGAGCAACCAGGTGTTGGGGGACTTGTGCTGAGCAGCCAAGGATTACAAGATAATTAACATCAGCCTCGCCACTGAAAGTGAAAGTGAGCAAAATAACAAGAGGGGGAGGGGAAGAAATCCCAGGTCACCACAGAGCAGAACACTTTTCAAACTGTTAGCTAAAAACAAACAAAACAAAAACTCTCAAAAACCTGAACTAATGAGCTTTTAGAAACAGCATAAATAGAACAGGAGATCAAAATGCAGGGACAATCAAGGAAGTCCAACCTTACTTCTGGGAAGGGAGGCAAGGAAGAAAGGAAAAGGAGAAAACATTTACAAAACTGAAAATTTTACTTAAGAGTTGGAGACAGAAGAGGGACCGGCAGGACAGTGGCAGTGGCTGGGGAGCTGCTGCACGTTCGTCAGAAGCATACTTGCTGCCCAAGTAACATTCCCTGCCTCATCATCTGTAAAAAGGCCCTGTGCCCTCAGGCGTGGCTCAAGCTCACCGAGCTTAGTTTCCCAGGACAGTGCTGACACGTGAGAGTGCTACACAGGTACCTGGTCCATACTAGAATGCTGTCTGCTCTATAGTAAACTTCTACAGTGTTGAAACCACTGTTATTTGGCATTTCTACAATACTCCGCCACAGTAAATCCTAACTGATGCAAGTACTACGTATCTGAATCTCTATTTTATGTGTTCATTGTTTTTGACCAAGTAAGTGTGATAATTAAAAACTTTATAGAAACTACTTGAGTGACTACCATACTGACAACTGCTTTAATACATTATCTTGTCCTCAAAAAACCTTGACAAAGTAGGTAAATTTTACATTATTTTACAAGTGAAATCAGGCATAGTGGTGCATGCCTGTAATCCCAGCACTTGGCAGGAGAAATAGCCATGAGTTTGAGGCCAGTCTTGGACATAGTGAGTTCAAGGCCAGCCTGAAATAGACAGAGAGACACTGTCTCAAACACACACACACACCCCACCCAAGTAAGGATCAGCCAAGTAAAAAATTATCTTGGCTCACAGTCACAAAACTGATAATGATTCTAAGTCTGTGAAGTCAACTATTATACTTCACTGTCTCCTGAATTCTAAATAGAAGATCAAAGAAAATGTCCAGCCTACTTAGTTATTTCAAAGGTAATTAACTGTTTTTGTATGTAAGTCATTCTGTTTTCTGTGACTTGTCCTACTATATGAAAGAGAAAAATGTTTTCTTTTTTTTTTCCTGCACCATTACGCTTCAGTAAGAAAGAAATCTATTTTAGGATAAGTAATTTGTTCACAGGAATTTATTAAAAAATAAAGATATAACTTTCCTCGATAAGGCCCTAGTCCCAGGACCCACTCAACTATTTCTGAGTACTTCTCAGTAATCCTGAGCCACCTTTCGTGCAGAGACGTGTCGGCCCACAGCACTCTTTTATACTGACACAGCTCTTCAGGAACACTTTGGTTCTCAGCCTCATTTGTAACTATCCACACACAAAAGCACTCCTAAGATGGCAAGTCCCCAACAATACACTTTTTACACAAGCAATTACAGAAGTAGCTTAGGGGAAAGATGTTCAATCCTGAATTTTTTCTCCTTTTTCTTCTGCTTTCATTCTGCTGCTATTGCTGGTAATAGAATTATTTTATTCTCTTAAGGTTACAGTTACCCAAGATTATAGCCAAGACTTTCTTTCATGCCTTAAAATACAGGTCCCTCCCCATTCTACCCTACTGCTGTGGTGTTATAAATCTCTCAGAGTAATAATTATAAAGGAACATGGCATGATATGTACAGTAGGAAGATGAGCCAGGCCAGATGCAGAGCTTACCTTGCCCTTGCCCTGGCCAGGAGGTCTGAGCCCAGGGCCCATGTTACCTGCTCAGGATTGGGTCAGACAGACCCGGAGTGAATGCCAGCCAGACAGCTACGATTTCTGTGACCTTCCAAAGCCCAATAGCCTTTTGGCTTCAGTTTCTGACGTATGAACAAAGAGTGAAAGCTGTACACTAGTAGGTTGCTGTTCAGGGGTGGTGCATGTAAAACACACTACAGGCCATGGCAGGCAGAAGGGTATCATAGCATGGACATCAGCTATTACTTTTATTATTTCCCAATTGCTTTACTCCACAAAAATGTAAATGGTCCACAGTTGCACACCAGCTATCATGAAAGAAAAGTTGTAATAGTCATAGGCCTATAACTTGACAGGACCAGAGGCTATAAATACCAAAATAACATAGTAAAAGTATGTGTCACTCTAGATAATGAGCACTAATCACTCTTAACTAGGTCAGAGTACCCAACATCTTAGCCTTTACAAAGGCATACTAATGTTTTTTTGTTATGAAGGTATTAAGAGCTCTGTCCTTTCCCCAGTTATTTTTTCTTATGAAATTCTTAACAATAAAACAAACAAAAACAAAAAATCAAAACCATTACTTACAACTTTGTCTCATAATCTTTCCAGGCTTTGTCAAATGGCTTCTTGAGATCCTTAAAGAAGAGAAAATGAAATTGCATTTACTTTCCCTTAAAATGAATATACTGAAATAGTATCTTAGCAAAAAATGACTTCTTTTATAGGATATATAAAACTTTACACAAGGCACTTTGCGCACATTATAGCACCCATTACACAGAGAAGCCTGAGTGGGTCAGAAGGGAGGACGCTCTCGCTATGCTGCCAGAGCAGGACCCAGAGGTTCTGAGAGCCTGGTCCAAAGTGGTCACCCTGAGGGAGCTGGCTCAAGCCCAGCTTTCTCTCTCCCCCAGGGAGGCTCGCTCATCAGTCTTCCTAAATCTATTTAATCTTGTTCCTCTGCCAATACCATTATGTGAAGCACATCTTTTCTAATGATCACTGTCCAAGAACATTTTTTTAATGCAAAAAGATGCTCAGAGTGCCTTTCAAACACAACTACTGCTATGATATTAAAAGGGAAAGCAAACTGACCCTTTCAAGTGAATATGAAAATTTCTAAACACTTACTCCTTTGACTCCCTTTAGGTCTCCTTTTAACAGGGAATCCAAGGTGAAGATCACATTGTGGCTCAGACCCTGGAGCTGAAAATCGAAACAGAGGAAAGATGGGAGATAGGTGAAAAGAAATCGCACACAAAACCACAAACCTGGGTCCTACTGACTGAGCACTGCCGACATGAAGCTCGGTGGAAGTGCCTCACCTCACTGGACTCGCACTGCATCTCCCTAGATAGGCACAGGGCAATCCCCACACTGTGCTGAGGTGGGAAACGACAGAGTGAGCAGAACTGTGGTGTGAATTCAGAGGCTGTGTTCTGAGACACTATGCTACAGGATACATGTCCATCATTTCAGAACAATCACCCCCCATTTCTGATATTGTAGATATTAATTTGACTTTTCTTTACATATATATATATATATATATATATATATATATATATATATATATATATCTCTGTCAGAGTAAGAAGAACTACATAAAAGGCTTTCAGCACGGATCAGTATCTGAAATCAACCTGTCTGTCCTGCTTCCTGCATGGGAACATAAGCTCAACAAAGGCCGGGACCTTGACTGTTCCGCTCATAGTTATAGCCTCAGTGCAAGATTCCACTATAAACACAGGATCATTACCTACACCTATATCTTCAAGAGTTCCACCTATTCTCTCTTCCAGCAGATTTAGTGTTTCTGTTTTAATATTTAAGTTTTAAATTTTGTTTTAATATTTAGATCTTTGATCCATTTCAATTTTAGTTTAGTGCATGGTCAGAAACAGGTCTACTTTTAGCCTGCAGCATGTGGAAAGCCAGTTTTCCAGCAGCATTTATTAAAGAGGCTATCTTTCTTGCAGTGAACGCATTTGGTCTCTTTGGCAAAGATAAGGTGGTTGAATGTGTTTGGAGTTGTTTCTGCATCTTCTAATCTGTTCCACTGATCCTCAGGTCTGTGTTTTTTTTTCCCCCTAGTACCATGCTGTTTTTATCACAGTAGCTTTGTTGTGTAATTTCAAGTCAGGGAGACTCTGTTGTGATGCCCCTGCCTTGCCTTTGTTGCCCAGAATTGTTTTTGCTATTCTAGGTACCAAATTAATTTTAGGAACGTTTTCTCTAATTCTACGAGGTATGGTATTGGTATTTTGCTTGAGATTGCATTAAATGTGTATAACAATTTTGGGAGTATGGCCATTTTCACTATGCTGGTTCCTCCTACCCAAGAGCAAGGGATATTTTTTCATTTTCTGGTATCTTCTTCAATGTCCTTTTTCAGAGTATTGTAGTTTTCAATGTAAAGATCTTTTACTTTTTTGGTTAGACTGATTCCTAAATATTTCATTTTTTTTGGATGCTATTATAAAAGATGTGGTTTCCTTAATTTTTCTCTCAATGAGTTTGTTATTTGCGTACGGGAATGTTACTGATTTCTGAGTGCTGACTTTGTATCCTGCTATGTGACTGAATATGGTTAGGAGTCTTTTGGTTTTTGGGGTCTTCTATGTAAAGTATCATGTCATCCACAAATAATTTAACTTCTTTCTTTCCTGTCCTTATTCCTTTTATTTCCTTCTCTTGCTTAATTGCTCTGGCTAATGTTTCACAACTATATTGAATAGGAGTGGTGACAGTGGACATCCCTGATTTGTTCCTGATTTTAAGAGTGAAAGCTTTAAAACGAAGGAGTAGAGTTTTCACTGTTCTGAGGCAGTGGCCTGGGGCCCCTTGACTTCAAGATATCCAAAGAATTAACAAAGGAGGAGGAGATGGATCTGCTGCTTAGCTAGAGAGAATAGTGACAGAGGAATGGGCCAGGTGGTGATGGGGTCAAATGTGAAAAGAACAAGCAACATAAAGACTAAACAGAACTGAGAATATATCTGTCTTTAAGGAAAGCCCTATAATCTTGGTAAAATCAGTCTAAGTGGCATAGAACCAAGACAGCACCGCACTGTGGATCTCCTTATGCAAAAAATCAAATTTACTCAGATGTGTGTTCATTTGTTGATCTGTCTACCCACTGTCTACCCTTCACTTAACCTACTCTGTGCCAAACACTATGCTAGGAATGGTCAGGTAGTAATGAGTAGGACAGTCTTCTTGCCTTCACAGGTCTTACACTACAGGGAAAGGCAGTGGGTTTGTAGCCACTGCCACCACACAATGCTATAACCTGTGACTGGATGAGGGAAAGTATAGTGTGAGAAGGACCAGTGCTCACCATGATGGGCTTTGCACTGAACTTCGTAAGTGCATCCGCAGAGTGGGGTGATATATCCTACTGTGAGTAGCTATTGTGAGGGTGGAATGAGTTAAGGTATATGAAAAGTGTTAATTTACTCCTTGACATCCAGGAAGTGCCGAATGCATGTTTATTTTTATAATACTATGGAATGCTAAATATGAGTAAGGCAGTGTGGGAACACAGAAAGGCAGGTAACAGGAAGACCTCCTCTTTGGTTTTTAACCTCTCCCTAATTTTTCCTGTTGTTTTCTCTATGCTTCCTGTACTTCCTAAGTCTTTACTTCCCTGAACTCTATTTTTATATACAAGGAAGGTTTTTCCAATGCATACCACCAGAGGGCTCGGGTCAGAAACAGCTACTCTTTCCTTCCTCCTTGTGCTTTTTTCTTTCCATAGAGATTTCTACCAAGACAATTCCATCCATATGATTTTGCCCCATCCATACAGAGGAACAGCTTCCGGCTGGCAGGGCAGAGGGCTACAAGCTGAGTTGGTATTTTATAGGATTTGGGACACCGGTTTTTGGGAAGTGCGGCAAAGTCACTTAGATTTTATACTTGCCTGTGACCCTCCAAATAGCCAGATATAAAAAATTATACAGAGTTGTACTTATTAAAATTTTATTAGGGAAGCAACGAGAGAGGAAAATGACCAAAAAGGCTGGTGAGGGAAGAATGTAGGTAATAATGGCAGGAAACAGTGAGAAAACACTACTGTCATTGAGCACACGAGGAAAGAAAGATTAACAGGACTCATACTCTGCTGCAGATGGATAGCAGGATAAAATCTTGCTCTTGAATTTTCAATTTCATTCCTGAGTGACCAGCCTGCAGCACTCCCTATATTTCATTATCTTAGGAGTTTGCACGGATGGTAAGGGAGGCTGAGACCCACAGGTCTCTGCTAACAAAGCCAGTATCTAGCTATCTGTCCCCCCATTCATGAAGACCTTCACCTTATTTTTCTTCATGGTGTTTATTATTCCTAACAATGTATGTGCCTGCTTCCTCATCCATTTATTGTCTCACCGGCTGTCAGGCAAGCTGCTTGAGAGCAGTGTGTACGCGTCTACTGCTCACTTCCAGTAGCCCTTAACGGAGCTCAGAACACTGCCTGGTGGAAAGGGGCTGCTCAAGGACTTGCAGAAGGAATAAAATGTGGCGCTGTGGTGCATGAGGTTCTTCCACACAGGGCTGTTTCTACTGACAGAAACGGAGGTGCCTGGCAGTAGGTGGTGGCTAAATACATTATGGAATTCCTGACCGACAACCACAAAATGAGAAAGCTCTTCATGCCTTATTTTAGAAATAGCTCAAAATAAATTTTTATGTGATAAAAGTATGGTGTAAAACAATACTTTCGGTGCACATGCATTTATGTAAAAGGGGTGAGATGTCTATGCTTAACTTACTTCTGAGCAAGTGTATAACACTTCCCTCCAGGGATGGAAACTTGGGAAAGGGACAGGGTGGGAGAGGAGACTCCGTGCATTAAAAGGAAAAAAAGTTACTGCATAATTTACTGTTTATTCAAGAAAAGGTCAAACTTTAGAACAAAACATTAAAAGACCGTGATTATAAATACTGTTTAACTTTTAGTTTGAAATTATGGTTTTCATCAGCATCTCAAATCCTTGAGAAATAAAGCAGTAAAAAATACACTGTTACTGTTACCTTGATCTGAAAGTTGTTTTACAAAACAACAAGGAAGGAGTCAGCAAATCTAGTCAGTGTTAAGTGTGAAAGTTGCTCTAAAGAACACGCCCCTCTGAAGTCATGTTCTAACCACACACGCTAACTTTTCATGGCATCATGTGGTTAGGCATGGCGAGAGAGCTGTGGCTGCACTGATAGAAAACCCCAAGAATTACGCATTTCTTCACGATTGTCTACACATATATTGGTGGGGACTGTAAGAAATCAAGAAGTCAAAACAGTTATGTATCTGAAGTTCAGAATTTCCCCCCTCTCCCCTCCATGCTTACCTATGAAAAGGACATAGGAAAGAAACTGGATGCTTACAAACTCTTTCTGAATTCCCGGGAAAAAGTTAACTTAAAAAACTAGTAAAGGGGGTTAACTTAAATGACAAGTGACTGGTAACTATTACAAAGTGCCATTATAAAGCTACGGAGAAAGGCTGAAGAGGAAGAGATCAAACTTAAAGAAATTTTTAGAAAATATTCACTGAAGGATAAAACAAACTTTCCTGGAAATCTCAGTGAAGACAAAGATCTGTTCTCTCAAACATTTAGGGTATTACTTTTTGACAGAGATTAGTTTATATGACTTTATAGTTACAGGATCCTGTAATTTTCCCGTTTTTCTTTTCTAGTTCTTTCAGGAACCCTTCACTGTCTGACAAGATTTTGGTACCTGATATGCAAAAGTCATCTCCACAGGCAAATACAATACGGTTAATAAAACACAGTAATGACATAAGTGGACAAACTTCTTGTTATCACCTCCACTAGTATTCCTTAAAAAGCCTTCTCAATCTGCTGTGGAATTCCTTCCCCCTTATTGCACTAAAATTCCACTGATTACTCCTATTCACTCAGCTTCCAAATCACATCCTTTCCGGTAAGGATAAAGCTGAAATAATACAAACTTCTTTACATGATTCAAGTCTGCAAAAAAGTTGAAGAGTATGTTTTTAAAAATCCTTTCCCATTTTATTGAGAAAACGGCACATTAAAAACCATTTCAGGGGTCTGGGCACACAGTTTGGTGCTGGCAGAGCACTTGCTTACCGTACAAAAGGTCAGAGTAGATCCTAGTGCCATTAAAAAAAATTTCAGAAATGATGCTTAGGTATTGTAAATATATTTGCTTTCCAAACAAACTGCTGTTTAAAAATTTTTTTTCTCCTTATAAAAGCGAAAATATTTCCTGTGTTAGGACATACATTATGCCCAACAAGAGCTCTGGAATGACTCAGACAGAGGGAAGATGAGGCCTATCTTTTCATTATCTAAAAAGGATTTGCTTAGGCAAAATACTTGTAATATTGGCTTTGATAAAAACCACCATTTAAGCTGGATATGGTGGTGGACGCCTGTAATCTCAGTACTCAGGAGGCTGAGGCAGGAGGATCACTGTGAGTTCAAGGCCTGCATGGGCTACACAGTGAATTCAAGGCCAGCCTGCACTACAAAGTGAAGCCCTGTCTCAAAAACAAACAAACAAACCCCATTTATTTCTCAAAAGTGCCTTAATATTGACAGATATGTAAACAGTTCCCATACTTCCAGCTGCTGGAGATGACTTCATGAACAGTTTTTCTTCTACTATATAAACATACTTACGCCTTGATTTTCCCCCCGTTTATACAGCTTTACCACAAAAAGAAAGGCTCCTATTCATCTCCCAGTGCACTGCTGTTTTTCCTCACTGGAAGGCACCCTACTGCAGAAAGGGAGCACCCTAGCTGCTGTGTTCACTGACTGACCAGACCCCACACAGGAGTCCAGTGGCATGGCTCTGGCATGCAGGCCGGGCCCTAAGGGCCTGCCTCTGCGGCTGTCTGCCACAGAAGGGTGATGTGTCAGCAGCGCCTCCTCCTCTTGCCTCTGAGTGAGGACAGAGCAGCACAGCTCTACAAATGGCACTTCCACGATGCCTGCACATGAGACTGTGGTAATTAATGAGGACGTAATTTGCTTGCTTTGTCATCGTGCACTAATTCTGACAGTCTCTCGGCACTGTCCATTGGTTCTCTCACTTTCCTGTTCATACCGAAACAGTTTTTCACAAAGTAAAGCTAATGCAAATCTGCTGACTTGCTCAACACATTGGAAAATCCAATTAAAATAATGAGCCAGCTCTCAGCATTCCCTGGCATAAATTAGATATTCTTCCACTAGTGTGTTAACTCCTTCCTGCCCTACAGCAGGGATGGTGAATCTTTTAGAGAGCAGGTGCCCAAGCTGCAACCTCAAACTCATTTATCGCAAAGTGCCCACAGTACCATTAACCCTGAATACTGAGGGTTTTTTAATTTAGAAAAGACAACTGTTATTCAATGCTCGGTTGCTGGGGTGACTTGGTTCATGGGCTAACAAAGAGGGCTCTGTGTGCCCGTTGTGGCACGCATGCTGTAGGTTTGCCACCACTGCCCTAGATAGTTATTAACTACCTGAAGGTATTTAAAACTGGTGCCCTGTCAGCGAGCTGCTTCCCAGGGTACTTCAACACAGAGAAAGAAGGTTGGAGAGATGTGACCACTCATCGCTGTCCGAGCGGGTGCCTGGACAAACTGGCTGACCCTGCTGGTGCCCCAGCACCCTCCTCAACCAACCAGTGCATATGGACCAAGGCAAACTGACACCAGGGGCCTCCACTTCATCCCCACTTGTTTTTCTCAGATTCTCCTAGTTCTTCTATTCCCATCTACTTGCCTTCCAAACTGTGGCCCTTCCTGCAGTGATAAAACTGAACCAACGTGAGTTCTTTACATGAGGCCTCATTGTCTTACAAACTGCTCCTGGTAACCCTAAGGCACTGGCATGTCACCTATTCAGACACATGGGGCTAGTTAAGTGGCAAGATCAAGTCATAAACCAGGCACAGCTCAGTCGGAAGTATTTACAATACTATCTTCTTACAGATACAGTATCAGGATGTTTCCAAATGAAAACACACCATATACATGCAATGGACAGTTATTATCTGCCATTACTAATCTATTAAGATTTGCTTCATCTGCACAGGCACTAAGAGCAAACACTCAACACCTGCTCACAGGTTAAGTACTCTTCCACATCCAAGAGAGTTAATGCTAGCACTTTACTGCTCAGGACCTTGTAAGAGTTTGTCCTTGGCTGCCAGAGTGCACATGAGCAAGTGGTCATACCTAGGGGTGCGCCTGGGTAAGTCCCTCAATCTTCAGACATCTGGTCTCCTCACCTGCCAGGTGGGAATGACAAGCCAACTCCATATCTAGTAAAGGGAACTAGGTCAGACACGGCGGAAGATGCAAATGCACACGAAGTACCAGACACAAGACAGACTCAGTGAAATGTTCCCAGGTTAATTTTCATAGGTTTCCTCACACTTGAACTCTAGGTAGTATTGGTGGAAAAACTTTAATCACAGCATCTCAGGTAATTTTAAAGCTCCAAAATGCCCTTTATACGGTATATATTATACCACGTTTTCGCCATTGCCGAGTCGCACAGTTCTCTGTAAAATGTATGATACCCATTCCGTTACACCATGTTTCATCTAGCCAGGGCAGCTTGAACCAGTCTGCTTGGAGAGGGCACTGTACTTAATGTTACTGCTCACAACTCTGTAAAATGGGTCTTTGTCTCACTAGATCAATGAGGAAACATGTTCAGAGAGGTCAAATATCTTGCCCAAGGTCAAACAGTGAGTAAAACAGGTAAGATTATTGATTTTTTTCCCCTCTTTGTTCTGCTATAATCTTTTCAATCAATTATCAGCTCTTATCACTTCTGCTTAAAACCCATCACTGCTTGCTGAACTGAAACGTAAACTCCCAGCTGACCCTGTGAACCAGTCCACGGCCCTTCTACGCATCCCCACTACAACATGACTCTTTTTGCTTCTTGACCCACTGAGCTCTCCATCTTCGCACACTTGTCCACCTGTCTGAACACCTTTTGATAGGTTAAGAGTGAAAAGCCTCTGCCTCCAAGGTTTCTCCTCAGTGAAGTCTTAACACCATCTAACAGGTCTCTTCTCAATCGCTTATTAGTCTCACCAAGTGGCAGAGTAGCTTAGCGTTCCTCACTTTATAATTACTTGTCTGCTCCTTGACTGACTAGAGGCAAGTTCCTAGAGGGCTTGGGTTAGATCTGTGTGGCTCACCCTTGTGCCATATCAAACTCCTGGCACACTGCAGACATGTCATATATATGAAATAAAAGGCTCACTGATTAAGCTAATGAACAAATAAATTCTCCAAACTAGGAGAGCAGCTCTGAGACCTGAACTGTTACAGAATCTGGACCAGTTCTGCTCTTGCTAGACTGCTCAGCACCAGAATTGGAGGGGAGGCAGTGGAAGGTGTAAACCACCCCTAGGATATGGTTGGGGATGATGGATCTAGGGTACCCTCCACACAGTAGCTGTCAGACTTTGTCTGACGCTACAGGAAGAAAGGGTAGAGGTCAGGAGGCCTGTTGCAGCCTGGAAGCTGCCTGTGCCTGGCTCTGAAAGTTAAGACAGTCTTCTTTAATCTCTTCCACTTCATTTGACCAGTGCCAGAGATCAACCACAACTTCTGGGGTCCTAAGCCACAGGCAGTTTTCATTTCCCAGTTGACTTCGAACCCTAGTAGAGGTAAGAGAAATAAACACAACTGACTTGATACAGTAACAAAAACCAATATTTAAACATTGTGTATAAGGAGGGGATGTGTAGATATTCCAAATGAAGCTCTACTTTATTTTCAGTCAGTGAAAAAAAATGAAAACAAGAAATGTTCCAAACAGGAGACAGGATTTATGGTACAAACACAAGACAGGTATTCCGGAGCTGTTAGAAATGAGGTTGTGGGCAGCACCTCTGCATTGTGCAGGCCCCTTTCTGGGAACGGCCATGGTAATGGGGAAAAATGTACCCTTTGCTACCTGGCCTCAACTGGCAATGTTGCTTTAGGAGGCTGAGCGTGTCCAGTGAGGCAAAGGTGCTTCAGCTACAGTGTCTTACAAAACAGGAAAGCATTTGCAAAAATATAAATGAGTGGAAAACCAGGTTATAAAGTGGGATTTCAGTACTAACTAAATGTTGTTAAAATTTTCTGTATATTTTTAAAATTTATTTTAAAAATAAAAGGAAAACATATTAACAAACAGACATCGATTTATAAAACAGCTAAGCACAATACAAACAATAAAGACGTACAGACAAAGTGGTAGGAGATTAACAATGTTTCTACATATTTTTATACTTAAAAATATAAACAAGAAAAAGGATACATATAAATAACAAAAGGTTATAGGATATCCATATATATATATATATATATATATATATATATATATATATATATATAAATCCCTTGACTGGACTGTAAGGTTTTCAGTCTTTTTTTCCTTGTATTTTCCAAGCTTTTAACAATGAACTGGTACTACTTTTTGGATTCAGAAAGTTAATAAGCAGAAATATGATAGATAAACACAAGAGGGCAATATAACCAACCAGCAGCCTACTTCTCATTCAGCTTCTTTCTTTCTCCTCCCCTGCCCTTCCATCCTGCCTGTCTGCCCGTCTGGGTCTGTCTCTCTCACTCCTCCTCACTCGTCTCTTGACAAGAGTCTCCTGCTAAGTAGCTTAGGATGGCTTTGACCTTACTGTGTAGCCCAGGCTGGCCTCACGCCTTGGCCTCCTGAGTGCTGCGATTATAGATATGCATCCCCATCCACGGTTTTCTCTAATTATTTATCAGTGCAAGATACAAATCAGATTGCATATATAAAAATAAATAAGGGTAGTGAATTTGAAGGAAGAAAGGCCCAGCTTCTTTATAACACTGGGGCGCTTTGTGTCTGTCTCCAGACGATGTTCTTTCCTGGTGGTTTTCAAATTATGGGACTAATTATGCAAGCACTACCCGAAAACTTGCTAGTAATAAAACCCCAAATCTACTTAATCAGAAACTCTGAGGGTGAGACCCAATGGCCTACGTTTCAAGAAGCTTTCCAAATGCAATGGATCAAGGTCAAGTTTGAGAACCACTGCTTCAGGTTACTGTGCAAAACAGAAGAAAACCCCAAATTCCTGCAGGGTAGGCAGGACCTACAGAGGAAATCACTTGCCTAAAGTCTAAAACATAACTACTGTCAAGAAAGAAGAGAGGTCAAGTGACTGCTCTGAAGGATCTGGGAAAGGCCCCAAATAAAGTGAGAACCAGATCACACCATATGCTAGAGGCATCAGACAAGAATGAATTTAAGCAGAAAGCACAATTTTACTGAAAGTATTATAGAGAAAAAATGGGTAGGTGTAGGAGTATAAGGGAATATGAGAATTCCTTAACCTAAAATAATGCAATTATATTTTGCCTAATTCAATTTAAGTAAATGGTGGGTTAGACTTAACATCACCTACAAAAGTGAAAATGAAAGCACTATTTTCTTTTGCCTTATGTGTAGCATCTTACTTTGTCTGAGGATAATTATATGGAAAGGGGGTACAGCTAAGATATGTAAGGCCACGATAAATGAGAAAGCAAAAGGAAAAAGTCTGGATAGCTAGGCCTTGGTTTGAAAAAAGTCTCAATCAGCCCTAAGGATTTCTATAGTATGCCTGAAATGATAATCAGTGAGTTCATGATCAACGTTCAGGCCTTTACTTTCATTTCTATGCATGTCATCTATAATTTGCTGTTTAAATGAGAACAAAACCATACTATAAAGTGATATCAAACCAATTTCCTTGCCTTCACTGAACATCTCTATCACATTATTACATACAGTTTGCAACAAATGACTTTCACTCAGAAAGTACCTTCTCAGCACAATCAAAAAACATTAATCAAATATATGTGTGCACAAAGGAGTTGCCATGTACCTGCAGGATACCAGAAGGCCTCCCAGTGGATATCACTGCCTTCTTTCAGTTGCTAAGACACCCACTTGCTGTTCCTTCCCTGGGCTGCTCTGCCTTGTCTACTTAGTCTCTGTCTTCAGGTTTTGTTTATTCACTTACTTATCAAAGTCTTGTTATGTATGTAGTTTAGACTTGTCTTGAACTGACAATGTAGCCCAGCCTGGCCCTGAACTTAAGGCGACCCTCCTTGCCTCAGCAAATGCTAGGATTACAGGTGTGCACCACCATACCCAGTTGTCTTCATGTTTTAAAACTTCTTTTACTTGGTCTTCATTGAAATCTTCAGAATTGAAGGAATCCATTTAAAATTATAAATGGTAACTATAGGAGCCGGGGTGAGAATCAGTGGTCAAACGCTGGCCTAGCATGTATGAAGACCTTCTGTAAAGGCTTCCTCACCCTACTCTCTGAACACATGAGTGAGTGAATGGATCTGCCTGTGCTGACACAACCTGAGAAGCAGTTGAGCAGAGGTGTGAACTCAGTTACATCTGACTTCAAAGTTGCACTACTTCTGCCAACTTCCAGAACTTTCAACTGAGCTTTCTACTTTCTGCTTAACACAGCTGGAGCAGTTAGTCAATAAAAAGGTCCATTAATTTTTAGAGGAAGATGTAGTAGGATACCCTTGTACCTCAAGACTGAACTGGTAGGCCATTTCTTCATTTTAAATGCAAAGATACTAAAGGCACCAAGGGGTAAAATAAAAAGTTATAAAAGATGCAAAAGATAAGAAGCAACCACTTGATAATCAGAAATTACACAATGAAATATAAACAATGCAGAAATAAATTCCAGAAGAACACTGCAAAATTCAATAAAATAACAATGACAACATCCTCCCAAATAAACACAACAAATGAAATGGATATTGGGTCCAGAAAGATTATCTATCTATCTATCTATCTATCTATCTATCTATCTATTTTTTGGTTTTTTTCTGGTACCGGGAATCGAACTCACGACCTTGCGCTTGCCAGGCAGGTGCTGTGCTGCTGAGCTAAAACCCCAGCCCCCACAGAAAGATATCTAAATTAGCATTTCTCAAAGTTGCTCAATGAGAATTTAATCTTTTTTATACAACAGAAAATTTGTGCTCAAGTAAATTAGGAAGAATTGAATTGGACAGGCTGCTTCACTGAAGGATGTCTAAATTGTTAATATTCAGAAGTGCACTGTCCCTCTCCAGGGGAAACATGCAGTACTTCCTAGAGCAGAAGTCTTACCAGTGAACAGGGTATGGGATTAGTGTTTCAGTCTCTTACGTTGTACTCTTATTCCCAGCAAGAGGGAGCCAGATGCATTGGGCATGGGCACTGAGTAGAGCTGTGCAGGGTGTGTACAGCCAGAACACCCACCTGGTATGAACAAGGGGACCCTAAAACTTAGCCACGCTCTTCCTCTTACTTTGTTCCCAGTGCTGGCCACCATTAGCCCAAGAGAGAAGATGCCTGTGTGGGCTGTTGGTTGGGTGGATGGTACGTCTGAGGGTGATGACATGTGTATGCGTGCAAAGATTCAGAAGCAACATTACGTAGAGAAATCTAAAACCTGTTCAAGACAGGATATTTAACCTGAAGCAGCCAGGAGAAGCGAGAAAAGAAGGCCCTGCCTTGCATGAAAAGTGAGAAATCAAGGATCACAAAAGTGCATATTGAGTAGATTTTGAGAGAATTCTAAACCATAAAAAACATCTGCACTTGCTTTTCACAATGCACCTCCAGTTTTGGGCCTGGAAAAACCTATGAGATTTCTACAATGGACAGTGTGAGAGAGAAATGAATGACAAGGGTTTGCTTTGTCCCTTCAACATCTGCAGCACTGCCTTAACTGTTGTTCTTTAAATCAACACAGCTTTTAATTTAATAGTAAACCTATGTCCACAGGGTCCATTTCCTTTGAAGAGCAGTGTACTCTAAACATCTGGGTGTAGATATGGGCTCTTACATCTACTTAACACTGTGACTCAGTTTCCTGAGCTGCTAAACAAGGGTAACTATGGTTAGTACCTGGTAGGGTACTGTGAGATGTTAATAAAGCCATTTATAGATGAGGTAAAGACAACAGACAGTAATGCTCACCCAACAGTCCATTTTTCCTCCCTCCCATTCCCTGGTCCTCTGAAGCTAGAGCAAGCCAAGAACTGAAACATCTAGAACAGTTGTATAGGCATCTTGTGATCACCTGGTCAGCCTCTATTCCCCCTCGGTGGCAAACCCCATGGAGCCTCCCACTGCCTTGGCTTTGGAGTTACTATTACTTTGTGAAACAGATCCCCTCAGTAGCCATGTGGTATGAGCAAGAAAAGCCATCATCACATGCACCAAGAATTTTAGGTTAATTTATTACTGTAACAGATCCTAGTCCATCCTAACACAATATATAAAATGCTTAAAACAGTGCCTGCC
The DNA here is from genome assembly GCF_000276665.1 of Chinchilla lanigera. NCBI lineage: Eukaryota > Metazoa > Chordata > Mammalia > Rodentia > Chinchillidae > Chinchilla > Chinchilla lanigera. The sequence goes on from NW_004955461.1 coordinate 4,924,992, forward strand.
ATAGTTAGCATGGTATAAATACAAGCTAGCGTTGTTATTTTATAAGCAAAAACAATCATAAAAATAATGCTAATTTTAAATGCTTAAAGACTGGCTCTGAGGGTGAGGCCAGCTCTTTTTATTTGACTCTGGGTCTGACACTACTGTCAAGTCTAGGCTTAAAAGTTGTGAGCTCAAGCAATCTTCCTCCCTCAGTCTCCAGAACAGCTGGGACTACAGGCTACCCTTTAAAACAAAAACAAAAAAAAATATTGGTAAGCAAATATTAGGGACACCAGCAAGCATTCCAGTATCACTGTCCTTGAAATTCAAACCTTAGGGTTAATGAAACTCTCCTCCCAGCCAGGTAGGGCAGCACATGTCTGCAATCCCAGCACTCATTGCCAAGAGTTGGATGCCTGGCTACACAGCGAGTTCCAGGCCAGCCTGGAATAGTTAGGTCCTGTCTGAAAACTTCCCCCAAAGAAATTCTCCACCAGAAAGTGATTAATTTCTCTCTCCTCCTTACAAGCAAAATTTTCCCTTGAACAGACCTACAGCTTTAAAACATAAATATCTCCTAGTTCCAAAATGCTGTTGAGTCCATCTCAAGTTGAACGCTTGACAATCATGCATCAGATGCATAAATTTAAAATGAAGTGTTAACTGTATGCAAATTCACAGGTAGGATACTCAATCCTATTTAAAAATGCAATATTTGATCTCCTGTCTGAGACAGTTTAAAAAGTGTTTAAACAAGCCAAGCACGGTGGTAGTACACACCTGTAATCCCAGCACTTGAGAGGCTGAAGCAGGATTGCTGGCTAGCCTGGGCTACATACTGAGTTCAAGGCTAAAACTACATAGTGAGACCCTTTATCAAAAAACCAAAACCACAATCAATAAATAAAAAAGCCCAAACTACTGTACTTTTAAATTCAGACCGAGGTAATCCTCAATTTCTGTATGTTGAATACACTTAAGATAAAGGAGAGCTGTACCAATGAACGTAACATCCAAATTATCAGTATGGTCTAGACATGTAAGAAATACTATGTACTCTGTTAAATGATTTTCAATTTCATTTATATGGTCATCAAGAGCTATCAACCTAACCAAAAAATTAAAAAATAAAAATAAAAGCTTGTGTGGGGCACGATGGCACACAACTGTAATCTCAGCTACTCAGGAGGCTGAGGCAGGAAGACAGTAAATTGGAGAGGAGCCTAGGCAATTTACCAAGGCTGCCTCAAAACAAAAAATAAAAACTGTTGTTGATTCAGCTCAGTTGTTAAGTACCCCTCAAGTTTGCTCTTATACCTGGAAAAAAAAAAACACCAAAGACGTCTTAAAAAGTATATGTATATTAGCTGGGCATGATGGTGCATGCTGTAATCCCAATCATCAGGAGAATGAAGCAGGAGAAGCACCGTGAATCTGAGACATGCCTGAGCTACCTATGAGCTCAAGGTTACCCTGAACTACATAAGGGACCTCCCCCCTACAAAAAAAGTGTTTAATTATAAGCAGTGGCCGGAGAGGTCACTGGGGGTATCATACAGCACATGGCATGCACACTCTATCACCCTCTAACATAGAAAAACTAAATTTTTAAAATATAAGCTCAAGGGTTCTGGATAAGAGATCATACCTACATGAGATCTGTATCTAACACATGATAAAGATGTAAAAACAAGATATATAAATTATCAGTTATCTCTATGTATAAATCCACAAATTGCATTAAAATACTACATAGTACTTGATAGTGAAAGATGTCAGGATATGAGAGGATGCCTAGTAGATAAAATACTGAAACCTTCCCAAGTATGGACTATCATTGTGCAAAAAGATGAGCTTTAAAAAAATGTGTTATATAGCTATTGTCATTTGAGGAAGAAAAGAAACATTAAAAAGTCCTTAACCTAAACCACAACATTCTGCAGTCAGAAACTGCAAACAGGAAATGCTATGCAGCTGGAGAAATCTTTGCTTTGCTTCAACAGCACTGAAGCAATAACTGCCTTCCAACTGCTAAAGACACTCAGGCTCTTGGGCAAGCTACAGCCCTGCCCAAAGGCTGGGAGCACAGAAAAAACCAAATGCAGAAGAGTCTTCTTGGCTTGGCTAGAATGCTTCTGGGCACTTCTTCCTATTTTAAAAAAAGAATTTAAGTATATTTCTAAAACTGCTGCTACACTGGGACTCTCAAAGGTACTTAAATGCTTCTTCCTCTGCCCACTGAGAATGAATTTCAGTCCATCATTTACTCCTTTCCTGTCCCATTTTGTGGTTTGGAAAATGAAATGGGTTCAGTTTTCTGTTGAGTCCTTTACTTGTTTGCCAGGACCACAGGCAATGATGGCCTGATGTTGGAGCAGAGCAGGCCCAGCCAGCACTGTCTAGCAACCAATGATTTTAATACTTTCCTTCAATGATTAAAAAAAAAAAGAATATAATTTGGGTACTGTATATTTAATCAAATAACCAACAAAAACACTTAACAGCTAAACTCAAGAGCATTCTAATTTTGTTCCTTACAAAGAAGATACATTGTAAAGAAACGCTTTATCACTAATACATTAATTACTAAAGCTTCACCCAGAGTAGAAGAAATGGAATATATCAGGGCTGGCAGACAGTTTGCACTGTCTAGAGCAAGCATTCATTTGGAAGCATCTTTAACCAAAGGAAGAACAGGTTTAGAGAGTGGCAAACCAGCTAAAGAAATAGTTCTGCAGGGCATGATGGAGCATACATGTCATCTCAGCACTAGGCAGGCTGACACTGAGAACTTGAGGCTTGGGCAACATAGTGAAATCCGGTCTCAAAAATCTCAAAACCAAAACCAAGAAAGAAAGAAAAAGTTCTAGTAATTTTTTTTTTTTTGGTCTTTTTGAGACAGGGTCTGGCTATGCAGTTCAGGTTGGCTTGGAACTCACTTTGTAGCCCTGGCTCGTGTGTACTACCATGCACGGCCATAGTAACTTTTCGAAACTGTCACTGCCTCCAAATATATGCCACAGGTACTTCATATACTTACTTCTAAAAATGCCACTGGAATGCAAACAGAGAGGACAAGGCCCTTGTCAATGCTGTTTGCATTACTGCATGCTTCCTGCATAGCCACAGTGCTCAAGTAGAACCTCAGTGAATGAATGAATCCTAAGTGAACACAGCAAGGACAAAAGCGAAGAAACCAAGAACTCAAGTAATCAGTCAAGGTCACAAAGGAAAGAGCTATTCAGGACCCCTTACATTGAAACTTACAGACACTAAGAACACATTAAAAATAACAACAAAATACTTAGATTATGTCCACATTTCTTTGGCTTCTCACCACTAAGAGGCAGCATTTCCTTGATATAATCAAGCATGACAAACATCCACTTCTGGGTTCTAATAGCTATCATCTTTTCAAAGTAATGACCACATATAGTATTCATACAGAATTCATAAGAAAGAAGACTGGCTTACAAAACCTAGTCAGGTACAAAGCAAGTGGGGTTAGGATTGCAGATCAGATGTCCCAAGGAATACCAGAAGAGTCTGAGAGTTTGATTTTTGTACTTTACATCTGTTTTACACTGAGATGTTTATAAAACAAAGTTTTATTAAATACTTCCCTCTTTTACAGCCCAGACTAAAATTTGATGGCTTACACTTTGTTTTAAACTTTTTATCTTGAAAAAAATTATACTCACAAAATAGTGAAAAAATAGTAGGGCCCTTGTAGCCATCAATCAGCTCCTGGGCAGCAAAAGTTTCTACAGTGTGTTACCAAAATCGAGAAAGTGCTATTAGCACAATACAAATGACTAAGACTACAGACCACATTTAAATTCTACTACTTTTTACATGTGTGTTTTTTTAAAAATGTCTTGCTGGACATGCTGGTGCATGCTGAGGACCCCCCTGGGCGACTCTCCATGAAGGAGGAGTAATTGTCTCCATTTTGGCTGAAAATGACCCTATTTCCATGTACTGACATGTACAGTGCTGTCTAGGACTTTTCCTTATCCCTTCAACTGGCTTTAAAGCAATGCGTATGGGCCCAGCGGAGGTGCTGATGATAGTCTTTGAACATTGCAAGAGTGTTTCCTTGGACTCCCCACTGTTCCCATGTGTGAGATGGGGATGTGTGGGATGAACAGCCGATGCTCCATGCTATCGGCTGGGATCGGGCCTCAAGATATAAGCTATGACTTCCTGGGGCATGAAAGATTACACATCAGAGCTGAAGCACCAACCCCAAACCAATTAGATACTATCTCAATTGTGTTATGCAGATTACTCTTTCTGCATATGCTCTCCACATATTGCAGAGGTAATTTTGGGCCTCTTACCTAGCCCAGCTCACTGCACCAACATACTTCCCACCATTCTCACAGTCACTCATCCTCAAGCCACTCCTTTCTTCATGAATAAATCCCGCATCTGGCCTTGGGTTGAGGCCTTTGTTCCAGATGGCCATCATTGTGGCTGGACGTAGGACCCCTTGGCTCCCCATAACTACCAATATGCCTTGGTGTCCTTATTCTCACCATGGGTTGCATTAGAAGTGGTCGACTTGAATTAACTCAGTAGAATTCCAATAATGTTTCCATGGGATTACAAATATAAACTTCCTGGGCCGTGGGGCTCTCTCTGTACATGCCTGTGATTCTAGCATGCTAGAGGCTGGGGGATACACAACGAATTCAAGGCTACTACACAGTGAGACCCTGTCTCAAAAAACCCAATCAAAACAATCTGACCCACCCCACCCCACCCGTTTTTGTACATGACTGCCTATAAAAGGCCCAGTTCCTCAGCACATCTCAGCAATCTGTAGTCACCCCATTCATCACAGGCTCAAAGGAACAAAAATTTATTTCAAAGATTTTTATTTCAGAAAAGCCCCGGGGCAAGACTGCCTAGGGAATCATTTCCCTAGACTTTAATTCCCAGTGTTCAGCCACTAAGGTACTCAGAAGCTGCTACCATCAGGGCTCACACAGGTCTAGGCACAGCTTGCCCATGGCAGATGCTGGTATTGTTCATAGGATGCTAGTTCTGCAGGCATACAGAATGCAGGAGTCATGAGGTGATGACCTCCCCTGAGATTTTAGAGGAAAAACTGGCAAGTCAGGCAAGGCATTCCAGGGCTGAAGTTCCTGCAAGCACGGCTGACAGGGCAAAGCATAGTGAGGCTGTAGGAGTGAGCCAGAATGACACGGGCAATCCCAAGGAGGGGAGAGGTGCTAGCAACATGCCATGTTTATCAGGGAAAGCTGCACACATTATGCAAAGCCAGCCCAATAGAATGTCTATGTGGGCTGCAACTCCCCAGACTCTGGAACGGGGCTTCTGGAGTGCTAGTTCACGTTCTTTCACAATGTGCCTCGGTTACCTGACAAGGAGCATTAGGATTTAATGTTTGCCCTGATGAGTTCCCATTTTGTCTTTTTATTTTCTTATTCTTTCCTTTAGGAATAGAAATGTTTATATGTTATGACTGTTATGATCCAATATAGATGCCCACACATGTATTACTGAGAATAGAACTGAGGGCAGCATGCACGCTAGCCAAGAGCGTGACCCCTGAACTACACTTGCAGCCCTTGTTTCATTTATTTTGTATTTTGAAATAAACCTTTTGGTAGCTCTCATTAAGGTGCCAGGCTTCAACTCGTGATCCGCCTGTCTCAGCCTCCCTAGCAGCTGGGCTCACAGGTGTGCAACCCCATACCATGAGTACCATTGTACCTTAAAAGTATGTAACTCTTTGTTTCTACAGGGGCTTACAGCTGAGTTTGAGTCTTGGAGGAGACTCTGGACTTGGCATTTTGAATAATGCTCAAACAGCTGAAAGTCTGAGACTCCTGAGCTAGACCAAATGCCTTTTGCATTGTGAGACTGACATGAGTCTTGGGGGCTAGAGGAGGAGGAATGCTATCATTTGGACTTTGAATGTTTCTCAAAGGTCCATTTTCTTGGTTTGTTTTTGAGACAGGGTCTGGCTATGCAGTTTGGACCGGTCTTGACCTCACTATGGAGCCCAGGCTCACCCTCACACCTGGCCAAAGGCCCCTGCTTTAAAGACTTAGTTCCCAGAGTGGGGCTACTGAGTGGTGGTAGAACTGAGGTAGAACAGAAGAAATAAAGATAGATAAAAAGCAGACAAGGACAATCAAAAATTTAAAAATCTAACCTCCAGTTTTGGGATACAAGCCCAATTAAAAGCATTTTTTTCTTTTTCTTCCCCAAAACACAGTAAGTGCCCCCAACTCCCTTTGACCTGCAAATGTGTTCCGCCATTCCCTTTTTACTTGCCAACTGTCCTTTTTCACCTGTGAACATACTACCTGTTCACTTGTACATCAGGCTTTCCCCAACAGACAAAGACAATCAAAAATTGTAGGCCACCCTCCCCAACCCACCAAACCAAGATTATAGACCAGTGATGGCAAACCTTTAGAGACTGAGTGCCCAAACTGCAACCCCAAGCCCACTTACCTATCACACAGTTCCGACACTTCAATTACACCTGAGCGGTCAGCTGCTCGGGTGATGCTGAGGTGACCCAGCTTGTGTGCTGCTAGGGAAGCTCTATGCGCCCGCTACAGCATGCGGGCCATAGGTTTGCCACCACTGCTCTGATTACTGGCCTTCAATGGGACCTGAAGGGTGTACTCTAGTGGGGAATTATGGGGCTCCTCCTTGCTTTCCCCTGCTTCCTGGCTAAGGGGTGAACAGTTTTGCTTGGCACATACTCCTCCATGATGTATTGGCCCAGAACAATGGGATCAACTCATCTGTCTTAGTTACTTTTCTCCCCTTGCTGAGACAAAATACCCAACATCACAAATTAAGGAAGGAAAGGTTTATTTAGCCCATAGTTTGTGGAGGTTTCAGTATGTCATCAGTTTGCTCGAAGGCAGGGTGGCATGGCACGGGGGCAATAGTTCAATGAGGTAAAAGAGCAAAAGCAGCAAGAGCAAAAAGGGGGAGAGCAAGCCTCTTTTCCTCCCTTATACTGGTACTCTGGCGATTGCCCACACCATCGCCAGGCCCTCCTCCTCCACAAACTCAGGATGTTTTAGCTTCTAAACTTCTCAATTCTCAAGTTGACACAATGTATCAACCATTTCCACCAAACCTCTAAAACTGGTATTCTGTTACACTGTAGTAACAGAAAACTGAATACAAACATCTTTTTTTTTCCTTGAAAGAATGACTGGCAAACTGGTTATTCAGACTTGCGTTATCAGCCAGCTTTTCCTCAAATCTGTAAGGCAGTCTTGTGAGTTCAAGGTAAACAACTATTGATATTTATTGCTAATGATAAAACGTGAACTTTCAGAGGAAGTTAAAATTCTGGAAAATGTGCCACCATGAGCTTGACAGTTTCTAAATAGTTAAATTCATATATTTTCAGTTATTTACACGGGCGGCTTTCAGAAAACTATCACTTGTCAAATTTTGATGTAGTATCGAAGATGAAGATGCACAATTAACTCTTCTTTCTTCTCAATATGAAGCACAGATGGCTATGTTTTTCATCTAACTGAACCAAAACAACAAACTGCAACAAAATGAATCCAGAAGTAATTTAGATAGTATAACCTGGGCTGTGGGACCACTCCTCTCCATTCCCCTGAACCTAGGGAACAACCCAGCCCCAACCTCCTGACCTGTGTCCTAAAGCCCAATACCGAGAGGCAGAGATAAGAATAACAGAGATCCTAGAAAATTCTGAAATCCCAAACTAGGATTCGGGGATGCTAGACCTACTGACATGACCTAGAATGATCTTTCTTTATCTCGAATTCATTAAAGGCTTATATATATGGACTGTATCTCATACATTCCATTATCAGAGTGAATAAAAGGAAGGGACATGTCCAGTGGACATAGCTAACATGACTCAGCATGCTGTCAATCATGTGCCAAAAGACCCAGTGGGAGGTGCCCTAGGTCCAGTGCACATTTTAAATTCTTTTTTGTCTTTTTGAGACAGGATGTCGCTATGCAGTTCACACTGGCTTTGAGCTCACTTTCTAGCTCTGCTTGGTCTTGAACTTGCAACAATCCTCCTGCCTCAGCCTCACTGGGATTACTAAACTCTTAAACCTAACCCACTGAACTTATGTGCTGCTTTCCTTTCCACTAGCGTGAGCTCACTTACTTTGAGTGTACTTTCACCTTTTACCATGTTCCAGCCAGCTTGAACCACCTGGGTACATGCATGACTGTCCCACTGGGATGGCTTCAACCATTGGTGATTAGCTTTTTAACACCAACAGATGGGATTCAAAGCAGAGCCACCAGGCACCGAGACATGAATTTCAGCCCTGTTGTGAATGTATTAAACCTTATTAAACCTAGCTGCTTTTTCCTTACTGTTGCGCCACAACCAATCCTTTGTTCCTCGTATGTAAGAACCGGGAAACCTGTCCTGGGACCCTGTCATCCACGGTAACAGAAGCATGTATGAGAATCCAGCTATCTTTATAAAACCACCTTTAAAGAGATTTGCAAATATGTAAAACAATGCCACACTTCTAACTGAGAGGGTAGATGGGAAAAGTTATTTCCTTAAAAAATTGGTTATTTACGGTATTAAAATAAGTGTATTATTTTAAAGTAAATTAATACCTTAAAAATTCCTGTGTTCTAACTTTTATGGAAGTAAAATATGGACAGAAGTAGTCAACATAAACAGAAGCTCATTTTTAAAACTGGGGCCCTAAGAACCAGAAGTTAGAGAACTACTTCCATAAACTCTTTTTTTTAGTGTGCAGTGATTCTGATGAGGGAAACCAAAAGAGAAAAACAGACCAAAACAAGTTAGCAAACTGAACACACAAGTGGTTTTAGTACAACTCCCCGTCATCAAGTCAGCTGGGCCACTGAGTCAGTGTCAGTATTTTGTAATTTGTGGGGCAGCGCTGCTGAAACAGCGTGTGGCCTGCAGTCAGAAATTGTGAGCTCAAGCTCTAATTCCATCTCTGCCCAGACATACTCTTTTCTGGAAGTTTGCTAAATTTATCTGTAAAATGGGATATGGCCACGATACCTGCCTTTACACTGGGAGTTACCTCAGCATCAAATGAGAGAATATGTAAATAATGCAAGCTTTTGTTTGTTAGGCAAATTCCATGTGTCAGATACTGTGCTTAGTGATTTACTTCTGTGATCTCAGTAAAGTCCTGCCATTACCAAGAAATACACACTACTATTAGTTCTCTTCACAGATAAGGAAATTAGTATTAAAGCAATAAAGTGATCTGCCTAAGGCTGTAAAGCTAATAAGCAAGGAGCTGGAATTCCAGGTCTGCTTGGGACCAAAAGCCCTATTCCTCCCATCACCTACACTTCATAGCTCCTGAATCATATATTACAAGATAGGACAACTTTTTACAAGAACCATTTTCTATAACTTAGAGGAAAAGGGGAATAAGAAAGCAACTTACTTTAAGCCAACTTCACCCATTACCTGTGGTGTGAGTGCAGAGGAGCAGCTGTAACTGCAATCCTCTTTTACCCTCAGGCATCCTTAACTTAGAAGCTGGTCAATTAACAACAGCCTCAGCCCCATGACATCAACACCAACCATCACTGTAGCTCTTAGTAGTATTCACATAATATCCTTTTTTTTCTTTTTGTCTTTTTGAGACAAGGTCTGAATGCGCAGTTCAGGCTGGCCTTGAGCTCACTTTGTAGCTCAGGCTGGTCTCAAACTCACAACAATCCTCCTGCCTCAGCCTTCTGGGGCTTACAGGCATGCACCAACACACCCAGCTTCACATAATAGCTTAATAATCACCATACCTTTCACAATCACTGAAAGTTGAGAGAGGAAAAAAAAAAGGAAAAGCCACAAACACGGAATGGTGGCTATGACAGTCACCATCCCTTAGCATGCTGATATTTTCCAGAACCACCTCGGCACAAACTCCTGAACACAGTACACTTGTAATTGCTTATAACTGACCTAAATAATAAAGGATTTTCCTTATTTAGGGTGAGTCAAAAGCAGAAAGCTAGTATAAGATGTGGCCCTCCAATGCATCCTTTCCTTTCCGTCACGAAAACGATTGATAAACTATTAAATTACCCTCTGAAATACCTTAGTTACAGTATGAGATCTTTCGGTATTTAGCACAGACCCTGGAACATGACAGACACTTGGTGTGTGCCAGCTGAACTAAGGATAGCTCTCAAGTCTAAACGACTCGTGCTATTTCTGACCTCCCACTCTGCATTTCATCCATCAGTCACTGCTCACTGTTTCCAGCCTTCACTCGCCTGAGAAAGTAGGTGAGAAATCCTCTGAGGAACACTAGTTCCCACAGAAGTTCTCCAGGCCTCTGACAGGGTGGTTTGCTCCCCCAACCATCTCTTCAGCTGTGGAACCCCATCTATAGCTGCCTCTGAGTGCTCCACTCGTAGATGTGCCCTATCAACCCCTGCAGTTTATGGTTTCCTGGGAAAGCATAAGAAGCAAAGCAGCAAGCTGTTGGCTGTGGTCAGGTGGTACAAACTCCCAGGACTACCTCTGATTCAGTCAGAGTAACGTTCCCTTAGTTACCAACCTGTAGTGCAAACTCTGATTCTCCTACCTGCTTCCTCATCAGGAATGGCACTGCCACCTTTACAGGAAAGCTGCTTGTGTTTTCTTAATGAAAGAGCCCTCTCAGCAATTTCCTTTATATCTTCCAAAGACTTCCTTCTCTGCAGAGGGGCCTGGACGTCGGAAACAACTGCAGCTTGAGGTGTGCCCAATGGAAGAGCTAGGGCCAGCACTCCTTTATCTCGGGAAATACTAACCTGAGGCCTGAGGCAGCACACATACATGGAGTGCTCACAGAATCAGGACAGCATGCTGGGTTCCAGGCTACTCAACAGCAGAGCAAATGAACAAAGTACTTATGTGCCAGTGTCTTCGTCTGGACTAAGGGTATTAATAGTAAAGAATTTTTATAATGTGTCAAATTCATCCACATAAAGCACCCATCACACTGCTGGGTTCAGCAAAGGTATTCAATAAATATCAGTTGTATTCACAGCTGTGTTAGTGTATGCCTCTAATGCCAGCACTCAGGAGACTGAGGCAGGAGGGTTGCTACGAGTCAAGGCCAGCCTGAACTACATAACACGGACCTGTCTCCCCAAAAAAGAAAACAAAAAATCATTTACTTTTGTATGGAGATAAGCAAATAGGTGTACTAAGCATGCACCGACAAGGAATGTCTGCAATGAAAAGGGCCGAAAAGCCCTGTGAAAATGCCCACCTCAGGGAAAACAGAATTTCCCTGCATGAGTCTTACCAGTTATTACCAAGGTGGACTGTCAGAGTTTTGTTTCATTTCTTTTCTTGACACCTACCCTTTGGGCAGCACCACCAGCAAAAAGGGAGGACAGAAGAGGAAATGTCAAGGCCTCTTCTGAATAAAAGAGAAGCAAACAGTCCAAGATTTACTCAAATACCATGGACTGTTAAGCCCCAAAACAGAGACATTAGACCCTATGTTCAAAATTATCCCTTCTCGCATTTTTGAAAAGAAGAAATATGTATATATTTGACAGTTCTTTTCTTTCAGATTAGCTGATTTAATGTGCAAGACTAAATCGATGCCATAAACCAACAATAAGAATTGAAACGTCCAGGAATATAGACACACATACATATGCACGTGTGCGTGCGCACACACACACACACACACAATTTACCTAGCACAAGAAAAAGAATATTCTGACTGGTTAAATATTCAGGTTAACAGACTGTAGAAAGGTAGATGTCACTTTTCAGCTAAGCTGTCTGCACCTGTGAGCTGTATCAAATGGATTACAAGATGATCACCTTAGGCCACAGAAGCCTACCTAATATTGTGAGTGTCTAAACCAGGATAAGAACATTTTGAGCTTAAGATCTGGATCTTCTGAGGTGATAAAAATGCAGTGCTGGAGACTGTGTGTGTGTGCGTGCGTGCGTGCGTGCGTGCGTGTGTGTTGGGGGGGGGAATATCCCTTCTCCATGGTGGGCTGAGGAGTGGAATAATAGAAATCATTTTCTTCTGGCACCTTCTGACCTCCTTGACCCCTATCTCTTTAGCACAAAACAGACCTGACTAAATTAATGTACCAAGAAGGAAGGTGAGGGTTCTTAGATATTTTCATCAACATAATCAACCAATCCATACTGTCTGGGTGCTACACAGCATGAACCTTTCCATGTGGGAAAGGAGTGTGTGGGCTGGGGAGGGGCTATAGCACCACATGGCAGTGCTTAGACATCACTGCCTGGCACAAGACCCCTGCCCTGTCATTGTAACTGACTGTTTGGGTCAGAATCTCTAGTGCCCTGAAGTTAGATAAATTTCCTCCCATCACCTTGTAAAACTACAGGTCCACTAAACCTCAAAACTTCTGAGGGAGTTAAAAGAACATGAGGCGTAGCCTAATGTATGTTTGAAACAGAACTGATTACTCTTTAGCCAATTTACTAAAGATTACCCTTTTTCTGTTTGTTTTTTGAGACAGGGTCTTACTTACACTCTGTAGCTCAGGCTGGCCTTGAACTCATGATTACACTCCTGCTTAAGTGCTGGGGTTACAGGTATGTGCTACCATGCCCAGCAAGATTGTCTTTTTTTTTTTTTTTTAAATCAGTGTTAGGATATCAAAGCGAGTTTTAGTTGAGTAGTTTCTCTAAGCTTGAAAAAATCTACCCTGCTGTCAGCTAGGCTGTAATCAGATCCTAGGAATTTTTCAATGGGATTTTGTTTAAAAACATGACCTCCATACTTAGATTTTTATTTTCTTCATCCCCAGAACTAAGGGTGAAATAACAATTCAAGTAGTGAATTGTTCTTTTTATGAGATGTAGTCAAACAATACAGTGAATGTTTTTGTTTATTTGTTGCACTGAAATACTTTTGCATTGTTTCTAAAACAGTACAAAGTTATTCCTTCACAGTTGTGGAGGCTGGAAGCTGGAAGTCAAGGGGTCACCATCGCAATTTCCCTCTGAGACCCTCAGAGACTCTTTCCTCACCCCCTTAACTGCTGGTAGTTGCAGGCCACCTTAGGTGGCCTTGGGTTGTATATTGGCCAATATTTAAATTTTTAAAATGTAAAAACTACAGTGAAAGACATATTGCATTAATCTCTCTACTAATATTCTCCACTCCTTGCTCTGCGCATTTAGCCCAGCATTCTTGTTGCTTTCTGAAGCCCTCTTTTGTGTCTTTAGTAGTCCATAGTGGCTGCCTCAATGCCCTGAATAACTTTAAAATGTTTACCGTTCATGGTCATTAAGACTTTGTGGGGAGCTCGAAGTTGCATGGCACCAGAAATTGCCATAAACATTCGATCAATGATGTGTGATAAAAAGTACAGCGAATGTTTAAGTAAAAAAAATTACAGTAAAAGACACATTGCCATTAACCTCCTCAAAATCTTTCCTCTCCAAACACATTTATGCCATTGTTTTTGGCAATGTATCTTTTGCTGTAATGTTTTAAAAATTTAAACAGTCACCGTAATTTTCAATTGGCCCTGGTATGATCTTATGTGTTGGACAGACTTCAATCCTTCTGTTAATTATGGAATAGCTTACCAGATTTTTCAGCAGTGTGGAAAGTTCCTTTGTAAGAGTAGAAAACTTGACAAAAGCAGTGCCAAGATCGGGGTTGTCTCGACTTAAAAAATTACTCCCAAACTTATCAAGAACTTGTGCATAGTTTTCTTCATTTTGTACATGGTCTAAAAAAGAAGAAAAGGAATATGAGCTATTATTTTCCAAGGAAAGGGTTATTTTGAACAAGTGATCTCTAGAAACTCTCAAAAGGAGAGAGAAACCACATCAAATATTTATTGAACACAACCAGAAGGTAGTTAGTAATATACGGGATGTTCTCATTCATCCCTACCCACCTCCTACTGGTCTTGAACTTACTAGGTAGTCCAGGCTGGCCCTGAGCTCACAGAGATCCTCCTGCTTGAGTTTCCTGAGTTCAGGACTACAGGTGTGTACCACCATACTTCACTGTTCTCATTTTCTTAAGGTGAGATTTCTTCTTTCTCTTTTATAGCATTTTGCTCATCTATATCCAAGTATTCTACTAACTACCAACACATAGAAGGGTCAAATTCTCATCACATTTTCAAGCAATGAAGAAACTCAAGAAAATTTTCCTTAGAAAATCAATCTTCGAATGAAAAAAAAAAAACAAAAACCCATGTATTCTAGGATGTTTCTTTCTCGGTAACTAACCTTGATATTCTTTTTTCTTTTCTTTTTTTTAGAAACAGGGTCTTGCTTTGTACTTCAAACTGGCCTTGAACTCACTATTAGCCCAGCCTGGGATTATAGGTATGCATCACCATGCTTGGGAAATCTTGATTTTTTAAAAATGCTGTCTAATCCCTAGGTCTGAGGAACAGCAATTGCGGAACACTTTTCACAGACCACCTCTTGGTGCAAAATATGCTGGCTTACATCAGATGGATCTATGTTTCATGTCTGGCTTCACCACCAATGAGCTTGCTACTGTGTCTACTTAATTCCATGATTACTACCCTAGCTGTAAAAAGCATTAGTGTTTTATTTATGGAAGATTTTCTTCTCCCTGAGCTCTTGCTTTCAGATCTGTAAAATGAGGCTAACTTCTACCTTATAGGAACCACACAAAATCCTCTGAGGGTGGCACGAGCTTCCGAAGGTACATCTTCTCCAGCCCTAGCAGTAAAGGTGTCTTCCTCTCCTGGCCAGGGCCTAAGATCTGTGTCAGTTCAGTCACATGTAGCCAATGTTCAAGAGTCTCAAGGAACTTTTTGTCCTCAGAAGTTACATTTGTCTTGCTTCTTCACATAGTGAGAAATTGACATTAAGTACAAACAAAATTCCCAGCAGAGCCAATGCTCCCAGGCTAGTCTTGAACTTGAATTCCCAAGTGCTGGGATTACAGGTGTGCTCCACTATGCCTGGCTTAAGGCTTTAAATACTCTGTATTAGCTGACAACTCACAAACTGATCTCTCTAGTCCTGATCTCTAAAATACAGGCTTGTACATCCAACTGCCTATGCAGTATCTCCATGTTCAGCCTTCACATACCTAAAATACACCCTGATCTTCTTCACAACTGTTTTTCCACAGTCCCTTATCTCAGTCAAAAGCAAATAACACTCTTAAAAGTTGTCATGTCAAATTCATCAGGTTCTACTTAATTTTCTTTGTCATAACCCAGATTCAAACCCACTGGCAAATCCTCTTGCCCCTACTTTAAAACACATCCTTAATTTGACAACTTCTTACATCCCCAAGCTAACAACTTTACCCAACATCATCTCTTGCCTCTGGCCTCCTTTAAAATTATTGTTGTTGTTATTTTGTTTTTGAGACAAGGTCTCACTACGTAGCACAGCCTGGCCTTGACCTTTCAGTGATCTTTCTGCCTTGGCCTCCTAAATTTTGGGATTTCAGGGGTGCACCACCATGCCTGGTGTCTCTCACCTCTCTGTTGCTGTTTTTGCTCTGTTAATGACACAGCACCAGTGAGATCCTATTAACCTTTGCAACAGGTCTTTCAACTCCTCTGACAGTCATTACCATTCATCATAGATATCCAGGTTCCTAATTCTTTAAGGTTATGGAAAGCAATATTAAACTTCCCTACACTCAAAGTAAGGTGTGGAAAATGGCTTGCATTAGCAGTGTAAATGGAGGCACTTCCATGTATAAGCAGTTCAGACGCCAATGTTCAACTCTCTACCTGCCCCTCTTCCTCTGCTGTGATATACAGAGAACACGAGTATGCCTGGTGGCTCACAGGAGATGTACAGTATTTCCTGAATAAACAAACAAATAAGCATCTATTAAAGTCATACCCTTGAAGGCTTAATGCAAATACTGCTTCTTTCTTTACAGAGCCTTTCCTTAGTAAGACATAATCTTCCCTTGCCCATAATCCTTTGAATGCCTACCGTAGCATCTTCCATGTCCTATCACATCTGTATACGTATACATCTTTTCCTGCCACCAGGCCACGAGAGAAGGGATTCCTTATGTAACATAAACCACTACAGATTTTCCAGGGAGCGACACTTACAAAGCCAGTGCTCAGTGAGTATTTGTTGATTCAGATTCAGTGAATTCCTTTTCAGAAAGAAGCATTCCCTTTGGAAATTTGGGAGGAATAGGTGCTCATGAAACAGGGAAAACCAGGAAGGAAGTGTCACAGCAGTCCAGTGTTCAGCAGCTTTCCAATCATTACCATATTAAACATTCATGATGCCTGGGACAGCTCGCAGGACTTCTGGCTGAGATGTTAAAAAATACACTGTAGCTCTGGTTACTGCCCAAGTCCATACAGAAGCAGCTCAGAAAAACACCCAACAGCAGCTAACAGGATGCACACATTGCCGCTCCCTCATCTGCTGCAGGAATCCCTGCTACCTTCTATCTGGGTGAAGAAGCCCTACTCACTCTGAGAGAATTACCTCACTGAACTCTTTTTTGGCTTTTGTTATCCTGGTTTTTTGGGACAGGGTTTTACTATGTAGTTTAGGTTGGCTCTCAACTCAACTTGTAGCCCAGGTTGGCCTTGAACTCATGGCAATTCTCATGCCTCAGCCTCCTGAGTCCTGGGATTACAGGCACATGCCGCCACATCTGGCTCTTTTCAGTTTCTGGAAAGAAGTGCCACAGGAGTGCCACGTTCCACGTTCTTGCATAGAACACTGAAAAAAAGATGTTCATTTCAAAGGGCAATGACTCAGTGGTAATTATTAATATGTGAGGTTTCTGTTTGCTTGAAGTTGCATTTCAAGTCAAATATATACAAATATTTAGGTTAAAAGAATATCCATATATTCAGCACCCTGCTTAAGAAATAAAATGTTACAGGGTGGTTCCCCAATCTCCCGTCCCTATTCCTCCATTCAATTACATCTCTTCCCTTTCTCCCCATACAGGGACATTATCCAGAAGTGGAGTAGCATGCAGAGGTTAGAAAGAATACCAGAGACTTGGTCTATCTGTGAGGCAGGACTCACTAAACAATTGAGATAGACTTAGCCAAGGATGAAGGCAGAGACAAGCCCATGAAAGGAACACTGGTGTAGTGGTTGACTGATTGTGTCAACTTAAGACTTTCTGAAGGTTAACTAAGTTGGCTCAGAATTTCTACACCCTAGGGACCTGGCCTAGGCTGGCTGTTGGCACCTTAGGTGTAGAGGACCCACCCAGGGCAGCTTTTCACCCGGACAGTATAAAAAGGAAATGAAGGACGGACTGGATTCTGTTCTTTGGAGGAGCTCCAGACTTCACTTTCAGCTTGAACATTGTCTTCTGGCTTCTAGTGAAGACCCTTTAGCTTTTGCCTTAGACCCTTCAACCTTCTGTCGCAGTCCCATTGGACTCCTGGTACAGACTTGCATGGGAACACTGCGGTGAGCTGCAGACCCTGGACTGAATCCTTCAGCCTCCACTGTGTAGACACCCTCTGCACACTTGCTTATCCAACTCTGTCGCTGATCATCGTAAGCTCATCTTGTAATTTCTTATACATCTGTATTTCCTGTGTTATATCTGTTTCTCTAGGAAAACCCTGACTAATACAACTGGCTTGTGTGATAATTTTCTCTGATCCAAATGCCTTCTATAACACTGTGTGTCATCCTCACCAGAACTCTGCAAGGGAACAGTTGTGCTTATTAAGGTGGTGAAACACAAAATGTGACGTGAGAGAGGTAGGCAGAAAGTGAAACTGGGTTAAGTAACTATAGGGTAAGTCAAGGGCTCTGCATGCTTGGTTAATCCTATAACAAAAACTGAAAACTGTTATTCTATTCTCCAGTTGTATGTCTACAGAATAACCAAGTATTCTGCATGTACATACAGATGTACATCTATATACAGTAGTATGTCACATATGATTTTCTAGTGTATATATACATTTTGTATATACATTTTACAATATAGAAGTTTAGTAAGGTTTATTTTGAGGTCATCATTATCATCATCCTATGAGGGTAGAAATGTTGGAAATTAAAGGTAAGGTGCTTAAAACAGTGCCTGCCAAAAAAAAAAAAAAAAAAAATAGTGCCTGCCATATGTGGCACAGACCCCAAAACATCAGCCGTTGTTTCCTCTACAAGTATGACTGGCTACAATATACAGCCCTCTTGTAATAACAAACAGCACTGGAACACAGGTCTCACGGGTTGTATTTTTAAACACGTAGTATAAATAAATATATTTCTTAACAGCATTATACAGTGGCACCTAAGTTCACAAAAGGTTTTGTATTTAGCAAAATTTTGTTTTTGATTGTGATTTCTGCATCTGGTGACGAACAGGCCCACGGCCATCTTTTCCAGAACATGGGACAAATTAAGTTCATGAACCAAGGCACCATCATATACCTAACAGTGACATTTGCTGAAAAGTTTATGCAGAGATACCCCTTGGACAAATGTGTAAGTTTACAAAGGGTTGTAAAACCCATTACACATAAAGGTTTAAACAGGCATAAAGCATGAGGCAAGGAGACATGATCCTGGTGGAGAGGCAGAGGGAAAACCATACCACGTATAGGGCACAATAAGCCACGTCCGTGGATGTCAGGGTGGGGGCACAGGGAAGAAGACAGCAACAAAGGGCTCTGAGAGCAAGGTACTGTACACAAATGTGTGACTGGAGGGGTTAACGCTGCAGAAAATAGCCTGATCACTCCAAGAGGTTTCAAAACCAAACAATGAACCAACCAGAGAGAGCAGGAGAAAGCTGTTTAAAAATCTTTGCTAGAAGACTTTCAGGCATGCGGTACAGCCTGAGCATGGGTAAGCAGGTGAGGGTGGAGGCAGGATAAAAGAAAAGAGGCAGGAAAAATCTGATCCAGAAAGAAGACCCATTCTTTTCCAGTATTTGTAAGAAATCTGTGGCATTCATGACACAAATGAGTATTCTGAGAGAATGTTGCTAGGAAATGTAAGATAATTCTAACAGATAATTCCCTTCAGTTCAAAACAGAACAATCATAAAGTTTTACCAACTGGATGGCCATAAAGGATGACTCAGCTAAGATTTAAACTGCCAGCATCTCCTTAGGGCGATGACTAACATTGCTAATCACCTCAGTGTTCTTTACAAACCTCTGGCATGGTCCCCACAGCAGTGCATAAGCAGTGACTCGCTATTCTAACATGAAGCGACAGCAGGTGGCTTCTTGGGCATTTGGTGTATGCCACGACTGCACTGAGCATGCTACGTACACTACTCTGTTCACTTTTACAAACAAATCCAGCAGCTAAGTACCATTGTCATTCTCACTGTATATACATACTCCCCAAGATCAGACAACTCATCAATTAGGACATTTAAATGCTGGCCTTTCTGATCTTACAGTAGGGCACTCTTCTCAAGATGAGGATCAGAACAGGCCACCCCTAAATACGCCACTCTGTCTTTTGGGTTATTTTGAACTGAGGGAAATTAAGAACAAACAAAGGATGAATTCTCTCACCATCTCCCAGCAGGGCATATATTCTCCGTGGAGAAGGTATTTCCCCTAAATCTCCCTCATTCACACTATGCAGGGGAAGAAAAACCTGTCATGGAAGAGGAAATGTCAGTACTAAGATGAACCTGCATAAATAACCCTTACGAAAATATTGTCTAGAAATGGGGGTATAGCTCAGCGGCATGGCGCCTGCTTGGCAAGTGCAAGGTCCTGAGTTTCATTACCAATCAAAAAAAAAAAGAATAACGTCTGTCTTCTCTTTGTTTTCCCAATATATTTACTTCCTGACAATTCACTGCCCCAGAATCCTAGGCCTTTGCTTTGCTATTTCTCCACAATTATGCACAGCCTTTTAACAAAATAGTATATAAGCTCTCAGGCCTGACTATTTCTTTGAGGTTTTTCACTTCTTTTCTGTGAGCCCCCAAGTGCATACGAAATGAACCTTTTTCCTATTAATTGGCCTTTGGGAGTTTAATTTGCAGGCCCCTGTTACTGAATCTAAAAGACTAGAAGAAGATTTTTCCTCCCTTCATTACACATCAGCCTGAAGTAGGTTCACATCCCAGGCCTACCACTTGCTGCCTGTGTGGTACCCTGGTCAAATAACTCTCTTTTCAAGCCTCACCTTTCACATCTGCGATATGGGGATATTAATGGCCTTTACCTCACAGAAGTATTATGAAGTTTAAGATCCTGCATGCCAAGTGCCTGATACATGATAAGCTCAATAAATATTTATTTATAACAATGGCAACAATTACAATATCAGCTGCCCATCCTTAGCCTTTTATGCTCTGGACAGGTAGCACAGGTTTTCAATAATACTCTTAAATCAGCAACAACACTGAAGAGTTTATATACCTAGGGGTTGGGAAATGCCTTAGTAATATGTTAAAATTCAGTATTTTAACACTAAGCATACTTTGGACTCAGCTGGAGTGATGAAGGATGGTACTTAGCTTCATAAACACCCACTATGTACTGGAGAGTGGGTGAGGCACCTTACAGGATTTTCTCACCCATTTTCCATGAAACCATACCAGGTGGATGTTACTGGAGTTAAGAAAGCATAGTTAGAGGTCCCATGTGAATTTCCCTTGATCCACAGCTTAGAAATGGAAGACCCTGGATTTGATCTATAATTGCCTTTTAATCCTAGAATCCTTCAAAAAATACCATATTTGAGTATGTATCTGACATTCATTAGCACTGAAATTTCAGCCCTTAATCTCAGGGTAAACGAAACTGGTAAAAGTAAAGATACTTTTAGAGGCTTGTCGTGTATTGTGCAGGCATTATCCTATCTCACACACTTTGTATGTCATCCAGTGAGGACATGTTCAAAAGTTGCTGAACCACAGCAATTATTAAACAGGTCTTTTGCTGAGGGCTGCTTGAGTACTATAACCCCAAGTTATACTTTAGCAAACTGACAGTGTTTACAAACCTTAACAAGCCAGCATTTCCAACCTTCTGTTCTCAGGCCCTGTGATTATGGCTGCCTTTTATTAAAGTACTCACTATATAGTGGGGTCCACTGCAGTGAGTATCATAAAACTCATGTGATTACTCCTTTAAGATAGATATTTCATCTGTAAGTGAAACTCAGTGGTGAAGGTAGGATTAGAACTTATATCCATTTGATCCCAAATGACACCTTTTTCCACTGACAAATTCAATTAAGACTACCATGGATATTGAAATACTCCATGCCACAGTATCTACTCAAAATCTACTATGTGATACCCTCGACAGTAAATAACCAGGAACGAAAACATAAAGACACAGACTTCTTGTCCTGTAATATCAACAATTGTTATGATAATAATTAGTCACAATTAAAATTTCTGATTATTTTATGTGTCAGGAATTGTGCTAAGGATTTTTCCACATTACTTCATTCAGTGTTCACAATGCTATCTATTACAACCCTCTTTTTACAAATGTGAAATAGTTCACAGATGTTAAGAAAGTTGCCCAAGTAAGTAGTGGTGACAAGCACTGACTTGTGAGGCCGGCCCCTTACCTATTCGGTGTTCTTGGTTAAGTTTTGGTACTCTAATTTGAGCTAAATGCCAAGTGATTAAGAAACCTAAAACTCTAGATCTTAGTATCAGTCTCCACTAGCTGACCCTGGTCAGGTGACTACAGCTCTTGGGAGACCTTAATTTCCTCATCAATAAAACAGGTCAAATGGTAACTGCCCTAGTCATTGCTAAGAGATGAAGGTGTCAAAATGAACATGGAAGCTCTTCTGGAAAATTATACAAACCACAGTAAATCTGTACAGGCTTATTTCTATTTAGTGCGTATAGTAAGACTCAAGCTTTGAGAGTAATCATCATAAATCCATTCCCAGCACACAGCTAGGTATCTACCAAGACATCATGTGATGGAGGAACATAGAAAGGTGGGTCTCAATCTCTACACTGAACCTAACTGACCATATGTAACCTTGGAAAAGGTACCTAACTTTCTTGGGCCTCGATCTATTATGCAAGATAGGATAATGCCTGTAAAATACATGACAAGCCTCTAAAGGTTTCTTTACTTTTACCCATTTCATTTACCCTGAGATTAAGGGCTGAAATTTCAATGCTAATGAGTGTCAGATATATACATAAATATCACAGTATTTTTGGAGGATTGTAGAACAAAAAGACAATTATGGATCAAATCCAAGGTCTTCCATCTGTAAGCTGTGGATCTAGGGAAATTTACAAGGGACCTCTAACTATGCTTTCTTAGCTCCAGTAACATCCACCTGGTATGGTTTCATGGAAAATGGGTGAGAAAATCCTGTAAGGTGCCTCACCCACTCTCCAGTACACAGTGGGTGTTTATTACCGTCCCTCACTCCAACTGAGTTTCACTTCCTTAACTTCTCATATCATTCCTAGAAGCCTAACTTCTTTTCTAAGTCTTTGTGGAAGTGCTTTTCGATACCAAGAGTCCAGAGCAGCATGTGGCCATCATGAGTTTAAGAAAATCTGGAGGACAGCTTTGCATTCATGCATTATTATACTCCAGCTGTGCAACCAAGCCACAGTTCTGTGGGTTATCTGTAAGGTGCATCACAATTTGTGGTCTTGGTCTGTCTCTCTCAAGGTCAAACAAGCAACTTTCACTGTCTCCTAATCTATTGCAGTGCTGGCGTTCTGGGCTTAATCTACTTTGTTACATGTCCTTGCTCCTAGTGATAGGCCTGGCACATAGTGAGTGCTCAGGTAGTAAATTCTCCCAACACAAGCCATTTTCCTTTCCTCAAACCCCTCTCCCCAAAACAAAAAGCTTCGTGTTGGCTATGTACATGACAGCAGTACAAAATACGGTGAACTATAACTGAGCAATGAGGCCATGGGATGTGTCCTGAGTTATAGTGCTGGCATAGTAAGGAAAGGTGGTAGATTCTCTTCTACTACCCTATACATGCTCTGTAGGACAAATCCCCCTTTTAAAATTTAATTTTATTTGTTTTTAAAATTATAAAATAATTTGTGCACAATCACAGAAATATACAGATGAAAAATTATAATTTCCTTTTCTATTTTCCAATCCCATCTCCTTAAAATAAATGAAGTTAGAATACGGAATAAAACTTCACCAAATTTCATCTATCATTAAAACACACACACAAGCACACACTCATACAAATATAGTTCTCATTCCATCCCACTCACTTTCTAGAAAAACCAAATGAGGTGTTGTAGGTAAGACTCCAAGGCTTGCTTTTATCTTACTGAATAAAAATCATAAAATTCAATACAAATCAATCTAATTATGTTAACTTTCACTATGTTTCATAAGGTATACCACAATTTATGGAACAATACCCTACAAAAAGACTCCAGGGCCTTTGCAGTTTTCTGACCAAAAAGCAATACAGCAATAAATATATGCAGTCTGGTACTTACTTTGTGTCTGGAAGGTACTCTCAAAAGTAGGATTATAGGGGCTGGGGATTTAGCTCAGCGGCAAAAGCGCCTGCCTGGCAAGCGCAAGGTCGTGAGTTCGGTTCCCGGTACCGGAGAAAAACCAAAAACCAAAAGTAGGATTATATTTCAAATTTTAATTAATATTGCTATGTACCTTTCCAAGGTTATTGACAGTACTTTCTATCTTAACAGTAATGCACATATAAAGGGGCCTGTTTTCTCTAAAGTTTTTCTATCAGAAAGATATCATCTTTTTTAATTCTTGCTTCACAGATATCAAAAATTCAACCACAGAAAGTGATTTTTTGTATTCTATTGTCATTAAAATTTCTTTTTCTTCCTGACTACCTATTTAGCCTACTTTTCTGCAGCTTATCTTTTTATCCATTTGTAGAGAACTGTCCAAGGGAAAGAAGTTTTGTACTGTGTTGGTATTTGTGATATTACATGTATTCTGCATCCATGATTACCGGCCTGCCCCTCCTCCTAAAGCGGAATGTGAAAACTAGAATTGCTTTTTCCTGAGGCAGGTCAAAAAAACTTAAATCTTCCTCACCTTTTTCTCAGACAGCTGGCTGCAAAGCAATTCTAGAACCTACTTTTGTTAAGCCCAGGCTGGCCTTAAATTCAATAGGGAGCCCAGGCTGGCTTTGAGCAGCAAGAAGTCCTCCTACTTCAGCCTTCTCAATTCTGGGATTACAGGTGTGTTCCACTACCTCTTTGATAGCATTTTAAAAAATATTTAAATCCCTTTCCTCTATTCCAGAGGAGCTCAACCCCATACTCCTGAGGGTGGAAGGCTGCTGAGATTGACCAAGGAGAATCCAAACAGACAGCTCTTGCTGGGTCTCCTCACCCAGTAGGTCAGCATTAGAAGAGCAGACCTTGGTCCAATCTTATTTCCACCCAGCTGGCCATGCTCTCATCATGCCTATGTACGATCTCCATAAAACCCCAAAGCACAGAGTTTGGAAGGCTTCCGGGTCAGTGATCACAGGTGGCTCCTGGATGACGGGTGTGTGAGAGGAGAAGGCATGGAAGCTCTCCGTCCCCACCCCCATACCTTACTGCATGCATCTCTTCATTTGTACCCTTCATAATATCTTAGTAATAAGTCAAAAAAGGTATTCTGGAGCTTTAGGAGCTGCTTAAGCAAATTAACTGAACCCAAAGAAGGGGCTGTGGCAATTCCAATTTATAGCTGGTCAGTCAGAAGCAGATCCATGGGCTTGTAAGTGGCATAAGAAAGAGGGACAGACTTGGGGACCACACCTGAGGATCTGACATCATCTCCAGGTAGAGAGCATCAACTGACTTGGATCTGAGAACCCCTAGCTGGTGTGGTGCTGCAGAATTGCTTGCTTGGGGGCATTAATTCCCGCACCTTCTCAAGTCAAAGGTGATCTGTGTTGTGAGGGTACAGTATGAAAAAAACTCTATGTCTGTCTCAGTTACTTTTCTCTCCTTGCTGGGACAAAATACCTGATACCCAAAGTTAAGGAAAGAAAGGTTTATTTAGCTCATAGGTTGTGAAGGTTTTGGTCTGTAATCAGCTTGCTCCAAAGCAGAGTGACATGGCAGAGGGGCAAGTGCAAAATGGCAAAAACAAGGGCAAAGGGGGGAAATAAGCCTATTTTCCTTTCTTATATTGTATATAGGCTACCTGTCCTAGCATGGGTGTAGCTTTCACACTATCTCCACATCCTCCTCATGCATAGGTTCAGGATGTTTACCAAGTGAGGTCCCTGGTTCCCTGCTGAATCACTTAGTTAAAACTCCTAAACTTCTCAAGTTGACAGAATGAATCAACCATTGCAACATCCTAGGGCTTAAACAGATGCCCTAGAGCAGATCCTCTACATCCTAGGATGTAGAACTGCTGAATCACTTAGCTAAGCTTCTAAACTTCTCAAGCTAACACAATGCGTCAGCTATTACAATGTTTTTTAACTTGTTTATAGTATGCTCTGAAAGACAGAAAATTTTAAATCTAGTTAAATGTATCAATCATTACCCTGAAAATTTGTGGGTTTCCTGTCTTATGTTCCTAAATCTTTTTATATCTTAAAAAGTATTTAAACCTTTAATCCAAAGCAATACATTTATTTTATATAATGAGAAGTTTCTATGTTATGGTGAGTATATGTGCTGCCAAAGCGAGCACATTGTTTTGTTTTGTTTTGTTTTGTACCAGGAATTGAACTCAGGACCTTGTGCTTGCCAAGCAGGCGCTTGTGCCGCTGAGCTATATCCCCGGCCCATATACTCTGTTTAGTATTATGATACTCTACCAATAAGTTACAACATGTTAGTCAAATGTTAGTCAAAGTATGGCCTTTTTTTTAAGACGCAGTCTTGCTAAGTAGTTCAGGCTAGCCTTAAATTTACTAAGCTGGCCTTAAACTTGTGGCAATCTTCCTGCCTCAGCCTCCTGAATGCTGAGATTACAGGTGTCTATAGCCATGCCTGGCTGTGTGTTTGTGGGACAGGGGATTGAACCTGGGGGTTCAGGCATGTTACAGCCCCTACCCTTTATATTCTGGACAGGGTCTCTTGATATGTTGTCTATGCTGGCCTTGAATTCATAATCATCCTACGTCAGCCTCCCAAGTAGCTGGGTGACAAGAATGTGACACAATGCCTAATTTATTCTTATACTTTCTAATAGTTTAATTTTTTTTGTTGTTGTTTTTTTTTGTTTTGTTTTGTTTTCCGGTACCAGGAATTGAACTCATGACCTTGCGCTTGCCAGGCTGGCGCTGTGCCGATGAGCTAAATCCCCAGCCCCTTAATTTGCTTTTTAATACTAAAACACTTTATCTGCAGTGCACTTATTACAGGGCATGAGAATTCTACTTTCTTTCCTCTAATGAAAACATACCACTATTTAACATGGTTTGAGTATCTGATTTATAAAACAGACAGGACAAAACCTGGATGAAGCAGGCAAGGTTGATAGAAGATAACAGCAAAAATCTGAACAATGAATAGTTGTCTAACAAACAGACGTGGAGTAAGAACATTTGAGGCAAGAATTAACAGCAAACATTATATACCACAAAGCTCCCAGGAATAAAGAGCTACCTACACTGGCTGGAGTGCAGGGATACAGACACACTAACACAGGGTCTCCAGGACTAGCTAGGTCAAGGCACTGAAAGCACTTCCCTCCACTCCTTTTGTCATAGATTTGGCTCAAAACCTTTTTGCAGCACAGACCTATAAAACCAGCACCACTCATCCTATGACCCTGAAAATGCTTTGCTTTAGCTTTACAGTCATTTCCCAATAGCTGTGGCTATGTTACTGGAGAATGAGGGCTGATTTACTGCCTGGGAGACAACAATGACCAATTTCAATACAATGGTCACTTGATGGTAAGTTTTTTCACTTCCCTGAGCCTTAGTCTCCTCTGTTTCTGCCACTGCTCAGCACAGGTCCATTGAGATTAGAGGCAAAGTCCTTGGAGGCACAAAGCTCTGTGAACACTTTTTAAAAACTTGCTCTTCTCCATGCTGTGGGAGATGATTCATTCCTTTCCTTTAAATTCCCAAGGCCATGTTAAATTTAGGTTTGCTCTTTCCAAGTTCTAGCCAAGCCTCAGCAAAAGTCTGCCCCAGACAGCGGTGTGTTATCTAGAAACTGAGCACGCACTCACTGGTCTTGTCAAATCCATTCACTAGCAGAGCCCTAAGACATCTGCGAAGTCCCACTGACGGGGGGGATGCTATTTCTTGGCACTAAAATTGCACTTGTATATCACTTCCCTAGAGCAGCAGTGGAAATGTTTTCTCTTCCGTCTTCCTCATTCAGGCTTCTAACTGGCAGAAGAAACACACCACACTATGATTTGCCGATGGCTGTATTAGCAAAGACAATACTTTAAGATCTGGCCTTAAGATAAGCCAGCAACCAATCTTCCCCTCCTTTAACCTCCCTTCTGTGACTACCCAACTCTTCTTATAATAAGAAGGCAAGTCTTCTTATAAATAGGTGTTTTAAAAATGTGACTCCACATGTTACTTTTTTTCTTTTTCTTTATTTCTGCTTAAAGAAAGATGCACCACAATGTTTTAGCAAGGCCAAAGAAAAACGAAGAGGAAGAAAAGAAGGAAGCAAGGAGGGAAAAAACGCTGGGTGTGGTAGCCCGCACTTGTAATCCTAGCACTCAGGAGATTGAGGTAGGTGGACTTGCGTGAGTTTGAGGTCAGCATGGGCTCCACAGTGAGTTTATGGACAGTATGAACTATATAGAGACTCTGTCTCAAACAAACCTAACTATCTTAACCTCCTCTTCCTCTCGAAAAGAGAAAAAAAAACAACCTAGTAAGGCAAATACCATGAATGTGAAAGCTGAAATTTGCAAAGTACCATGTTTAACATACAAGGAAGAAGAATTAGACATAAATGATTGTTATTCTAATTAAGCAATTAGGTAACATCATGACAAGTTGGTTTGCAGTGTCAAACCTGTCCACTTAAATTTCTTTTTTCGTAATGATCGGAGGTTCCACAGTGTCTGGAGTCTCTTCAATATTTTCTGTGTGAGCACCATCACAGAATGGAACTTTTTGGACCTTCAATAACAGCAGTGCACAGCTTTATCTCCCACATCCTCCACGTCAAAAGCATGTGCTATCTGGGATACTAAGATAATTTAGGTCATTAAATTTGTGGCCTTGTGTACAACTCTTAGTTTTTCTGAGTTGGTTTCTTGGTTTGTAAATTACATATAAAACATTTAAGAGGTAAAACAAAACCTCACTGGGTTCCTGTCTTGATGATAAGACCTGGCCTGAGCATATGGACTGGCACTCTCCAAAATATTTTTGATCATCTGTTTTCAATGCTTTAAAACATTTTAAAGCACAGACTTCCAATAAATACTTATTTAAAAAATTTATATTTTCATATTATATATATATATTATATGCATATGCTGTAATATCTACTAAAATACTGCTTACACACATCAGTAGTTCTGACTTCAGTTCCAGAGGTTCCAGAAGCCTCTGAAACTGTCTGGAAAAACTGGTGTGCAGGATTAAAACAGAGAAGGTCTGTTGTTGTTCTGAGACTATCAAGGGATCTATGCCCCTCCAAATGTTCAGAATGACTGAGAGAACATTAGCTCAATCTAAAGACCAAGCTTCTTGATGTGGGTATACAGCCCATCCAGTCTAGGCAAAGAAGGAGATAAAAATAATGCATGTTTCAGTTGCTAGGGAAATGAAACGCAGTATTTGTTGGAAATAGTAAACTTCCTTGGGGTTTGTACAATGTATTTTAGTGGTTACAAAAGTATCATCACCTCATTACATAACCACTATTTTATAAAAGCATAGGAGAGGGACCATCACTTCGTTAGTAGGAAAACTGAGGTCCTGAGAAATGAAGGGATTTGTTAATAAACATTTCAGAATAGAGAATGCATCCCAGCTCTCTATCCCAGGACATCCACTGACTCCTTGCTCTACAAGCAGCACAGAATACCTCCAAAATGACCCTAGCATGGGTCTCCACTCCATAACTCCTGGAGAAGGCACTTCTCCAAATTTGCCCCAAATTTGGACAAACAGAACAAGAGGGGCAGAGTGCAAATGAACTGTGTACTTCATCAGGCTGTTTTGGATTTAGAATAACACATAACAAAAAAACAATCTAAAACGAAGTTATTTAGTATTTTCTTTGCTCTTTTGGCTCATCTGTATTTTGTGCAGCAAAGATGTTAATAATACCTTGTATTTTCACAATGGGGAAAAAAGAAAATGTATATGAGAAAAACAAGCCCCAGGTGCTCCACAGCCACCCCCACTCCCAAGAAAGTATTTCATAAGAAAACATACACATCTGACCATTTTCTGAGACATGGGAGATCTGAGAATGTCCTGTTATCTGAAATGTTAGTGATAAACTGGCTGAGCACATTCATCCTCTCTCAACCCCTGAGTATTCTGTCCTATGGCACTGATTACCAGTGATAAACACCTCAGAATCAATAATAATTTACTTATTTCGGGGCTGGGGATTTAGCTCAGCGACAAAAGCGCCTGCCTGGCAAGCGCAAGGTCGTGAGTTCGGTTCCCGGTACCAGAGAAAAACAACAAAAAAAACAAAACAAAGAAAAAAATAATTTACTTATTTCCATACTTAAATGGGACATCAACATCATTTAGTAGTTATCTTTCTGGCTCATAAACTCAAGGGGTCTCACCAGTCCTAGAAACAAACACTTTAAAATCCACGTCTACGTGCAAACCACAAATGGATTCCATACATATTCAACTGCCTTCAAGAGGCTCACAGGACAGCTGCCGCACCTGGTGTCTTGGGTAAAGAGCTGTGAGGGACTTGCTGCACAACTGATTTGCCACCTGGTCAGCAGTGTCTATGTGAATGGAACAGGAGTGCAGTAAAACCTGGGAAGAATACCGCATACAGAAACAAAACGAAGGGCCTGGCATTTTCCTGCAGATTCTGCAATGGCTTAGGTGCAACAACTTTATACTGGAAAGCAGAATCCGAGATCAGTGAGACACAAAAGATCCAAGAGTGTGGTCAAAATGCAATTTAGGGTGCAAGGTACAATACAAGTGGGCTGCAGAAACTTGACTGTAACTGTCAAGGAGGTTCTGTTCCAGGTTGACTTTAATCAATCTTCATGTAAACAATAAAAAAGGATTAGTTGAAGAGGACTGAAAATTACAAGGGCTTCTATCTTACAAATAACAAATGTAGTTATTATTTATTATTTCTACCAAAATAGAACTCTTGAGGCAGAGAAATAAAGAGTCTGTTAAAAAAAAGTATACAACCTTAGCAGTTTGCCACACTAATAAATGTCTGGAAGGAAATAGCTAGCACTCTGAGAATCTCTTGCAATTATAGAGGACAAAAGTAACCTGTATTAATCTTATAATCTCGCAATAAATTTAGTATTACATTATCTACACAAATTTATCTTTTTCTGATGTATACATTTTCTTGGCAAACCCTATACATTCTTATATACACTTTTAACAGAGTATTATTCTTGTTCATCTGAGGTTTCTAAAAAAAAAAAAATCCTAGCTACCAGGTGTGGTGACCCGTGCCTGTAATCCAGCAGTCAGGAGGATGAGACAGGATTGCAGTGAGTTCAAGGCCCACGTGGGCTGCACAGCGAGGTCAAGGCCTGTGTGGGCTGCACAGCAAAATCCTGTCCCAACGACAACAAAAAAGAAAATCCTAAACTGTTGGCTGTGGAATGGGTGCTCCCAATTTTGTTTAAAGTAAGTTGTTTTCTTATGATGCATACTCCGTAAGTTAAAAACACACACCATAAAAAAATTAACTTGATTTCAATAAAAAGGAGTGCATTCTCATGACCAGTAGAATGGAGAAAGTAACCAGGACAGGCACATACAGAGCGTGGTTTCTCATTTCAAGTAACAATTTGAGTCAAGGGCTAGAATATAAAACTTGGAACTTCCTTAAAGAGCATCAAGTTTTAAGATTATTTTAAGATTATTCTAAAAAGAGACTGATTTTCTAAAGGAATTCATTTGAATCCTTCCAGTTTCATCTCCAAAATAATTGAGGAATAAAGTTGTCCTGGATCAGCTTATTCATTTTTGGAAAAAGCCCCTTCCTGAAGGGTTCGAGGAACTCATTATTTCCATCTGTTTTCAGTTCTAAAGGAGCAATAACGAACCCACAAGAATGCAAAGTGGTTTGAAGGCCCCATGTAATTGGTTCAGACTTTGCTTGTATCACCACTGCAGTATTTCTGGAGGACGCTTCTACTTCTGAGGGCCTATGGTTATTATTATTATTATTTTACTAACAAGCTCATGTCAAATTTTTTTTTTTTTAAATCCAGTTACCATCCATAAACTTTCAAGCACAGACCAGCTGATTTGGTATGTCTTTGACATTTTCTTCTACATCTTATGCTGACAATCCCAATCTATTTTATCTCTTATCTATGCCTGTTAAGAAAATTTCTCTCCTCACTGAAAAACTAAAGGACTAAAATTAGTGTTACAAGATAGCAGGGTAAAACACCAAACTTAACTACCAACTATAGTTACAAATGACTTTACATTATACCTTCAAATTTGAGGAAATTGTTAAAAAATAGAATGTTTGTTTGATAATCTTACATGTCTATATTTGTTTACCTAGGTAACCAATTTGAAGATATCAAAATGTAATACAACAACCACTGTTAATTTCCTATCATCTTGTCTGAAATTCATTATTGCTTGTATTGTTTTTGTTATTTTGTAAATGTACGTGTTTGCTATTAAAAAAAAAAAACTAAAATGAAGTTGCTGACTTCGTATCCACTGATAAACTGAATTCAGTACCTTTAAAATCTTAAGATTTCAATATACTCTACAAGGTATTTCTTCAAATAGATAAACTAATCAAGCCAAATGAAAATCTGGAGCACACCACATATTAATTTTGCTTTGAAAAAGCACAAATGCTCTCTTATATGACTGGTTATTACACAATTCCAAATGAAAGAGAATTGGAGGGGAAAAAAAAATAGAAGGCAAGGAGAAAACCAAGTGCTTCCTTTCCTGCAGTGAAAAGGCTACAAAATTGTTGTTGTTTTAATAATCTAGCTGTATTTTAGAAACAAGACTTCCATATCATATGCTTGAAATCAAATTACATACCAGTCTCTCTCTTTGTTTTCTTCACAAAAATTAAGGGTTTAAGAGCTCCAACTTTCAGACTGACAGTATTACAGATTTCTAGGGGGCACCAGGTGTTATTAATAAGCTAACACTTATTCCAAATATATCTTGGTATAAATTTTAAGGGAGCCACTATATAATATACCCAAAATGTTTTGGCTTAAGATGCACATACAGATACTGACACACACCCAC
This sequence comes from Chinchilla lanigera, assembly GCF_000276665.1. NCBI lineage: Eukaryota > Metazoa > Chordata > Mammalia > Rodentia > Chinchillidae > Chinchilla > Chinchilla lanigera. The sequence continues at coordinate 4,957,306 of NW_004955461.1, forward strand.
ACTTTAACACAGAAAAAGACCTAGAGATGGGGGTGTCCGAAGTCTTTACTCAGAGGGAAAAGTGTACATGTGTATATTCAGGTCATATCTATTCACAAAGATTAAGGTTTCTGAACTACCTTCTTTGCCAGCATCACTAATTCTGTCTACCCATGCTCACTACCATGAACCACAGCACTCTTCCACTTCATTAAAGCACAGTATGTATCCCTGTTTCTAACAGCACTGACAAAGAAACACTGAGCTCTTCTTTCTTAAGAGCCACATCTGACTAAACGATGTGCATGTGTAAGTCCAGGACTGCAAGGGCAGAAATGGTGAGTACTAGCCCTATTCCTACACTTTACCTTGGGTTTCTCGTAAGTCTGAGATCAAGATGTCAGCCATCTGGAGGTTTCATTGGGGCTATTTGCTGGCAGCTAGGGCTGGCTTCTGATGAGAGATCTCTCCACGGGACAGCTTGAGTTGTTACAACATGATGGCCAGCTTCCTCAAAAGCAAATTAGCAGAGAGGTTGGGAAAAGGAAGAGAGGGGACCAGGTGAAGCTATCTCCTTTGTGAACTGGCCTTGGAAACCATGGCATCACTTCTATTCCACTTTACTCCTCAGAGGGAGTTACTAAATTCAGTACACATTAAAGGCAAAGGAGAATTAGACTCCATCTCTGGAAAGAAAGAATGCTGAAGAATTGCAACGTATTTTAAAACCTCTAGATTGCTCAATAAACTACTAGCTATTTTAGATATATATTAGCAGAAAGAAGGGCAGAGAGAAAAGGGGGTTAGGGGTTACTATGGTAAACCTTCTAAATGATGATACACTTTACAGATCAGTAACATTCAGACTTCAAGTTTAGAAACAACTATAGCTGAACCTGGGGCCTTGGACTATGCTATTTCCACCAGCTCTTTTTACTTTAATTTTTTGAGATAGGGACTCATTAAGTCCTTGCGTTGCTCAGTCTGGTCTTGAACCTGTGATCCTCCTGTCTCAGCCTCCCACAGTGCCAGGATTATAGATGTACATTACATGCCCAACTCTGCTTTATTTTTTAAAATGCCCTCATACTCAACAGGGGCAAGTGAGACAAATTCCCAAAGCAATTTTCAAACGAAAGTGCTTGCACAAGGATAACAATTTGTTTTTCAAAAACAATTTCTCTTATTATTACACTGTTTACCAATTAAGACTCAGAAAAGCTTATATGTAAGAATATTTTTGCTTTGTTTTGTTTTGTTTTTCTGAGATAGGGCCTTTCTTTGTATTCAGAGTGGCCTTGAACTCATAATGTTGCCCAAACTAGCCTCGAACTTATGGTGACTCTCATGCCTCGGTTTCCCAATGTTGGGATTACAGGTGTGCACCATCATGCCTGGCTAGATACAATTTACGAGTACGATCTTTCACAATTTTCTACCACCTTTCAAATCACTTTGGAGTGGTGGGAGATTGGTTAATCTCCAACCAGAAATATAAAAATGCTTCTTAAATCTTTAAAGATTATCATGTGGATTTTCTGTCACTTAAACACTGTGAGAAAACAAGAAAATTAAGGAAACACACTGGGAAACATACCAGGTTCAGCTTCTGTGGCTTTTTTGGATGGAGTCAAAACCCTTGGACAGGAACAGCTTGAATTCCACTGAGCATGTATCATGGAAAGATATGCAACTCCAATGTTTTAGTCATCTTGCTATTTTTTAAGAATCAAGTATCACAGATGATACTTGCCCACACAAGATGACCAAAAATTTGAGTGTACCATCCTGTTTGCAACTGCAAAAATCCCATTCAGCCTCGGCAGTCTGTGAGGAGCCAGGCAGGATGGGAATATATCCCTAACAGTCCCAAACCACAGCATGATTACTACTGTAATCCCTACCCAGCAACCACCAGTCTCTCACAGATTAAAAGGCTGCAAGCTGACCTCTGAATGATTCATTCATGAGTATTTATGACGAGTGAATATATTTAACAGCTGTTCTCAGAAAGCTTCCCAACGAGGGACCCCCTTCCAGCCAACATGCAACATGAGACCCCACCAAGTAGACAGTAGCCACAAGGGGCAAAGCTAGGGTCAGTTAGGTTCCCCTTCTGTTACTTGCTAGATATGGCCCCTTGGACAGCTTTGGCTCTCTTAAGTTTCAGTTCTTCATCTATGAAGTCGGCACAGAGGTGCTTACCTCAGAGACTTATTTGTCAGCCTAGTACAGCACAAGCACTTAACGAATGTCATTTCTTTCAAGAGGTATACATTTCCTTAGTGTCCTCCTAACCCTGAAAAGGACCCTCTTTTCTTTCTTTCTCTATACCCTATAAGCTTTCCTTTCTAGTTTCTAATTATTATCACTTTTTATTTTGATGATCTGATTAACACTACTCGCTACCACTGGACTGCAAAATGCATAAAGAAAGAGGCTTTGACTGATCTTTCCTGTATATCCCACACCTGGAACAGTAGTGGTAATATGACAGATGCTCAATAAATACCTGAATTAATACACCATACTGACAAGTGTACAAAATACAAAGACAAAAGACCTAGTACCAGCCCTCATCAAGCAGTTCACAGGCCAGTTCAGCAGTGATTAATTCTAGCTATAAATTAGTCTCACTTATGGAGTAATATTTTAAAAATCTTAGCATCTGGTCCTACTCTGGAACAACCCAAGGAGTACAGACCTGAGAGATGTCTATCCCTGATTTTGTTTTTGAAGAGTCCCTCCAGTGATTCTAAGGAACAGCTGGGTACGAATCACTGGTCTAATGCAAGACAGCTAGTTAGCAATCACAACACAGTGAGACACACGCTGTCCTACAGAGGCCCTGTCAGGCACTTTGGAAGATCTTCTATGTCTGTACTGTCCAATAGCTGGCCACTAATCAGATGTGGTTACTGAGAAACCTGAAATCATATTTTACTCAATTAAGTTATAAAAACCATGTATGCCTAGAGGCTTCTCTAATGTCAGGAGGGCGATCCAGAACTTGGGTGGCCATGGCACAATCTACAAGGCAAGTACAGTCTAGTGGAGAAGATGGTAACTCAGCCCTGCACAGACCCCTTGAACTCTCCTACTTAGTTCCCCAAGCTACATAGGGAAACCTCTCTCTTGTCATTCCAGGGCAGCTGTGACCAAGACACAAAATGAAGCACATCCCTGAGAAAAAGAACCTTTGTGTGAGCTGTGGAATGATATGGTGCATGTGGCTAAGGAAAGCTACGTGTCTTGAGCATGGACAATCGGAGAGGGCTCATATGGAAGCCAGGCTCTGTAAGTACGGCAACACCCGGTAACTGAAGAACAAGGGTCTTCCTTGTGGCTCACAAGCTAAGAGGTTTACGTATGAGCCACAATGGTGTGGAGCACTGAGTTACTCCTGAGGCAGACAATGTCTCACTGAGCTCTTTTAGATGGCCCTGTGCTGTGTATATCATGAATTAAAACAGCAAACACTGGCCCAATGGCTCTAACTGCTATGTCTCCCATCTACCTTTTGTTACATACCTACTATGTGGTAGTGTATTAGCAGTCTCAAAAGTCCTCTCATTTTGCCCATACAGTAACCTGCAAATTAGATACTATTAACTTTTATGGTGAGAAAACTTAAGACTCATGGAAGTTAAATAATTTGCTTACTCGAACAAGTATGAGAAAGCTAAGACTTAAAGTAAAATCTATATACTACATGAGCTATTTTTTAAAAAAGAGTGTACAGCATTCTATTAATACTACTGTTTACTTACAAATACTAAGTGTAGCAGTTAATGAATTGTCAAAAAGTGAATTTAACCATGCAACTACCACTGAAATCAAGAAACACAAAAATATTACCCCCTCAAATTTTGTTTGTGACCCTATTTATTTATTACATTCCCCTCCCTAAAGAGCTAATATTTATGAAGAGTCCACCAAAATGTAGTTCATTTTAAATGAAGGAAAGCACAGAAGTTATAAATTAGGTATACCGTATAGGCCAAAACTTGTAAAACAATTGGTTACTAAGTAAGTAAACAAGCTTTATTTATTTATTTATTTATTTATTTATTTATTTATTTATTATCTTTTTGAGATGGGGTTTCACTATGCAGTTCAGGCTGGCCTTGAACTCACTTTGTAGCACAGACTAGTCTCAAACCCACTGCGATCCTCCTACTTCAGCCTCCCGAGTGCTGGGGTCACAGGCATGTGCCACCATGCCCAGCTTAAACAATATTTATTTAAATTAATAAGACATCAGTATTATTATTATTATTAATTATTGGCCATTTGAGACACAGTCTCACTGTGTAGATCAGGCTACCCTTGAACTCAGTATGTAATATAGGTTGGCCTTGAACTTGGCAACTCTGCCTCAGCCTTTCAGGTGCTGAAATTATAGGCCTGTGCTACCACACTAGACATTACTGCTTTATTGAATATGAAGAAATTAAGCGGTGGTATTAAGACTCCAGGATGCAGAATGTGTTAACAACTTCTGTAGTATTATAGCACTCCTTGAGGCCTACTTGGTTTTAAGACAAAATGCTATTAGGTTTCTACTTAGTTAAGTGATTCTCAGTTTTGAAGAGAGAAAGAAGGCCATAAAATATCTAGGGGTTGAGTTCTGTCCTTTCAGTTCTGTAACTGTATAATGATAAAATTAAGAGGACTCAGCATTTACTGAACTTCTAACAATGGTAGGCCCTTTATAGATATTAAATCATTTCAAAACCTTTTTAATTCTGCTATCCCTATTTTACAGATGAGAAAAACAGAGGTTTGAAAAAGTGAAGTAACCAGTTGAGTCACTTGTGTAAATAAAGAGGTTAGCAAGGATGAAAAGTGACAACTGTTCATCTTCAAAGCCTGTGCTCCTTGTGTTACAGCTAGCTATCTTTCTCGTCCTGGTTTTCTATGGGGTTAGAGACAGAGGACTTCTTAGAGAGGGGATCCCTGGGCAGGCCAGCTGGTACTTAAATAATGATGTGAGCCAGAGATCCTGATATTCACTATATGTGTCCAAGCATCTCCTTTCTTGCAGTGTTAAGAGTATACCATTTCTTGTGGGAGTCTAATGTTTTTCTTAATTTTGTTTGTTTCTTATTCAGCGACAAAATACTTTTAAGTCCAAGTTAACAAAGTCCTTAGATCAAAGCTAAAATATTTAATCATACAAGTTATCTGGCATCCCCTTGGACAAAAGAAAAGATGATACCCTGACAGCTGGCAGGATTTTCCAGATTTATTTTTGTCCCCTAACTTTCATGCCATTCTGATTCTCAAACATGCACAGGCACACTCATGAAGGAAAAGATCAACTGGGTGCAGAGGTGCATAACTGTAATCCTGGCACTTAGAAGGCCAAGGCAGGAGGAGTACAGGCTCTAGTCTAGCCTGGGGAACTGAACAAAATCCTGTGTGTATATTGCTGGGGATGGATGTAGCTCTGCATGAAGATCCTAGGTTGGAGTGTTAGTATGGCCTCACCCCCAAATGGGGAAAGATTCCCATGTACTTAACTGAGGCCACTAAATCATAGTCTGAAACCCACAGAGATTTGTCTCTTGTGACAAAATTACCTATCACTCAGCTCAGTTCTTCAAGGCATAATAAAATGTACTTCTACTAATTTTTTTTTAACTACAGAAACACAAATTTGGGCTGACACAGAAAAAAAGAAAAGCTAAATTTCTTTAATACTTACTTTTCCATTTGTATCAAGTCTTTTATAAATATCTCCCATTGAGAAAACTGTACACAGTACGTATCATTCATACAATCTGATTTGGTAGGTACTTACCTTGGCCAGAATTGTATATTGCTTTTACAGATTTCTTCACTTTCTGTAGGGCTGTTCTATCTTGGTCTAGAGCCTAAAAGAGAAAAAACACAGGAAAAAGGATGTTGGAAAATTTGGTACCTTTAAAAAAAAAAAGAAGAAGAAAACTGATTCATAACTGTATTTGTTTTGCTGAGCACCAAAGCAACAACAAACTGACAAATTTATGAACAACGAACCATCTCGGAGCCTGGAAATGCCCAACCCTGTTAACTGTGCCTGGAAATGCCCAAGCCTGTTAACTGTGTTTTCTGCGTAAGTGCACAGCCACTCACAAACCTCAGCGTTGGGGACATGGTAGCTTGGTGGCTGGCCAGTTACCATGCTAAGAAATTACAAGGCACACAGGAAATTCTAAGACTGTTTCTTTCTCTCATGAGCTTCTAATCTCATAAGGGAAAAAAGCAAACATAAGACACGATGGCACAATACTCAGGGAACAAAACCCATCAGCTAGTGGTAATTTCATCCAAACAGAAAGGATTTAGGGGGAGTATAATAGGAATGACCTTTCCACAGTGCTTTTGAAATCTGAGAAATTTAGTGTTTAAAAAAATTAACTGTGGCATATGGAAGTAGTTTTGTGGGGCAGTTAAATTTTGAAAATCTGTCTGCTAAAAGAATGTAGTATGGAAATGCTATATAACATTAGTGATGCTTTTAAATAGTATTGTGGATAAGAACCAACACATCCGCATCAGCCTACCTGATCTATACGTGGGACAGTGGCTGCTGACTTTTAACCTAGGTGCTAGATATACAGTTATACGTCAGTGTGTTAAAATTCATCAACTGCACGCTTAAAATGTGTACTCTTTCCTGTGTAAATTATACTTCGAGACCAAGTTTAAAAGGGGGCATACTCCATATGTAGGTGTGGCATACTGACCAAACTCCTTAAAATAACCTCAAGCTTATCTCTGCTTCCCCAACAGTCTGTGGCCCACAGACTGGGAACCCTTAACGGTATGTCAATATCTGGAGGGCATAGGCAATACCAATAATAATGATAAACTTGCAGACATCTGTGTGTACGTGTGTGTGGTGCTGGGGATCAAACTCACAGCCTCGTGCATGGTAGGCAATAACTCTACCATTGAGCTACATCTCCAGCCCCTCAACATAAAATTACAAAAACATTAAATTTAAAGTCATTATTGATTTTAAACCTCAAAACTTTCTGATGAGAAAAACTGAAGCCCAGAATGTTAAGTACTTCCCTGAACGTCACCACACAGAGAGCTGAAAGAGGTAAATGCAAAGACTAAGCAAAGACAGCAGGCACCTGTTAGTTCCCTTTTCTGAAAAGTAGTCTTTTCCTAAATATGTAGCTCAACTGTGGCTCAAATGCCATTTTCCTCCAGGTCCTGTTGTTTAGATAGCAATGGCTGGCCAGCAGGTGGCTACCTGACTCATGCTGAGTTTGAAGTCCTTTCTAGGATTTCTGGGACTGGGAATCACAGTGCCACTCGTGTTCTGATCCCAATGCTAGTCCCATTTTGATGAGGTCAAGCTAGGGTCCACTAGTGGTCTAGTGGTTCTTTTTCCAAGTTTGGAAGAATCTGGCCAGACTTGATGATAACAGAGATAAGAGGTAAAAAGGGTCCTGGTGGCATCTGAGCCCTTGTTTCTAGCTGTCCTTCAGGCATATGTCACTGATAACCTTAATGCAGTCTAAGTACATGAGACAACAATCTGTCTCAAGAAAGTTGAAGTTGGGTTTCTGTCACCTGCAACCACAGTTCGTAAATAGTACAAGAACTAAAGTTTACTAAGCACATACTACACAGTAGGTATGATGCCTGTTACATAAAAGATACCAATTATGATATGTATGTTATCTTTCTGCACTGGATCTTAAAACAACAAAATAAAACTAAACTGAACTCTGAAGTATCATCTCCAGTTCTTGGATAAGGAATTGTGGTAGGCTTTCAATAAATATTTGTAGAGGTGGAAGGAGGAACATATGAACTACTTTGTCCAAGGTCACAGAGCCAGAAAGAGCTGAAGCCACATTTCATACTTGTATCTACCAAACCCCAAAGCACATACTTTTCTACTGGGATGTTGGTACAGAGGCCATAGTTTTAACACTGTGAATCTAATGCTATTTCCATCATGCCCTTCACATATTACACCTCTACAATTTTTGCTAGACCCACCGGTATTTCTGTTTAATTAATATTTTTCTTTAAATCTACTCAGTCCTTAAAAAAAAAGCAAAACTGAATGACTGCACTGTAATGAGCCACAATAAATGGAAAATCAGGATTATCTGCCATGTTATGGTTTTTATCTAAAATGTTTCTCCAAAGGCTCATTTGTTCTGATGGGTCTTTGGCAGGGTGCGTGGGTCAGGGAGGATTCATAATTAAGTGGTCTGGGGAGGTGATGGAAACTTGAAAGTGGTGCCTAGTGGAAAGGAATAGGTCAAGAGGGATGTACCGTCTTCTGTGCCCCTGCGTATTGGGTACTTTTTTTGCATCTTGGCTACCAGTACATGAGCAGCCTCCTCTGCCAATGCTCTCACTGCAAGGATATTCTGCCTCACCTCAGGCCCAAAGTAATGGGACCAACTGACCTTAGACCTCTGAAATCATGACTCAAAGTAAAACCTTCCTCCTTTAAGTTGTTTTTCTCAAGTATTTTGTCACACTGACGAAAAGCTCACAAACCATAATAGAAGCTATCTTCAAAACTACTCTGTACCTCTAACTACATAAAACATTCACCCACTCGGGTCCCCAAGTGAAGTTACATACCTACTGTACTGGATACCACACGCAAGGAAATGTTTCATGAGGCAGATGAAGAAAGATAGTTAGAAAGGTTAACTTGCTTGGCGTGGTTGAGCTGGAATCTGAACACAGATCTGAATAATAAAACCTCACCTCCTAACCTTACCTAGTTCTACGTTCCAATAATCCATGACGGGCTGAAACTAAAAACTACAAAATTAATACCTGGGCTTGAATATCCATGTATATTTAGAGTTAGCTACTACAATGACCAAAGGGACATGGAAAATTTCAGCTATAATGTCTTATGAAATCATCCATCTACTTCCTTTTGGGAAGCAAGCAAGGGAAGAATGGAGGCTGAGAATTTATGTTCACTGTTTTACCAACTCATCTGTAAACTAGTAAGTGTATAAAGTTCACATAATTACTTTGAAAGGTTACTAACAGCACTCGCGTTTGACAGCTATAGTCCCAGTGAAGGCCTGGGTAACACTTCTGTCTTTTAAGCTCTAGTATTTGGCTGATGGCAAAAAGAAGTCAAGTAAAATGCACTTTTATGAGCCCCACATGTTAGAGAGCCTGAGGATACTGTTCTTCAATCAGATGAGGCTCCCTACAGAAATGACATGTTTACATGTGCTACGAAGTTCCACTCCCTCAAGTGCTGGGCAAATAATTGCAATGATGTCCTGTGACATATATAATGTCATATATGTAAGATTTGATAAAGGCTAAGAGAAAAATAGCAATAATATGGGCTATAAAATCTTTATCTTCTAAACCATTAAATGCATAATAAATATGCCTGGTTTCTAAGTGTGCACTGGATGGTGACCATCTCAAAAGGACAGGGAGCACGAAGGAATGAATTAACAATTAAATGCATACAAAAAAAATCTGCTTATCTTTAATAACAGAAAAGCACCTTATCTGTCTAAAATTTTTCAAGACAGCAATTTTATATTCTTTACATAACTGAAAGAGCAGGGATGCTAACCTAGAGAGCATTTCCAACCTTGATATGAAGATGCTTTATTTTCTCTTGCGGGGAGAGCAGTACTAGGGATTAACCCAAGGTCTCCATAGTGAGCTACAACTGCAATCCTTTTTAATTGACATATAATTCGCTTATGCTAAATAAGCAATGGCAATGCTAGTCATTATTTAAGATTTTTTTAGTTCAAAATTCTTTTTAGTTATACTCAAGTAGGAAAAAATGGTCTTATTTTAGATAGATTCGACTTCAAAAATAAGCATAAACCTTTGAAGCTAAATCTTATGAATATATTTAGAGAGAAGAAAAAACAGTGCATGACAACAAGATAGCAGCACAGAACTATCAGCATGGAAGTATACAGAAATCACGGCTGCATTAATGTGCCTAGTTACCCTCAAGCCGCACACAGAGCAGGTGCTCACATTACTTCTCACAGTGGCTCCAAGAGAGAAATGTCTGATGTCCTTGGGACAGAAACGGTAAAACATCTCAGAAACATGTACTTCTATACCAAAACGATTTCATAATGGAAGGAACTTTTACTCACTTGGGAAAAAAAAAAGAGTGCTTCCCTTTTTATTTCTTTTAGCTACAATTAGGTCATTTCACAAATATGTTAAACACTTTAAAACACCTCCCCAAATGGACGGGGGGGGGGGGGGAAGAAGGGTGATAGGGGAGAGAGTAAAGTATGTTATGTGTACATGTAAATCTCCCAAAATTACACCCATTAACCTGTATGACCAATATGTTAATCATAATACCTTTTTTTCATAGTGGTGCTAGGATCAAACCCAAGACCTTGTACATGCTTAGCACCTGAATGCATTTTAATAGATGTGTCTGTTCTATACTCATCACAGCAAGTATTTTTCTTACATGTTTTCTTTTAGTAGGGGAAACAAGAAGACTTTTTTTTTTGCCTAATTTTGTTTCAGACCTTCATTACTTCAACCTTTTGCTTGTTGGGCAGTTGTATACCTCAAGTGGAGGCCAAAAAGTGGTAGAGCAGGCTGCAAGTGGGAAGGAATGCCTAATTACACTCACATAAAGTCCCCATGGATAAAACAGTGATATCAGCTCTCATGCAGCCTGATAGCCAGTTCAGTAAATTATTTATCCTATGTAAGGCCGGTGGGCTAGAATATGTGCGTGTGTAATTATAATGTCAAAGCACAGGCTCTAAAAGTTCAATGTTATCATGAGAGCTGCAGATAAGGTATCAGAAGAATGGTCATAAAAATACACATTGCCTCAAAAAGGAGGGGAAAGGCAGTCATGAAAATATTTGTTCTGATGATCACCATGCCTGAGCTTCTGCATCATTTGCTCTCACACATCCAATTAGTAAGTGTGCCAGGTTCTTCAACAGACACCCGCCTAAGTGTCAAAACGACACACTATTGCTTAACCAGCCATGTGCCCCCTTTAGCTACTTCTACTTGCCACAGCAAAACACTTTCCACTCCAAAAAAAAAACCAACAAAAAACCCTTTGTGAGAATACAGGGGACGCACGGTACTACTACTTGGATGCAACTACTAAAGCTATCCATAAAACATGAATTTTTGCTACCTTAGGGCTTTATCTATATTTCTCCTATCATTTCACTCTTACCTTATAATTTAAAAGTTTAATAACTTTGTCTCTTCCACTACTCAGTCAACCAACAACAATATAAGGAAAGTACCAGGATAATACGTTTATTTCTTTCCTCACATAGAAGATACTCTTTTGAAAAATTTTGCTTACTGGAATGAAAGGATCTCTCTTTACGAAGGATGAATTATTCAGTGTTCTTTAAATAAGATCCAGGTTGGTCCTCACTCCTACCTGGGGGGCCTTATGTGGCCCAACCTCTGCCTTCTGCGCCCACAACCTTCACTACTCCTAACGTCCAGTCATTTCTGCACTCTTTCTCATTGATGCTTGTCTCACTCAGCACTCTTGTAACTTTCTCTTGAAGGCCTGTTCTCAAAGCTCTCTTTCCAAAAATCTAAAGTGGCCTGGCCAGCACCCTTCTTTCCAGCCCTCAGCTACTACAAAGTCACCCCTGCGAAAGTCATCTTTTTCTGATTACCCGACTACTGTACTCACTACCTTCTCTTACTTCTACACACTACAAATACTCTGAGCTTATTTCAATGGTATGCTCCCATGTTTATGAAGTTAACTTTAAAGATATGCTAAACAGTGTTCTAACTGGAACGCTGAATTGAGAGTGTGGAGATCATTCTACTGTAACCTCCTGACTCAGACCAAAAGACTCCAACACATAGCATGGCATCAGACTTACTGGAACCCTCAGTAAATGTGAATGACTGAACAAGCAAGTAGATGATGAAACAGTACTTTTCTGATGTCTGTGTGTGACATCTGAGGACCTATAGGTTGCTTCCATAAAACTGTGGCCTGGGTACATTATTATATGGCTAACGCATCTTAATTCATCTCCTCCTCTTCTAGTGGACAAATACCCCAGAACCTCCCAACTAGAGACTAAAAGAAGAATGCCTATACCTAGAGACTGTGGAATAATTCAAAATGACCATGTGGGCACAATGAGTACTGCAAAAGGAGTACCTATCCCTTCACCCGAGAAGATAAAGTCACTGGCCACAAATGAAATGAAAGCCCACCTGGTCTAAAAGTACTAGAGCGCTGTTGCGTGCTACATGGCACTCTCTCAGTGATGGCGAACCTTTTAGAGCTCTGAATGATAATGAGCAGCCCACTGTAGCGTGTGTGCCATAGGTTCGCCACCACCATCCTGTCCTCAGTTTCTGCAAATCATGGAGATAACATTCACTGCCACTGCACTGTTATTAAAGGATGCACAGAAGAACAGAGATGAGGAAGCAGGCATGAACATCAAGTTTAGGCAAAAAGAAGAGCAGAAGCAGGAGCTAGAGGCACAGCCCCTACTATATTGGTGAGAGGAGAAGAATCCTGCGTTGCTATGAATCCTCCTATGTGTCAGCCATGTAACTCTAGTGGGTACAGGAGAGGTCACCCAGGAGCAGCAGCTCAGAAAACCTGCCAGGAAAGAAAAGGGACATGGCAACAGCAGCTCATGGGAAAGGAAGAGGTAAAGATGCTATCGCTTGCTAGTTTCAAGATTAGTATAGTTAAATAAGCCTGCCACATAAGGGGAAACAATGAACTGAAAATAAAATCTGATTTGCATAATGCAGCCAAGAAAAGGAAAGCTGATATATCACATACAAATAAAGGTTTTAAGCTGTTTATCTTGGACTATAAAAAGTACATGAAAGATTCAGACCCTCTTGCATTCGCACAGACTTCTATCAGACACAACCAATGTCCTCCACGGCACTACAGCAGAATGGCTTCAGGGGACGGAATGTGACCCAGAGAGCAAAGATCTGTAGACACTAAACTCAGGATGTGGTCTCACTTGACAAGTTACTTCACGGCTCAGACCTGATGTAACGACTCAGTGCAGCATTTCCGTGATGCTTCTCCAAGAGTCTCAGGACTTTTGCAATGCAAGCTACTACCTACCACCAAGTTATTAACTTTCTAAGCCAAAGAACAGCTACTGCACCAACTGTAACCACTGAAGTCTGCTCTCTGGTTTAGTCACAAATTACCCATCAGGATAACTTCCAAGGGCACAGACTCTACTAGGCCTAGAATGGGACTCAATATGCATTAGTTTGAATCTGCCTCTTTATAGAAGTATCTAAGATTAAAGGTATATAGGATATCACTAGTATTCTGTAATGTTTCCATTTATAATTCATGTGCTATCTGTTTTATTTAACTTTGGAGACAGGGTCTCCCTATGTAGTTCAGGCTGGCCTTGAACTCATTATGGAGCTCAGGCTAGCCTTCAACTGATGGCAATCCTGCCTCAGCCTCCTGAGTGCTGGAATTATAGGTGTGGCCCACTACGTTTTTCACAACCTTAAATGTTTATTCCAGTCATTTGAAGGAAGTGTCATATTTTAGCAAAGGCAAATTATCAAGTTTTTTTGTGGGGCGGGAGAGGTTTGGTGATGGATGTAGAAATTTTTTCTTAATCTCTTCAACATTTATAAGGTTAGCATGGTCCCCAAGACTCATCCTGCATTTCAAAAGTCAGTCACATATATTATGTATCAATAATGAGATTATTATTGATTTATTTTTCTTGTGAAGCCTAGGATGTGGCTGAAACATGTTCCCTCCCTTTATGCTGAAGTTGCAAAAGATGCTTCACAAAAATCCTACGTGTAACACAAACAAAAGGAAGCTGCCTGGGTTGAAGGACTTGCTCCCTCCCCCACTGGCCTTCCCTTCTGGGAAAGAAAGACTTAGACAGGGCAAGAAAGGGTGGAGAAGTACATGGGTCAGCTGTCTTTCTGTTTTGTTTTCTTTTTTGAGACAGGGTCTTGCTTTGTAGTTGACCTCACTATGTAGTGCTCAGGCTGCTCTCGAACTCACAGCGATCCTCCTGCCTCAGCCTCCTGAGTGCTGGGATTACAGGCGTGCGCCACCATGCCCGGTTTGATCAGCTGTCTTATCCAACATTCTTTCCTTCTGCTAAACCACTCTGCTTTTTGTACTGATGAGAAAAAGTCGAACAGATCTGCTTCGAGACACTTAAAGCCAAATCTGTCTTCATAAAGTTCAGCTCTTCCTACATTCCTTCTGAAAACGGAACCTAACCCATCTCTGAGGACCAAGCTCAACCTTGCTTTTCTCCAGGAAGCTCCTTCACTGCAGCTAGTCACTTAGAACCCTTGTGATTCCACACCTCTGCATCACAGCAGTAGAGGTACCCATAGTTCTAAGCGATCATCAGAGTTCAAGCCATCAACTTCCACTTGTTAACGAGTCCAGTCTTCGACTCTTGAAAGAAGCCATGCCCAGCTGTGGAGTCAGATGATCTTGAGAAGAAAGTGAGGCTATGGATAGGAACACATGCTTCAAGGCCCCCAGAGACTTGTGTACTTCCTGTGTGGCTACCACTTACCGGTTGTGTGACTGTAACCAAGTTAGTCACCCTCTCTGATGAATGCCTTCCTCACACAGTATCAGACCTACAATTACTACTTCTCCTTTCTCTGATGACTGCCAAATTTTCATATTAGCTCCTTCTTTTCCATATTGAAAATAAAAGTGGCAATGTGGGTTATGTATCTTATTTAATCCTCACAACAACTTACTCATATTTTATAGATAAGGAAACATGCAGCTTGTAGGGGACAAAGGCAAGATTTAGGATCAGGTATGTTTTGTGCTAAAGCTTGTATTAATAAACACCCTGCTCTCCAATCTTCTGATTTGATCCAGTGGAATCTAGAGTATGGAGAATCGTTTAAAAGAGTCAGCCAAGGATTCTGCAATCAGACCACTAAAGATGCAAAAATTGTTTCCTTGCCCTTCCAGGAGGCTCTCTGGGAAGGAACCAAAGGGAACTGAGACTGGTACTTCCTAGAGAACCCCAAACTGCTCATTAAGGCAGAGAAAGGGATGAGGTAAAGCAGCGGAGTGAGAAGCTTGTTGGAGATGTTCCACCTAAGCCGGTCAGACTTGAGCTGCCTGTGAGCCATCTCATGCAGGTCTGTTGCTAAATGTTCTGCTCAGCACACTGGGTATTTATTGTTCAAACCCACAGTGGGCCCTGCCTCACAAAATGCAGCCTTCTCTAACATCACTGAACATCAGCCTTACCAGTGGACATCACCTTTGCTAAAACTCATTGCTGGTGCATGCGCTGTGCACCTGCACACAGAAACTAGCTTTAATATTACAAACCAACCACAAGGGCACACTTTGTTTTGAAACTTTCTCCTTTCTCTCTACTTCCTTCATTCTTCAGTGCTATGGAAACACTAACTAGGGTACAATGACTTTTCCTTACATTTCTCTTCAACAAACAAGTTATGTGTGAAGAGGAGATCTGGAAGTTCACAGTGCGAGAGATCTGCAACACCAGGTAAATTTGCCTCTCAGACCTCCGGTTCCCAGCTTCCTGAAATATTTTCTGAAAATCAAATATTTTCAAGGGGCACTGTCCTTCTGTGTCATTTCTATCAGCATGCTAGATTTTTTTTTTTCAAAAATTTTAAAGATAGGGTCTTGTTTTGTACTTCAGGTTGGCCTTGAACTTGCAGCAATCCTGTTTCATGCTGGGATTATGGGCATGTGCCACCATACCTGGTTTAGTTGTGTTTTAAATGAAAGAAATTTTAATTTAAAAGAAGTAACACAATTACCATCACACCCTGAAGGAAGATCTTACATTTAAGATTTCCACACAATGAAATAAAAGATGGATGGGGATGTAGCTCAGTGGTAGAGCACTTGCACAACATCTGCAAGGCCCTCGTTTGGATCCTCAGTACCATACATAGAATAAAAGAATAAACCATAACTTAAGTCTCAAGTTCTAATTCATCATTTCTGTGTTCCTTTTTTACCTAAGAAATTTTCCAAAAAGTCTACCATGGATTTCATATTTGAAGACCATATCAATTTTATAAGACAAGCATTGATAACACCTTTTTACAGATACTGAATCCAAAATAGAGGTGCAGGACCAAACAACTACTAAATGACAAAACCAGAGTTTTAACTATCTCACATTTAGCTCCAAAGTCTGAGTTCCTTCTGACGTGTTTCACTGTGTCTCCAATCAATAATTTCACTTCTTCTCTGGCCCAAGTATGCCATACACGAGCTCAACTCTCTCCCTAGCTTCTGAGAACAAGGGTTTAAAGGAAATACAAGCTGCAAGGTATGCGGAGCTCCTCAGTTATCAGCTCAGATCTCCTGGGCATTCACCAAAGACAGGAAAGATCTAATCTGACAGAGGAGACCAAGAAGCCCAGATACATATTTGCAAAAAGATGACCACTAAAAATAAAGGACTGTTTCTCACAAAAAACTGACTGGGGTTAATAAAAACCAAATGAAATGGCAAGTCGTATAGTGTTATCTATAGAAAACTGTCTCATAGATGTTGGAAAGCACTCTGGGGAAAGAGCTTGTAAGGAGCTTAAGCTACACACTGTCTTTCTCCTCGACATAAAGCACATCAGGATATCAAACTAGAATGCTTTAAAGAAACATATTTAATTCCATAAGCCAGCACTTCACTATTAAAATAACTTAAAATTATAATCTTCGCTTTTCTTTTTGAATACCTGCAGAATAATGTTTGTCAGCAATACAATAGACTCTAGACTAAGAAAAAAATCTAACAAGCCTCAAAAATATAGTATGTAGCTAGAAAGGATGGCTTTCTAAGGCCAACAACAGATATTATCAAGAAAAAGATAAACAGCTGCAAGCCAGTTCTATTTATAGAAAAAAACAGACTAAGATGAAAGAATAAGAAGGAAAAATAATTGGAGTATGATGGACAAAGGTTGAACATGACAAGATGACTTCTACTGCTATTAACATAGACCTAGATGGACAGAGACAAAAGATAGTAATGAAAGAAACTACAAGTAGCAGACATATGTAAATAATCTTAGTCACATCCCTAACTGTAAAATTCCAAGCAAACAATAATGAAATACCTTTTTATTTTATAAAGTTGTAATCGGGGAGCAATGTCACAACAATGGAGAAGCTTCAGAGAATGGCCAGACACCATAGAGGCCAATTTTACTTTTAAGCACAAAATTCAAATTTGACACAGTAATTCTTCTACTGATAATTCCTCTAAAAATAGCTGCCATCACCTCAATAGTAGAGAAAAAAAAGACTTACAAAACCCTCTAGATGATTATTAGTAGCACTTCATATAAAAAGTTAAATAATACGACAGTGAAATAGTAAAATATAATACAAATAGGAAGGTGTATATGGTTATCAGAAATTGTGAGTGCAACACTTAGAAAAAAGACTCATTTGTTATCTTTTATGTGCACATTATGAAATATCATCATTTAGAATGTAAAATTACACACACTGTAACAATGTGACTTGCCTAGACTGTAAACTTTAAAGGGACACTGGGATGTTTACAAGTTGTTGCTATGTTGTGATCAGGAACTTTTTTTCTTCTAACATATTTTCCATATATAATGATACAAAACTGACTTATTACTTAAATTGAAGGCTTTTAACAATGTCTTATAATACAGGCAATGCTGGATTTTCCCTCAGCAATTTTAAGAGACCCAATAATATCATGCCTTTCATAGAAAATTGGGGGGGGGGATACTACATACTCTCAGTAATTTCCAGGTCGCCTTCAAAGTGTACACTTGAAAAATTAGTAGAATATTGTGTTTCAAGAGCTCCTGTCTGGGGCCAAGAAGAAAACTGTAATCACAGCAATTACCTTGTGAACCTCTAATTTCTGTTGTAGTTCTAAAGTTTGGAATAGCACACCCACCCACGAACACCATGGCTCTTTCATCTACAAGCAATTTCAGCTCCATTCTTGGGAAAATAATAATTATAGGTACAGCAAGGTATTTAAAGACCAAAAAAAAAAAAAAAAAAGTCATGAAAACACCACTTCTGTGTTCTAACACAATGAGAGTTCCTTAAGAAAATTAAAACCTAGACTGGAAAGAAGTTCCCTGAGTTGCACAGTTTAAGATCATAAAAATTTATTAGGAGCTACCTCAGTACAGAATAGGAATTTTTGCTGGTGAACAGATTGTGAACCACTGAGTGAGTCAGCCTTTCAAGCTTCCCTCTAAGAGCCTATAAGTGCCCTATTAAACTTATATGTCTAGGTCTTCATCCAGTGATGCAAAACATGCTGCTGCTGGCTCATACTCATTAGGCCATACAGTATTACCCAAGATGGCGAAATCACAGATACAACTAGATGCCAGAATTTAATAATGGAGGTTCAGAGCACAGAGTATGATGATAACTCGCGAATCCCAGGCTCTCTCTATTAACTTACATGACCTGGCCTGGTTATGTAGCCAGGCTATGCCTTAGCTTCAGTTCCTGTAAAAAAAAAGAAGTATTTACGGTAACCAATTTCTTAGAATTGTATGGAATTGCTTCCAATGGTGCCTAGAACAGGGCATGCTCTCAACAAATGTTAAGCTAGAATTTGCAGGTGAAAGCACTTTTTTTATTTTGAAATTTCCAAGAAGTAACAGCCAAAATAAATTTTTTAAAATGTAGACATTGGAGTTACAATAGAAGGAAAGAAAAGGGAGATTCTTACCACAAAGCACTTACTGCCTCAGACAGACAGACAGGCGAACTGAACCGAACCAAACCAAACCGAACTGCACCAAAAATCTTCTGGAAAAGTTGTTTTAAAATAATACCAAATTGAAAATAAAAATTTTATACTACCCATAACTCCACTCTGTCTTTCCTTTCTGTGGACCTCTTATCTTTGCTTGTCTACATGTTCTCTTGGTAATTAACATATTACATGGAGCCCGTATTCTGTTTTCACTTAATATTAGGCTGCAAATTATCTTGCACATTCTCTTCTGTATGGACATAACCCGTTTACTAAATACACAGAATTACATCACTCTCATGTGTCTGTGTCCTATACATTCTTATTGTTGAAAGCCAGCTTTTAATGGCTAGTTTTTTCACTTTTGTTATGAACGTCTAATTTTTATCATGGTGTCAAAAAAGTTGCTTTTCATAAAGATACTTTCACATATCTTTTAAACATGATTATGAAGTGTCACCAATGGTATTTTTAGTGTATCATAATTCATGATGTCCCTAGGTCATAATACTGACAAAAAGTCTTAAGTAAATACCACAAAGATTTAACAAATCCTCTTGCAAATTGTATTTCAGTGCGATTTGGCACAGCAGTTAACTCAAAGTGTAGGCTTCTTAAAAGGGTTCAGTGGCTAACGTGAAACGTCCCTGCCTTAAGAGACACACACACACTCATCCATAGCTGGTCCTTAACACACTCCCTTTCAAATCAGGCTCTTTCAAATGAAGCTCTCTAAAGATGGACCATTCAAAAAGAATGCTTTCTGAAAAGAATGTTCAGAGACTCAGGGACTTGATTCAGAATTACTTGTGGAAGACAGGAATGAGGTATCAGACTGTCCAGAAGCATTAATAAACATTATCAATCACTACTGGTTGTTTTTCCCATAAAGGCAAATCCTTTTGTTCACAAATTTAAGTTTTCTATAAATTAAATGTCTTTTTTTTTTTTTTAAAAGACAGGGTCTCACTATGCAGTTCAAGCTGGCCTCGAACTCACTTTGTAGCCCAGGCTGGTCTTGAACTTGCATGGATCCTCCTGCCTCAGCCTCCCGAGTGCTGCAATTACATGTGTGTGCCACCATAGTTTAAAGGCAGGAAGGATATAGAAAATTCAGTTTTCCTCATCAATATATATAGAAGGTTTTGTTAAATTACATTTTGTAGACTGAATTGTACTGTAAAGGGAGGGGATAAATTTCCTTTGAATGATTTCTTTATGGTTGGGAATAAAATTAAAGGGATATTAATGGTTTAAGAAGTAGTTTCCATTTGCAATACCAACGTTAAAAAGATGGAGCTGGAGTACTACGGAAGCATCCCTTCTTAAAATTCATAATTTTATAAAAACTAAGCTAACTGCTTTCCAAATGTTCATGCTCATGACACATACAGTAAAGGAAAAACATGTTTAAAGGACATGCCTTAGAAGCCTGAGTGAGTCTAGTGCAGTACCCACTATGTATAACCTGAAGTACAAATTCTTCCCCTTCGGAATTACAATCCCCTTACTCTGACAGTACTTGGCACAGTGTCAAATGACATAGCCCAGGGTTCCTCCAAGTTATTCCACTTCCCAAAAGCAAGCAAACAGTACCCCTCCCATACAATGACTAGGTCCACTAGGTATGGACAAATGGTATCATGATAATGAGTCACAGTCCGACTATAATAAATTACACAGTTTGGCTAGGGTTTCAAAAAGCACTACTCTGGAAGTCTTGGTAAGACAAGCTGTACTTCATGGTAAATTTCATTCTATAAGCTTTCTTTGTTTGATGACTCTATCAAGGTATAGGGCTTAAGGCTGTTCACAAATCTAGAATATCTTTGAGAACTACAGACATTCTTAGTGTAACTGCGGGGGTTGTTCCTGAGACATCTATGGATGCTCACATCCCTTTTATGAACGAGTACAGTATTTTCATATAACCCACACACATCCTCTTATGCACTTTAATCTCTAGGTTACTTATAATACCTAGTGCAATATAGAGAGTTGTTAGACTACATTGTTTCAGGACTGACAAGAAAAGTGTACATGTTTAGTAACAGATACAATTTTTTTCCTCAAATATCTTCAAGGGATGTACATAGAAATCAGGATACAGAGCATCCATTGTGTTCCCTTAGATCAGTATTTCCCAAACTCTGTGCCTAACTAGCTTAACTAATTCTGTGAGGGGAAAAAGGGAACCCGGTTATGTTTTGGAAATGGACACCACTTTTAAAGATTTACAGACATTAATATATATTTTTAGAAGCTCTTAAGATACTTATTTTTAAAATAATTTGGGGAACTTCAAATTCTCTTTACCATAATACTTCCCAAATTTCTTTGGTTTCAAAAGTAACACCTCATTCTCTCATGCTTTTTGGAAATGAGTTGATTTAAGAAAGAATAATCTTCCTGTAGTTCAGGGAAAAGTAATGATTCACTCATTAGGATGGGCTGCATTTTTTCCTTCATACCATAGGATTACTAAGTATCAGAGAATCTCCCTTGGGAATGTCGCCAAATTTTTATTTGCTCCTAACAAGCTACAAACATTCTCTTATTTTCCATTCCTTTTAAATTTATCCCCTTTCATTTCAGCTACTAAATGAAGTAAATTCTCACGAGTTACTGCTGTGGAAAGAAAACCTTAAAGTGGATGTGTAAATGCTTAGAACTCACTTTAAGGGCTGGGGGATGTAGTTCACTAGTACAGTGCTTGCCCACCATACGTAATACCTTGGGTTCAATCCATACCCCCATAGGTCAGATTTGGAAAGATTTACTTTAAGCCCTTATCCATTCTGTTCAGTGATACTGCACTGAAATTGCTCTGCTGATTTTCCTCTTATGGTTGCAGCCCATACTCCAGGAACAAACAGGCACGACAAAACCAAGAGAGTGGCATTCCCATTGAACAACTGTTCTGTATGGTTATAATTATATAACATTCCAAACAAAATCAACACAAATGAGAAATGTTACTCTTTAATATCCAATTTAGTGAACCATCATTATCTTGTCATACTTATTAATATGCTTTGTGCCATTGCTTCAGATGACTTCTATACATTTTAGTTTCTTTTCAAAAATTTCATCAGTATGTATGTATTTTTTTTTCCCCCCTGGTACCGGCAATCAAACTCACGACCTTGTGCTTGCTGTGCAGGCACTGTGCCACTGAGCTAAATCCCCAGCCCAGTACATATTTATGATACATAATGAACAGATTCATTGTGGTGAGTTGATACATGTACACATGTTTACAGGGTTTCTTATGAAAGACAGTAGGGGGAAGAGTATTTGCATTTCTATAATATCTTCACCTAATATATTATACAAGGCCAGATTAACACTTAGTTCAATGAACCTCACATTTATAGGGCAAGAATTCCAATACAAATTGCTTACATTCAGATGCTCTTTGTGAAGATAAAGACATATTAAGGTTTTCAAATTAAACACATTTACCCATCAGTCATCAGCTACTCTAATTATGAAGCAAGATGGCCAGGAAGATGTCATACACGGGGTATCCAATATCCATTCTGGTCTAGCTAAATGTGAGACTAAAAACTCCTCAGGTAGAAAGGCCCTGGGAAATCATCTGATCAGTCTACAGTATAAATCTCGAACACACTATAAAACCTCAAGACTTCATGCAAATAGTTGGCATACCCATAGGGAGGGAGACCAAAGAACTTGGATGGGGGAGTTCTGGAGGGTGGGGTCAGGATTACAGTCAGGGGACCACCCTCCCTATTACAATTTTTGTTCTTAGATCCATGAATGATGACTCTCCACCTTCACCAACTATTACAATTCTTTACCCTATATACACAAGAAACACTTGCAGAATGAATTGAACAACTATGATTAACAGGTAAAAAAGGAAAAAAGCCTGAACTTTTTAATTACTGTAAAATCTTATATGAAAGTAATTGCTGTTTTTTTCCTTTGCTAACAATCAGCATGTGAGGAAAAAATGTGTTTTTTGAAAAAAAATTATTTAATGTTCTTCATGTTTCTAGTGTTGCTTAAAGTACAGGTAGGATTCTATGTAAGTTAAACAGAAGGATTAACCATTGTCCTTCTAGTAAACAACTGGGATGAAAAACAGTACTTTATTAAATAAGAAGACAGTAGGCTTTGAATGTCAGCTGGAATTCCTAGTTCCTTAAATGTCTTTAATATTTCGATTGTAAGAACCTCTCACTTCCCAAGATCTGTGATGGAATAAAGGCTATCCAAAATTTTGAAAATATTTATAAAACAAGCTACACTGAAAATTCTCCCCAAAGGCTTTAGAACAATCCTCAAACACGAGTTTTTCTTCAGATGCATTACTAAATGCTTCAAATTTTTTACTTCTGCACAAGAATAAACAGAGAAGCCTGTTTATGACCCAAAAGACAGGATTTCCTTGCATGACATGATAGTGAAATATGCAAACCAGTGGAAGTCTTAACTCATGGTGCCAGAGTTTGCTACATTCCAACCAAAGGTCTGCTTTGCATCAAAGAAGGAACAGCTCCTCAAACCAAGTGACCCTTCCCCTCTTGCCTTGAGAATATTCCTGCTTTTGCATAACATGCAAACAGAAAAATTTCCCTCATATTTAGCACATTTATTAGCATGAATAGCTCCCACTTACTTGGATTCCAATATAGGGTCTCATTACACCTGTCGATCATAATATGTACCCACAAAAAGCCTCAACTAAAAAAGAAATCAGGTAGGAGGCAGTCAGATTTTCTGGCAGGGGTCACACTTTTCTTCAAGCTACACAGTTAAATGGACCACAGAAGGTAGCTTGACTCCGCAACCCATGGCGTAACCGGAGAAAACGAAGATGAGCTGGGACAATCAATCTCACCTTCTTAGGAATTTGAACTAGAAAACAGAAAAAAAGTGGCAAAGGGGAGGCCAACTATGACTAAGTGACAGAAAAAAGCTGCGAGGCAGAAAGAAGTCCAGGTGAGCCAAGAGTAAAAAGAATGAAACAGACCCAAGAGGAGACCTAAATGAGAAAAGCCAGGAGGTGGTTCAACTCAACCCCTTCTACCCCACCATCACTTTGAGCAAGTTGAAGTGAACCTGTGCTCATTCAGGAAGCCTAACTGAAACGGTGCTGTTATTGCATAAGTCTCATAACCCTAAAATGTATCATTAACCTCTGCAGGTCACAGAACTATGAAATAGCAAGATCAGGGAATCAAGGCTCAGCAACATTCTGCTTCAAATCCTACTAGGACTCTACTTAGCCTAGTAGAACACTGCGGGCATCCCAGCACTCTAGGAAGCTGAGGCAGGAGGATCACAAGTTTGAGCCCATTCTAGGTAACTTAGTGAGATCTTGTCTCAGAAAAAAAAAAACACAAAAATACCCCCAAAAAACAGCTGGGGATGTAGCTCAGTACAAAGGTTCAGTGTTCAATTCCCAGCACTGAAAAAGAAAAAAAAAAAAAAAAAAAAGCTTGCCAGGGTTCATTCACTGACCTATGGGCATTCTGCATTAACAACTAATTTTTAGTACTTTCTATCTATCTATGAGTTAGGGCACATGGAGACACTTTATATATAGCATCTATTTTATAACAAATTTATTTTGCAAGGCAGGCATTATTTCATGATGAGGAATCTGAGCTAAGTGGCTTGACTAAAGTCACATAGGGAACAAAGGGCAGTACTATGATTCACTTACAAGCTCTTCTTGCTACAAATCTGTATGGTGAAGACACTGACAAATGTGAGGTTCTAGCCCTGTTAAAACTGGTAGAACCTGGGACAAAACCACCGCAATAATAAGAAAAGGCAGAAAATTCCTAAAGATTATAGGGCCATGACATGGAGTGGAGACCAAAAGAAAGACAAGCATGCAGCATGGTTAGAGTGCTACCTCCCCACAAGGAGGAGAGGAAAAGACCTGAGAATATTGGAGTTGGGTTTAACCGAAAGACAAATACAATCCGGAATGGCAGCCAGGCAGCAAGATTAAACAAATGAGTCTTTTAAATTGTAAAGACAAGAAATGGAGAGAAAGTGCTGCCTCCCCTCACTAGGTCTTTTCATAGTTTACTCGGAAAGATGCTGCCAGGGTCTATACACAATCCTGTGGTCACCAGCACTCCATCTGGATGGACATGAAACTGGCTGGGAGGCACTCTTTCTCCTCAGTCAGCAGAAGCAGCACACAGGCAGGAGGACTTCCCCCACCATTCCTCTGCCTGGTTAGATACTAGCAGGCTTAGAGAACTAGCCTGAGTACCACCTTTGACCATGCCAGCCTGTTTCTAGTATCTTTCAAAACTGGCAAACAATGGTTATCCAAATAACTTTTATAAGTGTATCACTGAATTGTTATTCAGATAGTCCTATGCATAACATCTCATTTTTTTTATGTCAGGACTTATTAAGCACCAACTACATGCTAAACAATGCGCTTGTTCCCTGACCCCTAACTATGAACACAAATAAGAGAAAGGATAAATACTGTAATTCCCTTCCAAAAACATGGTAGGTCACAGTGCTGATGTATCTCATTTAAACAATGACAGCATAAAAAGATGGTATCTGCATTACACAAAGGACTCTAGAAGCCCTGCCTGGGAGGATCAGAGCGAACATTCCAGAAATGGTGGTATCTCACCTGGCTTTGGAGAGTAAACTTCCTCCAAACACAAAAAGAACAAAAAAGTTTTTTTTAAGAATGGAAGATGAAGCAGGTATAGTGGGATGCACCTGTAATCCCAGCTACTTGGGAGATTGAGGCAGGAGGACTGCAAGTTAGAGGCCAGTCTAGGCAACTCAGCAAGACCCTGTTTTGAAACTGATGATGATGGTAAAGGAGGAGAAAAAGGAATAGGAGAAGAAGCCAATGGAGGAAAAAAGAAGGAAGGAGGAGGAGCAAAAGAAGAAAAGGGGAGGAGGAGGAGGATGACTGCGGAAGTAGCTCAGTGATAGAGCACTTGCCTAGCACATGTCAGGCCTGGATTCAATACCTAGTAGGGTGGGGAGGGGAGAGGAGCGGGGAGAAAGAAAAAGGAAAAAGAAAGAAAAGGCCGGTGGGAAGGAGCACTGGCAAGGCAGAGAAGCAGCAGCTATCATGACTGGAATCCCTGTGTGCAAGAGAAGCAGGGAGGAGGAGGGAGGGTTTTCCAAAGAATATTACAAACTGATCCAGCCATCCAGCTCTTTTCTCAAGGCAACAGAAAACCACTGGCAACTTTACGAACTGCCACAGGGGTCAGGTCTGGGTTCATTCATGGTTCCTCATAGCATATGGCATACGCAGAATAACACAAAATGTTTATAAATGTCTCCAGAAGTAAACAGTCAAATACGCAGTAGGATCTGGGAAGGGGTCCCTTCTTACCTCCCCCAGTACAAAATAAAAAACCAAAGAAAGACTTCCAACATAACAGCATAAAATAGAGATTCTCAATCAAATATAGCGAACATCCACATTGAGTTTGCAAGGAAGAAATAGTATGTTATTCTGCTGCAAGCTTGGGACACTTCACCATTTTTTGATAAACTTGGGTCTTTAGGTTCTAACACCCTTGAACAGGGGACAAGAAAGTATGATTTACAGGTAGAGAGTTGGAACTTAGATTCCTTCTCAAAAGTGGAATTCTTGAGGGATTGTAGTCTTAAAGAGTGAACTAGGGAGAAGAAAAATCTATCCATTAACATGGGGAGATGCTAGAAAGCTGGTCTTCTCTGCCTAGACTGGGGTTGGGGTAGTGGAGGAGTCTCAGTTGAGCTTTTATAGCCAGGGCAAATGCTTTCACCGTGTTTTTATTTTATTTTATTTTAAAGAGAATAAAAAATAATTTAAAAAAAACCATTAGAAATAACACAGAATTTCACTAAACAAGATGACAGGAATTCAACAATGGTTGTTATATTGCATAGTGTTGTTTTCAAATTAATTGTTCAGATTACCAGATATAAGCACGCAAAATTGGTTAAAAAAAAAAACAAAACTAAAAAGAAGAAAAAAAATTTAAGCATTGACTGTTCCTTTCAAAGGGTTTTCTATGCCAAAAGGTGACTATAAAGAAGCTATATGGACATTCAAAGCTGAATGACATCATGGTAGCAATTTAATCTTAAATGGTAATGGTGGCAGGTAGTTCTACGTACTGTATTTGTCACTTTTCAGGTAAGTTTGAGACCTTCTAAAAATTTTTTTACAATTAATGAACAGACATCTGGAGCTGGAAGCACTCCACAGGAATCAAAAGCAAAAACAATCTGGAAATTAACTCAAATCGGGCCATACATATCTCCCACAGAGGAAGTACTCTCCTGATGCAGAAAAATACAAAACATAAAATGAAAAAGCAACAACAAAAATTACAAGTGAGAATCAGCAGATATGAAAGATATGAAAAACAAAATTAACTAAGAATTTGATGTGAGATACACAGTTTGTAAAAAAATGAGAGACTTAAAACAAGAATAAAAATAAGGAAAGAAGAAGACATTATGAATAGACAGATGTGAAAAATACAAAAAATATGTTATATGGTGGTGCACGCCTATACTCCTGGCTACACAGAAGACTAATGCAGGAGTACTGAAGCTCAAAACCAGCCTGGACATGTAAGCCTGAACCGTTCTCAGACAGGAGCATCAGGGGGCTGGGATATAGCTCAGGGGAAGAGCTAGTCTGGCATGTGCAAAACCCTGGGTTCAACCTCCAGAACCCCTTCCCCCAGCTGGGTGGCATCTGGCTGTAGTCCCAGCTACTTGGGAGGTTGAAGCGATAGGATCACTTGAGCCCAGGAGTTTGTGCGTGTGTGTATGTGCGTGTGTGTGTATTCATCTTCACCCCCAGCACCTCATATACACACACACACACACACACACACACACATATATATGCTAAATATGGTTAAACATTATAAAAAATGGTTAAGCATTATACAAAGCTGGTAAGAGAATTAGTCAACTGGAAGACACATTTGAAGACTGTAGCAGAGGGAAAAAAAAGTAGGATAAGTGAGGATTAGAGACACAGAAGACAGAATGAGAAGGTCTGATGCTAATCCAAACCTACTGGTGCCAGTAGCTACTATGTGGCCACAGAAGTATAGCCAGCCTTTTTGTACAGAGCCACTGGGAAAGCCCCTGTAAAAGCTGTAGAGACTATAAAATCCACTGCTAAACTAAAACCTACAGTTAACTCTAAACCAGCAACAAGGGCTACTAAAGTTCAAGAAAATAATGTAGTAAGAATTACAGCAATCAAATATTCATAGACTTTGAAGAACAAGGACATAAATGGTATGCCAGGATATATTATGGACAGCTAAGACTTATTGAGTCTGTGGAAGAATAATATGATACCCTCCCAAAACTCGAACGAGATGGAGATGGCCAGACTATGTTGACTGTTTTGCTGATGAATGATAAACTCCTTTCTTGTCCAAGTCACACAGCAGGGAAATGGGGGCGGGAAAGCTGTCCAACCCTGCAGCTGATTATCTCAACAGATAATCTTACCATAATTATCTCAAAAGAATTTCCTCTCCCTTAAAAATAAATCTATATGGACTGATAAAAAAGTGTATTTAAGTAACAAAACTTTCCTACAGTTAAAGACACATTTCCATTAATTCTCTTTAAAATAGTCCCCTTCGCTTTGAACACTCAGCCCATTGTTCTTGACACTTTCTCAAGCATTTCTGGAAATCCTCTTTTATGTCTTTACAAGGCGTGATAAAAAATACAGTTAAGTGCTGCCTCGGGGGTGCCATCCTGTAAAAAAGCAGGCTTGTAAAAACATTATGAGATGTCCTCACCCACCTTATTCATTAGATCTGGCACCACACAACTTCTGGCTCTTCCTGAAAGTCAAAATAACTATGAAAAGTAAACATTTCAGTTTGAATCAACTCGGGACATTGAGGCAGCCATGACAACACAGCTAAAGACACAAAAGAGGACTTCCAGAACTGCTTCATGAAACAGCAAAAACAGAAAGATAAGTGTGTTCAAAATGAAGGGACCTATTTTGAAGGGGATTAATGACAGGTGTCTTTTACTATAATAATTTTCAAAATTTAAATATTCACTGTGGTTTTTGCTTACACCTTATAATTAATGAGTTACATTTCAAAAGAATTCCTTTGTTCTATCCTTATAAAAGCAGTGAGTCAGGGTGGCATCTCCTAGACTCAATGGGTAGGATATATTTATTTCCTTCATAGGAATGGTGAACTCAGCTGTGACCAAGCAGTCTGCTAAAACTGGCTCATCATTGTGGCTGGTGAAGTTATCCACACTGACAAAGCAACTCCACAGCATAAGACCAGTTCCAGGAAGATGGATCCATTCCTTCTGTCCAAGCATCTCTCCTAGGGAATGCAACCCAAGAAAACTGCTCAGTAGAGGAAAAACAGCTAAGGATTCAAAGTAAATTACAGCACTGAAGGTTATCAGTCAAAATGCAGGCGCTCACCGGAGATCTGGTAATACAGAAAAGGTCAAGGAAATTAAGGAACATATCTATACGGAGATATTATTATATGGCCCTTAAAATGAAGATTTCAAACAACAGTACAACATTTGTATTATCATAAAGTGAAAAAGCAAAATTAAACACACCATGTATTTAAGGAAGGTAACGTTTAAAAACTATGTAGGCAAGAAACAAGGACTGAAAAGTAACAACTAAGAATACTTGTGTTAGGGTAGTGTGGGATCATGGGTGATTTCTAAATATTTTAAAATTTTGTTATTATTATATAGTATACTAAATTTGAAAAAAGAAAAGGGGGGCATTCAAGGCTTCTTGACAGGTCTCCAGTTCAAGAATCATTTACAGTCTCCACAAAATTATACTACTTTGTGTTAAACTAAATTATTTCCCTGAAGCACTCTCCCAACAATTTTGCCAATGTTAGCTTACATTATGCAGGACAAGAGCAATATCGAGTTACTTAGCATGACTCAAGAAACCTGAGGGAGGAGAAGGGGGTGGAAGAGAAGAACAGTCAAAGGCACTTAAGCCACTAACAAAAACAGCACTGTGGCTGGTACATAAAGCCATGCTTGGCCTCCATAAGGCATTATCAGTCCAATAATACATTTCTGTTTCAGACTTTTAAGAAAGTGTACTTGAAACCAGAACAGGACTTGAATTTCAAACACACAGAACTAAAGGAATGCCGCAAAGGGAGAACTAAAGCCAACTGAAATTGGCCTTTTGTCTAGGATGCATTCTTTGGACTTAGGGGAAAAAAGGCAGAGGCTGGTTTAGTTGTGGATGATTTTGAAAGTAAAATCCAAGGTTTCCAGAAATACCCACACAGCCAGAGACAGAATGCCAATGCAGATTTCTGTGATATGCAGTAGTTTTCCAATAAAATGGCCACTGTGTGACCTGAGTCTACCTCTTGCTGCTCCAAGGAAGGGGACAAAAAGATGTTAACAAGATGCCTTGGGAGTAGAGGCAGAGGCAGTCCAAGTGGTTGTTTACACAAGGCAGACAGGGTCAACAGCAAGAGAGAAAAAATGTTAAACCTATGTGCCAGCATGCTGAATTGTCTCAGGTAATACATGTCCTCTGCCAAAGTTCCCTAAGTTTCAACTTTACATGGTGTCATGGTTTGTGTCTGGATGTCCCCCAAAGTCTCATACAGTCGTAGGGTGGGCTTCTTGGGTTTATGATTGACTCATGGTCCAATGCTGGGATTATGGGTGTGAGTGCCACATCTACCCTGGGGCGGGTTGCCTGCATACAATATAAGGGAGGGAAGGGGGCTTGTTCTGTTTCTCTTCCCTTTTTGTTCTTGTTGATTCTACTGTTTTCTGCTGCCATGAACTGTTGCCCTCTGCCATGTGCCACTCTGCCTTGGAGCCAGCCGAATATGGACTGAAACCTCCACAAACTGTCAGCTAAATAAACCTTTCCTTCCTTAATTCTGGGTGCCAGGTATTTTATCTCAGCAATGACAGAAAAGTAACTAAGACACACGGTGATCAGAATCTCAGTTTAGGGTTTAGAAATGGTGTGACTGTTTTCCTTTTTGCACCAGGGATATCAGTTTCCAAACTAAAAACAGGTCTCTATCCAGGCAATGGGTGGCGGCCTCAGAGGTCACTGTCCTGGGAGAATCCAAGAGTACAGAAAAGTGGGGCCTGGGTTATTAGAATAGATCTCTGCATTCATGTCAAGGTCAGGTTGCTTTTTTGTTTTATTTGGTCTCTAGATTAGGTAAGTGGGCCAAGCACATGTTCCAA
Organism: Chinchilla lanigera; assembly: GCF_000276665.1. Classification (NCBI taxonomy): domain Eukaryota; kingdom Metazoa; phylum Chordata; class Mammalia; order Rodentia; family Chinchillidae; genus Chinchilla; species Chinchilla lanigera. The sequence goes on from NW_004955461.1 coordinate 4,988,307, forward strand.
GCATCCTACAATCTCTGTTATGTACTTGGCAGCATTACTTCAAAGTAGGAAAAGTGATTCCATATCTAAGTCAAAAGGCCTAGATTAAGTCACTTCCCTGTTTGGACCTATGCTAATATTTTATTAGATCAAACACTTCTCTGGAGAGCAGGAAGATCATACTAAATTTATTTAAGGACCCATTAATGAGTTGTGACCTGTGGTTTCCTAGAGCATTTCTGCGCTTATGACGGTGTCACAGTCTTACATTTTTCAGTCTGATCTTTGTGATCTCTAAAAGGAACCATCTCTGTATATAAGAAAACACTTTTTTGTTTTCAAGATTAACTGGGCAACTAGGTGTAGAGACAAATGTCATATATTTAAAGCTTTTTTTGGTGGGGGGAGTGCTGGAGATTGAACCTAGGGAGCACTGAGCTACATTTCCAGTCCTCTTTATTTTGAGATAGGGTCTCATTAAGTTTCTCAGTCTAGCCTAGAATTCATGACTCTCCTGCCTCAGCCTCTCAAGTAGTATGTACTATCATGCCCAGCTAAAAAACTTGTCATTTTGGTATTTTGTTCTACATGCATAAAAACAGCCTGCCAATTGAAATCATATGCAGGTATAAAAATTAAATCAACTAGGGCAGATCTTCACCCTAGTTGAATAGATTTCTTTGGAATAGATTTCTTTGGAAGAAGGTAATTTGGTTCTCACATCTAAATTTAAAAAACAAAAGAAAGAAACCCCTCCAAAACATAAAGCTATTTTAAGAAGGTAACATTTGCCCAGCAGGTTGAAGCTGCTAGGAATAAAACAATACTTAGACTAAGAACTACAGACTACACTCCATTGTTTCTCTAGTCCTTTTAAGAGGTATTTCCCAAATCTGCTCAAAGTAATTTTTCTTAATAATTTAACTAATTTCCTTTTTTTTGAAACAGAAATCCCTCCTATAACCATTTTCCAGAGTCCTTCAGCCCACAGTGTGAAGCACATAAAATGAAGTACTGTACAATCTCTTCCAGATACCACTGCACCCTGGAATAACCTGAGGAACTGCTTACAGGTCCCCAGTGAATGACAGCCTGCTGTCTTATTGCTCAGAGTTGGTCTTACCTGACCTGTTAATACATTCTCCACATTCCCCAGCTCTTCATCCTTCCAATCAGGAACCCGGCTGCTCTGGACTGTGCTTCATTAGAGCTGCTTTAACAAGTGCCTTAGACTCAGATAAGAGCATAAGCCTTCAATACCTGTCCTGCTGAAGGGGCACTCTATCCTATATGTATCTTCACTCTTACTCCACTGTGTTTTAAAAAAATAAAATACAAGCCATAATGATGTGCTATTAAGATAGCACACAACATAGGCCATTTAATTCCAAGGTATTTTTTTCATTACCAAGAAATTACACTCTATATAGTTTTGGGTGAAAAAAAAAATAAACACACACACAAAAACTACTTACTGCCTCAAAGAAAAGGTAAAAAAAAATAGAAGCATTTCTTCTATTTGTACATGAAGAGCTTAAACAATTCTAACTTTGCAAATTGGCTTCCAACACCTATCAACCCATATATGCCTTGGTATTTCTTGATCTTATCTTCTTGCGTCCTTTTGAAATAAGTTAAAAGCCACAAGGTTTTTAAAGAAGGAGTTAAATGTTAAAACTATAAAGCTGATCACCCACCGAGTTAAACCTGCTTTCACTAATGGAGTTTCATATCAGTAGGAAATGGTCCCCAGTGAAACTGTATGATCATCCTGCTGTGACATTATCAATTTAGTTTATCATTCTTCAGTCTCTTGTTTGAAAGACTGTGTGCCACTCTGAGACCCCCATCTCATTTTTTTTTACCATGCATAAAAATCAGTATGGGAATTAAGAAACCCTCTGCACATTACACTAGGGGGAAGAATTACTGAGTCATTAAATAATAGGTTGGATGAGTGAATTCTCAACTATACAATTACTGGAGGCCTAACTACATAAGTTCTTTAAAATTGTGTTGTCCATGGCATGTTTTGGTGACTTGCAGGTATGCATGCACTTGAGTGTTTTGAGGTGGCTTTGTCCCATTTAAATGCACATTATCAAATGGCTTTATTTAGTTCAGAAAAACAGTAACAAAAACTTCTCAGGGCATAGATTCAGACCTTTGGACAATGAAAGGACCATGTTAGTTAGAAGGCCTTACAGAGATAATTCCATGTACTAATTTATATTCTAGCCCCAACTTCTTACCTTACCCTCAAACTTCTCATTTTTTTCCTTTTTTTGTTTTGGTGGTGCTAGGGATCAAACCCAGGGCCTCTTGCATGCGGAACAAGAGCTCTATTGAGCTTTTCTTCTCCTACAAGTCAAGTGCTTTACATGAAGTCTTACTCCCACAAATGTAACATTCAGAAAATCCAACTTAATTATGGTGCCCACTGTACCCTGCTATAATAAATCCGGTTTTTCAGCATTTCTTATATTTTAGATACCACAAAACATTTAATATCAGGGCCCTGTAAAGACAGAAATGAAATATTTATAATAGATGTGCTTATTTAAATCTGTATGAGGGGTCACATTTAGTGGCAGGATTGGAAAGGAAGAATTTATAGTTTTAAAAATTGTTTCCTTTAGTCAGAACTCCTGAGCATTTCCCTGATCTTACTACTTCACATAACATTAATGAAGTGAAAGCAAAATAATAGCAAGCAAGCAGAAGAGATGTGCACAAACATTAACAGGACCCTATATCTATAGGGATATATATGTATTATCTGAGGGATAAATAAGCAAGAGGGTGAATGAAATGAGCAGTTCTTTCCTTTAGAAATGTGAAAATTACAAACTTGAGGAGTCAGATGAAAACGCATTTTGTAATTGTGCATGCCTGTGCTGTGTTCTTTGTCTTTGTTTCAACCACTTTTCCTTGGAAGCATGTACTCCTTTTCCTTAGCATAGTCCCCACCACAGACTGGATGTGTGCTGGAATAAATGAAACTGCCCATATCTTGCTACAGGGTTTTGATCCTCGTAAAGTCCTCTTCAATATCATCAGTGCAAGGTGTGCTTGGCTTTTAACTGAATTTACTACAGTTCTTACTTTTCTTATACTTGTTGAACTTACTATAATTCTTATTTTTCTTATACTCTTATTCCACTTGTAAGTGGAGTGGAGTTGGAGGATGAACTTTCTCCACTGCTTTCTATTTCTAACTTGGAATACAGACAGTTCAATGAAGCCTAATGAGCATTCTTAAGACTGCAGCTGACTGACCCTGGATTGGTCCTTAGACTTAGTTACTTCATCTGTGAAGTAAGTAGGGAAAATCACGACCATCCTGAGTTTAGGAAAAAATGAAATGAGAGCGTTAAGGAAGCCTTCCTGGGTGCACCCAGAAAACAGCTGTAAAACAGTAGCTCCTTCTTGCCTTCCAACTGCTTTGAAACCCCTAGCTGGGAGATTTCCACATGCAGAATTATATTCCTGACTCTGGTAGAAGGAATGAAGAAATGTGTAAACAAAGGAAGCCTGTAGCAGGGCTATCTACAGGTCAACAAGAACTAAGAAAGCCCACTAATTCATTTATCAATCTTCCTGGAAAGCAGTAGTAATGGCTTTGGGAGTAGCACTTATGCACACTCAGACAGATCCCCCCTCTCTCCATTACCAATCCCCCCGGAGGCATCTCTGCACCTTCCAGTCAGTAAAAGCACTCCACCCCACCTCCAGCCTAAGAGGCAGAAAGCATTTTCCAAACAGCAACACACAAAACTAAGGGCTCATCTGTAGATGTAAAATGCATATTATGGAGCCATATGAGAGCCCGGACAGACTTATTTATTTGCTATTTTGTTCTGACTCTCCAGTGGAAAAGCACCTGGAAAACTGTTTATATTTCTCACAAAGACTTAGAAAAGAACTGGAAGAGAACATAGACACAACCAGGTAATACTAGCTACACTTCTGCAGGAGTAAAGGTACTGAAAATTATTAGACAGAGTGATCAAAGAAAGAACTAAGTTACAAAAACACAAGTTTCTCTAAGGGAAGACAGGAAGAAAGATTAAGCCCAGTTCTATGAATTGACATTTTGCTGTGAAAAGAAGAACACAAAAAGAACTGTGAGACTGTTTTTTTACATCTGGCACTGCTAACAAAGTAGGGTGTCCAGGGGCACCCCAAACTCCCAAGGCAGAGTTCCTCATGTGTTTAGAAAAAAAGGAGGAGGGGAGAGACTGGATGGTGCCAGCTGTCACAATCTCTTTCGTTTGTGTACATAGAAAGCAGTTCCATATACTCTCCAGTTTATTCTATTACAGTAACAAAGGCTACATTAACTCCCTTTTTATAAAGGTTAAATGACCTACCCCAATTATATTGCTAACGAGTACTAACAAGGATTGGAATTCATAAATATTAAATCAAAACTTAGGTTATTTTCTACTAGAGCCAATTATAGAATACAAAGAGCAATCTTACTAGGACACCTGACAGTCTACGTTATTAACAGGTACTGCAAAAAACAAACGCAGTCCTGGGCATCCTGAACAGTTTTATCCCGGGGCCGTCTGTGACAGGACTCCAGCCACAGCTGAAACTGTGAGGACTGAGCACCGGGACTGACCAAAGAGATCTGTGATAAAGCTCTGCAGACCCAACCTGAACTGAGAAAATAATATGTCACTTTATTATGTGAGCCAAAACTGGAGTATATATACTTCTTCCCTAAAAGCCCTGTGGTAGCAGGAGTGACACTACACTAGGAGAAAACTGAGTCTACAGAAGCCAGGAAAGAAGTAGAGGAACAATAAAGTGCAGGAACCTATGGTACCAGAGTGGTCTTAGCTGCAGGGAACCAAGTGATCACAATGGCATAGAATGGCAAATCTTCCCAATTCCTCAAATACGTTTTTGTCTATGTAAGTCCTTGCTGGCTGAAGACACGTCCAACCCTACCTTCTTTAGCTTTCCACAAGGAACATCAGGGCCCCAAATGGCACCTTCCAGGTAAGAATCTCCAAATCGATTGTAACGCCTGCTCTGGCTTGTGGTATCTGCTCTGCATAAGGACCACAGGCTATGGTAACCTGAGAAAGACCAAGGAGAGAACAGCTGCCAAACAGGGTTAGAGAGTAACAGGAACCAAACTGTACTTGTCTCATCCAGTCTGGCCATTAGCCTACAAGGTGGTTCCCTATTACAGCTACTTTATAACTCAGATAATGTCAGCAGAAGAAAAAGACTAATAACCAAAACTATACTAGCTGTCTATACCCAGTGAGTTTACAACAGCTAAAAAGATAGAGCAGGGAAAGCTAAGGTCAAAGAACCAGAAAATTCCACACAACAAAAACAAATTCAAAATGTGAATTCCATTTTTGCCACATGTAAAAATGTTTACACAATCCCATCTTTAAAAATGTAAGCAAAAATAAAAATGGGGGAAAAACCCCACTCAGACATACACACAAAGGAAGTAAGATGATACCAAGTGTTCTCTCTATAAAAATTCAAATAAGTGTCACAGTACTCAAAATCTCACATGCCACCGAAAATAGTCTGGTGAGTGTGAACAAAGGAAGTACAGATATAGAAATGGCTTTCAAATGCTTTAAGAAATATCACAAACAAGAAGCCATTAGCTCAGATTTGGAAATAATTTGTGAGACTTTTCACAGGAATTTCACATTTGTCCCCAGATGACATAGATGTCTTTGCAGCTTATATTGTATCTGCTGACTGAGTGCTTGTCAGCATTTGTTGGGCCCATCACTGGCCTAGCAGGACATTTTTCTGACTACACACTGTGTTCAGAGAGATGGAAGAAGAAGCAAGGAGCCCTTAGGGAAGGCCTCAACTATTGGAGCCCAAGTGGGCAAATGTAAAGGTACTCTTAGCAACAAAATGAAGGTACCCCAAGTAGACTGGTTCTTCAGGCTGAAGATTTATTTCCCCATACCATGAGAAGAGACCTAGTTAGTGTGCTGAAAACTTGAGAAATATCAAAGGGCCATATAAAAGTTAACTGTAAATTAGTACCAACATCCTCATAGTGAGAACACAGAATTGCCTAATTATGTGATATTAAATCATGCAAAGGAAACGAAGTACTGGGCTGTGGCATACATGCTTCTCATTGTATTTCATGAGCATTCTCAAAACAATCGAGCTAAGTAAGACACTTAGGAAGCTATAGTCATACCTCATATTCTAAACAGATTTTATTAAATTAGAAGGGTGTGGCAGGTAGAATCCACCATTCCTATGCTAAATGGAAAAAGGGCAAAGGAAAACACGACCCTCTCCAAAAATGAACTGCATTTTTTTCTGACATCAACAATGTTAGTGTGGAAACAAAGAAATAAACCAGAGACCCACTGGCTTCTGTTTCATTAGAAACACATGGAGACAGTATTTGCCAATGAAGAAACAGTCCTCTGTCTTTGTGAAAGTCTTCCACAGAAATCACCATTTCTTCTTTTTGGACAGTTTATATCATTCAGTTTTGCAGTGAGAGTTCACGCATTAGACTCTGACATATGATAAAGGAGGTGAGTGATACAGGACAAAAAAGCCTAAATAATTCCTAGAATATTTCATCCATATGTATTAAATATCCTTTCTAAATATAGAGGGGGTGTAGCAGAGGAGAGACAGCTGCTGTTTCTGGACTACCCAAAATCTTTTTGCCCTAATTGGTAACCACACTGGGGAATCAAAACTCAAATCCAGGTCTTTTATTTTCTACATGTCCCTTTCTCATCCATTCATGTGTTTAAAACAACCCTTAGAGATAAACAAGGAAAGAACCCTAAAGCCCATTGTACAGATGAAGCTGAAGCAAGGGCATTAGTGAAAGTCACACAACTACTCAGAAATGTTTTAAAACGAGAGTGGAAGCTTCATTTCACACGAACACAAATTTAAAAAGAAGCACAATGTGGTGAAATTGGATTTGCTTTCGAAACAAGCATTCAAGTTCAGATTCAAGTCTGGCTGCTTACTAGCTGTTATGATATTCAATAAGAAATTAACCTCTTGGCTTTAGAAATAAGTGGAATTGAGTAGATTACTCATCTCATCTTAACTCTGAAAGCGGATAGTTTCCACTAGAAAGAACAGAGTCAGAAATGGGGTGGACTGAAAATGAGAAACGAAGAGGACTGAAGGTTAGGAAGGAGGAATATGGGTACACTGAGCAGCCAGAAGAGTCCACACTGAAAGGGCGTCTGCTCTGCTTAGAACACACTGCTCCTCTTGAGCCAAGTCAAGAGAGAACTCAAGGCTCAAAAAGAGATCTGAACTTACTTTTAGTAAACATCAACCACGTATCAGATTAGAAATCTGAGTTTGAGTCTCAGTTCAGTAACTTTCCAATGTTATAAAAAGATCTCAAATTGGTATTCCATGTTCTTTGTTTGATTTGGACAACAAAATGAGCCATGCAAAGCTGATGGTCTTGCCTCTATTCTGCTGACAAAGAACTGCGGTTGCAAGGAATCAAGGGACCTTCAGAAAAGGTCACTAGGCCAGTGAGTAGCAAAGCTGCACTTGGACAAAGATTATTGTATCAGATAGTCCAGTGCCCTTTCCACATTCTTGCTATCCCTTCTTTCCTAGCTTCTCAGCTGGAGTATGGATTTCAGGAGAACCTGGGAGGATAAAATGGTAGCAGTTCTGGCCTAGAACACAAGTTTAGAAACACAGATAACAGATCATAGTCAATTGTGAATGTATTTTCAAAAAGCCCTGGGCATTTTATACAGTCCAACTATGATAATGGCTACTGTATGTTCTCATAAAGAAGTCTTCACAAATCAGCACTTACTACTGAAGGTGTCCTTAACATACACTCTACCAGGGTAGAGAGCAGTCAATCACATCAGCATTTTCAGAATATGGATACAAACTTTTATTATCCAGTTTGAACTCTAAGGTTAATTATCGAAGTCAATAAAAGGCAAGACAAAAGAGGGGGACTGGTACAAAAACACCAATGATTACAGAATGAAAATCTGTAGTAAAATAGTAAGAATTATGCAGTTTCTTAAAATTCAAGACACTTAGTTACTGGGGCTGGGAAGAATGCCAAAAGCGAATTTAATTTTCTATGTTTGAACGTAACTACATTTCAATTTTATTGAAATTTAAATAACAAACACGGAGAGTATTTCAATCCACTTTTCATGGACACGAATAGCATCATTTGCCTTAAAGTAATCCATAATCCACATAGCACACCAGTCCTTGACTTGTTCAACAAGAGGGAAATGAATGCATGGGTTTATAGATTCACTTTTCTCCCCAAATCATGTAATAAACAACATGTGATATTCCCAAAAACATGTTTAAGGCACGTGTTTATGTATGGAACTCTCAGAAAATACGATGTATTTGGTGCTGGTGTTGCCAAATAGAAAAGAATAGAGTGTTGGGGTTGGGTAACCTGGGGTTGTGGACTCTGGATAGGTTACTTCAGCTTGATGAACTCAACTATTGCTTTAGTAAAAATGGAAGTAACACTTATCCTGAAAGGCTGTTGGGAGGAATTAAATAAGCCTACAAATCAGTAAAGGGTAGCTACCCAAACCAGAAATTTACAGAACAACAAAAATACTTTCTCTACTATTTATGGCTCTCCTTCTCTTGCTTTTAAGGCTTTATAAATCTCTTTATGGTTAATGTCATCACTGTTACTAGATTTTTTTCACTGAAAGACTGATGTATACTTGTTAACTGAACTTGCAAATTTACTCTAGTGAGAGGGTACCTTCTTTTTTTTTTGGAAACAGGATCTCATTATGTAGTCCAGTCTGGCCTCAAACTCAGTGATCCTCCTGCTTCAGCCTTGTGAGTGCAGAGATTTCAGGAGTGTGCCACCATGCCTCTTTAGTCTTTGATTTCTGCATTATATCAGGGTTTTCAGACTGGAAAGTTTATCTGGGGGGTTTTCACTCAGTTCTGGGGCACATCTACATGGGGACATGTGGGGAACCCAGGGACTAAGACACAATCAAGGTAGGCGGCTCATTTTCCTCTAGGAAACTGTACCTTACACATGTTCTCTATTTTGTAATACCAGTTAGAGTCCAACTTGGTCTGATCACACTATCAAAGCAAAGCTATCCAAGCTCCTGCAATTATAGTTTTAGGGACTCCATGAACACTCTAAAATTGATCATTTCTCTACTTCTTTTACCAAATAAGGAAAAAGAAACATAAATGAAAGTATATGGAGATTCCTTGTTTTAGGTGTTTAAAATAAAAAACTATAAATTCCATTTATATTTTGTACTTTAATCCCTTTTTTAAAAAACTTTATTATTATCTGTTGACTTGTAAAAACAAATGGAAACATTTCTGAAATCTCACTGAAATCTGTATGTTCACCAACTGCAATAAAACTGACCATCTGCACTCTGTGTGGCGACCTAGTATCCATTACGCTGTGTGAACGTGACTGTGAACACTTAATGATTTCCCTTTAGCAAACTGAAAGGCTACTAGCTTAAATGCTTTTTTTTTTTTAATACAAGCATTGCCCAAAGAGAAAGAAGTCTAGCCCCACATACTATCACATACAAATTAAATGAGACACAAAATGATCTACAAATAAGCTAGAAAAAAAACGAAACACAATCACACACACTTTTCTTTATCAAGTATTTCCTCAGCGCCTTTCTTGCTCTAGGTGTAAAGGATATAAAAGCAAACAGTCCCTGACCTGTGAAAATTCACAGACAGAAAAGCAAAATCCCATGCATTAATCACAACAGCCCTGATATGTTTAATAACAGGGACAGAATAGTTGTTCAAGCGTCAGATTTTGGAAGCAGACAAACCTGGGTTTGAGCAACTTCCTAGGGAACTTATCTTAGTTTCCATCTCTGTAAAAGAGGTAAGAACGGCTACCTCCCAGGACTGTTGCAAGGATTAAATGAAATAAAGTAGGAAAGGTAACTTGCTAAGAGAAAAGGAGGTAGGTGCTCAATAAAAGCTATGGTGTTGCAAAAGGGCAAGTGGGAGAAGCTGATGCTGGGATGGAGTTCTGAAGGCTAAAAAAGAAGTTTTGCCAGGTGTGGTGGTGCACAACTGTAATTTCAGCACTTGAGGCTAAGACAGGAAGATCTCCCAGAGTCTGAGGCCAGCCTGGACTACATAAAGGAGTTCAAGGCCAGCCTGATCTGCCTAACAAGATCTTATCTTGAAAAAAAATCAAAAAACAAAAAACACAAAACTCCCAAAAACCAAAACCAAAAAGTCTCTTTTCTATCTCTGTAGCATTTCCTTTCTAGAACTTGAGGTCTGTCCTCATGGCTCTGTGCTCTCGCCTCACCTTGAAGAGGCTGAGATATGCTGCATGGAGCTTGTTCATGACAGTATTAGGGCATGAAGTTTTTCAAGCATTCCTAAGGCTAGGCAGCATATCAAAGATGTTTTGGCACTTGTTCGCCAACAAGCTACAAAATCAACACCAATTACCCAACATAGCACACAAACTCTAGGGGGAGTTTTTTGTCTGTTTTTAAAGGGTGCCATCCCTACCCTTATGAAAATTATACAAGTTAACAATTTGGAAATAGCAAGACTGGTGGTGGGTAAGTAGAAGAGGATGCCACACACAGGAAACTAAAGGATCACACATACAAATGATTAGTAAAGACAGAAAGATAATGTTAGTGAAAGAAGCAAGCTTAGCCTATTATGACTGGGAGAAGGTATGACACAGTTGCAAGAGCCTTGGTGATTTAAGAAAAACAATGACTAATTAATTAGTGTTAGCTGGGCTTTGCCAGTCAAGAAACACGGTTCAATGTCACCAGACTGATTTTTCCAAAACAGATATTCCATGCTCATAAGACATTTCCTGAAATTTATATGACAGTAACTAGGTAAATTTGGTAGTGCACCTGAAACCTCTCGGGGCCAGATGTGGCAAGTGGATCACTAGTTCATGAACTGCATAAATTACTATGGGAGAGAAGAAACACATCTTAGGCAGACTGGAGAAGTAGGGACCACTTTGCAGAGAACATGAGATGATGTATATGGGCTTAACTTTAAAAGATAGCAGGATGCAGATAGCTGAAGAAGAGTGGAGAGGCCAAACAAAGGCAAAGAGGTTTAGGTAGAGTTTGGGAATAAAAACAGGAGAATGACCTGATTAAAAAGCAGAAAGTGGTAAGTGAGAATAGGTATGTGAGAAAAGTAAGAAGCAAGAGGACTTAAAACCAGACACAGAAACTCAAATTTCATAGACAGGCAAAGCAGAATCATTGCCTGTAGCTGACATAGAAAAGCAGTGAGGAACTCTCACAAAGACTAAGAACCTGAAGGAATGTGCTGAGTCTGAAGAGAAACTGATGTCTGGATAAAAGGCAAAGTTCTCAGAAGAATAACAGTCCCCAGGAACTTCAAGACAATCAGAGACTCATCAGATATATGAAATTATGTGAAGCCAACAGGAACTTATCTGGACACACAGTATTTCGCTGACTCCATCCATGACAACCTGGTGGGGGACCGAGTGTGTGATCAGAACAGCTCTTTAGAGATTCATCACCATCACATCTTTCCTAAACTCGCAGTTCACTGGCACAGTGGATGGAGATTCTCATGGATAGGACCCATCCCTGGAAAGATATTAATGTGGCTAACTGAATATGCAGGGTCCCCTTGAAACTGGGAGGATCTAAAAACTGCTTTAAAAAAATCCTCATACATAAAACTTAGGAATTTAATAATCAGAGCCAATATCCCAAATGTTGGAGGAATGGAAATATGAAAATTCAAACTGGCCAAACAGCTCAGAGAACAGTCAGATTCTATAAATCATAAACATAACTGGATTCAAGTGACCACAGAGTAATTCAGCCTATAGAAATCAGACTCCACTGAGGGCCAGAAAGGCAAAAACAGGATCCAAACCGTGATAACCCAAGAAACTTAAAGCTTTTAACGTGGGGAAAGTAAGTTGTTTTATGAAGAGAAAGCTGTCTTGGCCAAAAAACTGGAAGAGTAAGAACCCAGGTATCATTGTGATTTACAAAGACAGGAGCGCTAACTTAGTAAGGCCAGTGGTTTCTTTAGTTAAGTTTTGCAACCAGTGACAATGAATCCCAGCGACTATACACAGACTAAGAAGTAAGATAAGGTGCAGGGAGGGGAGGGGAATTTAGCACTGCAGTTGTGTCACAGCAACAAGTGACAAAGAGGACAGCTCTACAAAGAAGGAAAAACACCTTTCCCAATACTCCTTCCCACCATAAAGAAAATGTGATCTCCTTAGAAGGTAATGAAACAAATCATCCCTTTTATTCTCAATACACACATACTTGTTAACTGGGTGGCTGCCCACAAAGATTGGTCCTAATGTCCTTGAAGGAGGAAATGGAGAAACTCCACCAAACATATTCTTTTCAGGATCTAAGAAAGTAAACAGATCACTCTCTAGCAATGACAGTCCTAATGGTTTTTCAGAATTTGAATCTTCCTTCACTGCAAAATTTAGAGTGAAATACTTCAGAAATAGAAACCAAAGGGGCTTAGCAACCCACTCTAACTCTCATTTTCCTATAGCAAGCATGAAGGAAAGTATTTGCAAAATAAATATTAGGACTTGCCAAAGAAGACCTTCTTTCCTTTCTTCCTCTGACTCTGGCAGTGATGGGGACTGAACTCAGAGCTGTCACAATGAGCTATACACCTAGTCCTTTTTCTTTCTTTTTTTCTTCCTTCCTTCCTTTTTTATTTGCTTTGCTTTTTTTGTGTGACAGAGTCTTACTAAGTTGCTCAGGCTAGACTTGAACTTGCAATACTCCTGCCTCTCACTCCTAAGGAAAGCTGGAATCACAGGCACATGGCACCAGGCAAGCCTGGTTCCACAAATGACTTTTAAGTAATCAACTTTCCTTGAAGAACTTCCAGAAACAAATAAAAATGGAATACTAGAGGAGTTTTGAACCATCAAGTTAAACAAAAAATAATGTGGTGTCTGCCTGTAGGAATTAGTAATTGTGGAAATTTTATGAATGAAGAGACTCTTATGTGTGTCAGCCAAAAAAACCACAATCTTATCACTAGAAGCATTTCTGGTGGTACAAATACAATGAAAAAAATATATATATAATTATACACTGCTTCTCAGCCTTTTAGCTAAGATTAAGTGAAAAATGTAATTATAATCATATTTACAACAGCCATTTAAAATTGATTTAATTACTGAAATAAAACCATCATAGATACAGCAGCTAAGACAGACAACTGTAATCCTGACATCTTTGAAAAACTAAACAAACAAAATAGGTTGTTTTTGATTTTCTGAATGCTCTGGGAAAGCACCTATGATCAATGTCAATCTGGTATTCAAATTCAGCTGGAATAAGGCTGGTATCAGTTTTTGTCTTCCATAGGCAACAGCCAGATTTTCTTTAAAAACATGAAATATTTATTTATGCCTTTCACAGCAGAAGGTTTGCTGCCTCTGGTTTCTGCTATGTTTGTTCCTGCACAGAAGTACTAACAAAGATTAGTGAAAAATCAGATGATGGCATGAATGGTGTAAAAAAAACTTATTTCTAGGAACCATAGCAGAAATGTTTCTGAGGAAAGGGAAGAATTTAACATACATATAAGTGAGGCACACAGAAGCTCAAACAGCCACCATCAGAAAAGAGTATCACTACAACACATCATAGATACAACAGAATCTTAGAAGCTGTTATAGAAAAGCCAACAAATCACTTACAAAGGTAAACTCATTACAGTTAATAGTAAACTTCTCAACATAAATCTTAAAGGCTAAGATACCTTGGAGTAAGATGTTTTAAGCCCTAAAAGAAAACAACTTCCAGCCCAGGCTACTATGTCTTACAGAACTACCTTTCAAAATTGATGAAGAAATAAGGTCTTTCCACGACAACGAGCACCTTAACTGGCACTCCAAAAAATTCTCAAGAATATCCTAGATAGAGACAATGACAGCAAGGATACCAAATTGCCTAGTGGAATAAATGCATCAGGCAGGGTACCGAGTTAAGTAAAAGGGGATGGGATAGGGAAAGAATCAGCAAGAGAAAAACAATGTAATGACAGGAATAAGTCCAACACTTGTCAGTAGTAACTTTCAGTGTGGATGATCTCAACTTCCCAATCAAAAGATACATATTAGATTAAAAAACAAAACCCACCAGAATGTGCATACAAGAAACACATTTACTCCAAAAAGAAATCCATAGACTAAAATCCAAAGGATGGCAAACAATATGCCATGCAACTGAAACCTGAAAGCAAAAGAGCAGCTATCCTATCATCAGACAAAGTGGGTTTAAAGCCAAAACTAATCAGCAAAGTCACTATGTATTGCTCAAGGGAACAATTCAACAAGAAGAGATAATAACTATAAATATATATGCACCAAATACTGGCACTTCCAACTTCATAAAACAACAGTACTAGACATAACGGAACAGATAAACATCAACCCATTCATAGTGGGGGACAGCATAAATAGATCAACTAGACAAAAATCAATGAATACATACCAGAATTGAACCACACCTTTATACAATTGGACTTAATACATTATCTACAAAGTATTCTAGCCAACAAGAGAATATACATTGTTCTTAGCAGTACATGGAACTTTCTCCAAAACAGATCATAAACTGTGATTTCAAATGAAAGGACAAAGGTCATTTCAGAGACCTGATGGGGCAAAAGTATGTATTTGAGATTTTAGAGAAATGTCAGGTCAATTTACCAAACTGTCACTTATGCTACACAGAACAGTATATAGAGTCAGGAATGAAAAATTGCCAAACCCAGCCAACCTGCTAGACATTCACCCTATTAAAGGACACAAATAGCTAATAATGTTCTATAAAGTATCACATAATTGACTTCTGACATAATCTAGGTCTGCAAGTTTGTACAACAGAATTGTAAAATAGGCCTTATTTTCATTTTTTAGATGAGAAACCCAAATTAGAGGGTTTATGAGATTTGTCTCCAGAGCTGGGCTTCAATTCTTGGTCTTTACAATGTATATCCCCATTACCACAATAAACTGTATTTCTCTTGGTTGGAAAAATTAATTTAATTAGGTCTTCTCCCCAGAATCATTACCTTCCTTCTCAAAAAATGGGATGAATAGATAGATGGGTAAATCACTTAGCAGTATTCATAAAGGAGAATGTGACTTAATGAATGAATACATGATACTGACTACTTCTTCCATTTATTTGAAGTCTGCCCAATTTGAAAACTTTATTCACTTTATCTATTATTATCCTTTAACACTAGTCAGGCTGTCTTTCAAGCTGTCCTTTGGCACATGTGCCACAGTTGCTATTCATTATCACTGAAGGCTCTAAAAGGTTTTCCATCACCCATCTAGCCAGTATTTGTCTGTTCTAGGCATCTGAATGTGCAGGTGAATACACAAAGATATATGAAGTTTGGTCGCTGGCCTCTCTTGGTGCTTATCTTTGTTTACTGAGAATCAAATAATTCGGCTTAACAGTCTCTATTTCCCTGTGCTCTACCTGACCTGATTACTAGGTATGTACTCTTTTCTCTGAGAAACACCCTTTGAAGTTCTCCCTCCATGCTTGCCTTCCATCCTGCAAGCTGGGCTTGCTTTCTTTCATCTCTATAGGCTTTTATCCTCATCACTTCTACAGGAAAACCTTGCTTTCTTACAACATCAGTATATCTTGTAATAAATGTGGTTAATGTTCTCTGTGGGTGTGAATTTTGCTCCCTTCTTATCACTTCATAATGATGAGCTCTGAGATATTCCTAGAGTTTAGATGTCAAATGTTCCCCAAAGCCCTATATGTTAAAGAGTTAACCCTCAGGATGGTACTTTTGAGAGGAGATGGGGCTTAGCAAGAGGTGGCCCTCAGGTCACTGCATGTGTACTCTCCAAGGGGATTTTGGTACTCCTGCCCTCTTCCTTTTGCTAATGGACTGGAACCTTTAAAATTATGAACCAAAATACAGTAACCCCTTTATATAAAGTATCTCCAGGATTAGTACAGTTACAGAAAGCTGAGACATTAAGGCTGTTTGGTCAGTTGTGCATTTATTTAGGCAATTGTATACCTTTTAAAATTCAATAAATATACTGCATGTTGGGAGTGCTGATCATCTACCTCAGTCTTGGTGTAAATGATGAATGCAAGGGTATAGGTATAGTACAGTGATAAAGCTCTTGCCTGTGTGCAAGGCTGTGGGTTCAATTCCCAATATCACAAAATAAGGAAGTGACAACAGGAGACCTTTTGAGCATTTACTATGCATCATGCTCTGTTCTTAGTGCTTTACATGCTTTAAAATATTAAATCAGGTAGCAGCCTTCATTTTACAGAGGAGCAAAATAAACTTCCATGTATACAAAAGTAAATGACTTGCTCAAGCAGGATTAAAACCCAGGAATTCTGGCTTCTATACACCCTTGGTAACCACAGTACCATCAGTCAAGGAAGGTACTGATGGTACGGAAAGGATTCCTCTAGCTCCTAAGACTCTCAATTTTGTGAGTGATATTTTTGGTTCTTATCAAGCTAGTTATATGGTCAAATGAATGCCAGCTTTGCTTTTGTTGAATTGTGAATAACTCTGTAAATTCATTCTGTGGCAGCTTTTATTTTGTTCTGATTTTTGCCAAAACTCATTGTTAAGTGCTTTATAAGCAGCAGTACGGTACTATCTTCTAAAACCTGCTCTAGCCTTTCATACTCTGAAACCTTGAGAAAATTATATTTCATCAAGTCTCATTTTCCTCATCTGAAAATCAGAGATTACAGTTTTGCTTGGCAAAGCTTTTTGTGAGGATTGAGGGAGTTAATACTTGTTGTCTCCCAGGATCATGCCCAGAACATAGTGTTTTATCAGTAACTGGTAGTTGAAAGTAAGATTTCATTGGTTTTTTGTTTGTTTATTTTTTACCAGGAATCAAACTCACAATCTTGCATTTTCTAGGCAGGTGCTGTGCCACTGAGCTACATCTCTAGCCTAGAAAGCATGATTTTAGAAGTCTGTTCCGATTTTCTACTATAAGACAGGCAGCTGAAATTATTTATTATATCTGTGCCAATAATGGGTAGGCTCACTGTTTTTGTTTACTTTTAATCAATATTTGGGGCATTGTTAGCACTTTTTAGTTAATTTTAAAATTTGTGTTAGTGCATGTCTGCAATACATGATGATTACACTTACATAGGGAGTTCGCACATGAAAATAAGAACATATATTAATTCTTTTCCTTCCCCTCCTCTCCATTTCTAGAACTCCTTTATATTTTCAAGAGATCTAGCTCCCTTCTTTCTGTTACCTGTCTTTTATTTTGCTCCTTTAATTACTTATACTTTGGATTTCTTACATATGAGAAACCATGTGATGTTTAAGCTTTTATATTTGATTTATTTTGCTTAACATGGTTTCAAGGTGCATCCATTTTCCTACAAAATAACCAAATGTGTCCTTCTGTATGGTAGAGTATCACTACTCCATTGTGTATAAATACACTTTCTTTATCTGCTAATGGACATATAGACTGTTCCCAAGATTTGGCTACTGAGGAGTCGTGCTGCTATAAACATGGATAAACATATATAGTTCTCTCAGAACTGTTAACATTTGCATTTCAGAACAGGAAATAAAGTAACAGTGGACTTATAATTGCACCTACTATGTTGCACTGGGTCATTTATTTAAGTACCCTTCCTGGCAAAAGACAACTAGCAAATGAAGGACAGACCAGTGCCATAAGCATCTTTGTATCCCAGAGCTCAAACAGCAAAGGCAATGTGACTGGTACCCCATACGCATCTGATGGGCTTATGTGTTCTTTGGATTTAGAAGATGAGTGCCTCCTACTTGTGGAGATTTTCATAGGATTGAGACATTGAATACATCAAAAGTCTTTGTTATTCTTACTCCTTTTAAGCCCGGGCCAATCTTGTTGTGCCATCACACCCATTTCCTGAGTATCTGGAGAATAAATGAATGAAGTAACAGAAGTACTGAATCTATCTGCCACTAAATCAACACTCCCCATGGCCCTACGCACTTCTCCTATGGCTCACATACTCTACACTTTGGATTGGACGTTGTATAATTGTGTCACTTCTCCTCCTCACATTCCTTCCAACTAAAGCCAGGGCTAGTATGTCTAGCCTAGTCCACATGAAAATACATGCTTTACTTCATAAAGAACTCCCACGTCCTTACAGCTGTGCCTCTTTTCAAAAGCAGTCATTCTTCCCAGATTGGTGTCACATTTATGAAGTCTTTCAAAATGTCAAACCACTTCCACCATTCCAAACTGATTGTCGATCTTTATCTGTACATTATTGCCTTGCAGATGCTCTGAACCCGCACAAGTCCTTGCACCCTGCATTTAACACACAGGATGATATTCCTCCTTTTATTCCTTGTGTCAAGTTCTGTATGACCAATTTTAGTGTTCTATCATGTACTGTACACTTTTCCTTCCTTGTTCAACAGGCTTTCTAGGAACAAGATTGGCCCGGTCTTAAAAGGGAGTAAGAATAACAAGGACTTTTGATGTATTCAATGTCTCAATCCTATGAAAATCTCCACAAGTAGGAGGCACTCATCTTCTAAATCCAAAGAACAGTTTGCAGGCTGAAGAACAGAAAACACAAGTTGCCACGCTACCATTTCAGGAATCTACTTATCTTGACTTTCCCCCTGAGGCCTGCCTCTGTGGCAGCTAAAAATGAACTTCAGATTCTTGTATATATTCATATACCCCTCTAGTCAGGAGCGATGAAAACTGGTATGTAAATGGAGACATTACAGAATACTCTTAGCATGTGAGTGCCAAGTTCTGCTAGTGTTGGAAAAACCCAGACGAAGCCAGACTGACATCAAATTAAAAATGCTAGGGCTAGAAATAGACAATTGCTAAAGTATATATTCTAAGTAGATTAGTTCTGGGGAAAATGATTTCCTAAGACCAAGGCCAGTTTCTTGTTCATCTGCTCCTTCATCTCTGTCTCCACAAGTCTCTACTCCCGGACTTACTGACCTCGTTAAAGAAAAAGACTGCAGAAAGTCATCTCCTGCCACTTTCTCCAGACGTACTCAGAAAAGAAATGGAAGGTTCGAGGTGGGGTCATCTACGTAATAAAAACACTTATTTTCTTTTCATGTCCTACAGGGCCCCAGTGAGAATACAGGTGAAGGGAAGAGGAAGCAGCAGGTGGGAAGAGGAAGTAGTTAAATTTGATAACAAAGGACAGAGCAAGTGAAGGCAATAAATGCAGGTGAGTGAATAAATCAATACTTTTCATTCACGTCTTGAAAAAGCAGCCAAAGCCCCAATTTATATAGCAAGAGGCGAGATTCATTTATTTATTTATTCTTCCAGGCACAAATGATCTCCTCAGATCCCAAACTGTTGTGTGTTAGCATTCTGTAAAGTGTGGAAAAGCCTGATAACTCTTGGGCTCCCTACAATGTCACTTGTTATATTCTACTACTTACAGGGGACACTGAGGAAAGACAATATGCGAGCATTCCATATAAACTGCAGTTTGTTCATTCACGGTCAGGGACCAGACTATTCTCAAGCCCTAGATCACACTTACCTTCCTTAAATACCTCCTGAAAAGCTGATGAGGAGCTAAGTTGCAAATTTTTAGTTTTATCTTCCATCCTTCCTCTCCCTTTCAAGTGCTATTAGAACTCCATAAGAACTAGACAACTGGGGAAAAGAAAAGGGCAAAACCCAGAGTACAGATCACACATGTGTGCATTTTCACCTAACACGTATGAATGCCATATCCCAGGGCTACCATGGTGGACAGGACTCTTTCTGGGCCCTCAGAGAGTGTATAAGCTGTCTGGATAGGTGGCACATGCCTGCAATTCCCAGCTACATAGAAGACTTTGGTAAGAAGACTGCAGGTTCCAGTCCAGACTGGGCAATTTAATGAGACCATGTCTCAAAACAAAATTCAGGTCAGTGGTAGAGTATGTGTTCAATCCCTAGTACGTCGGTGTGGGGATGCGGAAGGGAGATAATCTGTTAAGATGGATCGATCAGCTTTGTAACAGAAGCACAACCAATAATCTACCTGCCTTCCAACCTCAACCCAGGCCAGAGGCTTTAATTACTTAAAGCCCTTTGAGCTGAGCTTTATGGAAGAGAGAATGAAAGAATGGTAAACCAAGGTGTAGGAGGAGGGAAGTGGCTTTCTGTCCCAGGCTCTAAATAAGAAACATTAGGGCACTGTTCGAAAGTTGATTATTCATTACTATAGATTTCATTACTATAGAGTTCATTACTATAGAATTCCACTCCTGGTCCATATTCTTCTCCAGCCACAGTCATCTCACATTCCCTGTGTACACAAGTGCACCCACGTAAATGCAGAGCTGAAAGCAAAGACAGAGAGCTACAGAAAGGTGACACCATTTCCCTCCACGTTACAGGCAGCTCCTCTGTATCCCTTAAAATCCAATCTTGCTAAATGCCACCCTTGCCACTCACTACCACAAGTCAGAGGTGTGATTCAGTACAAGTAAATATGCACTGGCAAATCTGGATTTGAAGCCATCAGTTGGGTAGTGACCCTTAACTCTTTCTGCACCTGAACAGACCCAGAGCACCTTCACATGGTAAGTGGAAAGATGACATGAGATAATTTAATGTGTTACATCAAAAGAAATCACGAACAGAGTGAAAAGAAAACCCACAGACTGGGAAAAATTTTAGCCAACTGTACCTCAAAGGGCTTCTATCTACAATATATAAGGAACTGAAAAAAATCAGGCTTCCCAAATTCAAAGACCCAATCCAAAACTGAGCATCTAAGATAAATACATACTTCTCAGAAGAAGAAATACAAATAACAAATAAATATATGAAAAGATGTTCAACATCATTGGTCATTCGAGAAATGCAAACTAAAACACTGAGAATTCATCTCACCCCAGATAGAATCACTATCATCAAGAAATCAACCATAACAAATGCTGGTGGGGCTGTAGGGGAAAAAGGAACCCTTCTCCACTGTTGGTGAGAGTGCAGTCTGGTACAACCACTATGGAAATCAGTGTGGAGATTCCTCAAAACACTAGGATTAGAGGTCTCAATGGACCCAGCTATTCCCCTTCTGGGTATTTTCCCAAAAAATTAAAAACATCATACCACAGAGATATATGTGCACCCATGTTTACAGCAGCACAATTTGTTATAGCTAAACCTTGGAAACAACCCAAATGCCCATCAACTGAGGAATGGATAAAAAAGATGTGGTTTCTTTATACAATGGAGTATTACTCAACTATAAAGGAGGATAAACTTGAAGCTTTTATAGGTAAAAGGATGCAACTAGAGACCATACTTATAAGTGAAATAAATCAGACTTTCATGTGTAAACATTGTATTGTCTCCCTAGTATAAGGAACTAAAAGGGTAAATAAAACCCAAAAGGTACAACAGATACTGTGAAAGGGAAAGAAACTGCCCAAAAGGAAAGAACTACTGGGATGGAGGAAAGAAAAGAAAGGAAAAGGGAAAGAAAATCTATCTATCTATATTTATATCTATATCTATATACACACACATATACACAAGATAGCTAAGACAGACCACTAATTTTTTTAGTTCATTGAAGGGAACAGTTTGTGCTTATATTATTTGATCAATTTTGCATGCCTGTATCTTGTAGTCTGAGCAACTACTCTGAAGATAACAATATGCAATATATTAACCATTGTTAATTTCCTATTCTCTTGTTTTGAAACTGTGAACCATTATTTTTATCTCTTTAAAATAATATATGCATATTTATATATTTTCATTTGTTAAAGTGTCTGGCACACAAACCTAAATTCTCCCTTATTGAGGCCACTTCTTTACTTCTGCAGTAGAAAGAACATCAAGAGCCACAAGTAAGCAGAGAAAATTATGTGAACAACAGATAAAGGTCAACTCCAGCATTTATTTAAAGTCACAGTCTAGCTACTAACACAAATTACAAGGGACTCTGGCTTAACTTGGAAGAGAAGAGAAGCCATTAAAGGGGTGATGAGATGCCTACTTTTTAAAATTAACGCGTCTGAAAGTCAAAAGATGAGCAAATCCTATTTACATGAATGTGTATAGGCCCTCAAATACAACAGGGAATGAAATAATAAATATATCCTACATTTTTTCCCAGGTAGATTTAAAGCCCTGAAGGTAGTAATTCCCACCCCCTGTTGGTAAAGACTCAGCCACACAAATTACTATGGAACCACCAGAGCAGAGCTTCCTGAATCAGAAAGAACTGAGTTTAAGTCACTGTTCTGGCACTTATTTAATTGGGCACCCTGGGTAAAGTACAAATAAGTCCTGTGCCTCCCTTTCTACTGCTATAAAATAGAGAAAACAATAATAGGATAGTGGTAGTTACTGTGAGGTTTAAATGAGATAATATTTATAAAACATCTAGCAAAAAGTAAACATACAATGTAGTTTTTAATTACATGTAACTGGCCCCTGCAAGGCCCTAAACTGGGAACAGAAAGGATTCTGTAACAAGCTCAAATGACCTATGTGCACGTTGGATTCTAATCTGTGTTGCCACTGGTTTCGGAAAAGCTCCTAAAAATACCATGAAGCCATTGCACAAGGTATTTTTTCCTAATCAGTCCTTAACTGTTTCATGGAGATATCAGGAACATTTTTATATCAGGCCCTAGGCTGTGCTACATTTCAAAGTTACATATATTAAGTTTAGGCACTGTGATATATTAAATAGAATTGCAAAAAAAGAAAAGAGGTCCCATCTTTACCTCCCAAGGCCCTTCCTTTAGTTTCTAAAATACCATCCAATTAAAAGGACTGTGAGATTATGTAAAGGCCACATGTCTCAGCTTTGAAACCCCAGTCCAGTGGAGTTTACTGAGAGCTGGTTACTCTTTAATCCCTCCAGCTCCTCAGTGCCCAGAAGAAAACTGACTGTCTTCTTACTTACCAGTTGTACTCTGGATACTGGCTTCTCAAAGGACAAGATACTCCCCACACTGACAGCGCCACTTGCCACTAAGCAGACGTTTACCGGGTTGAGCACCATGTAAAGTATATGTCTGTGCTTGGTTGTTTGTCCTTGGGTGCTTCTGTGTGAAGAACAAACATGCTCTGTTCACACTGAGTTCTGTGAAAATCTTCCTCAACAGAGGCATACAGAGCTCTGACCATGCGAGGAAGCAGGCACCACTGTGTTTGTTGAAATTGTTATCTCAGTCCCATGCTTTCCTCTTTTTGCTTTTGCTAAGCTCGTATCTGTCCTGCTGAGAGGTAGCTACTCATTATAAGACAACTCGAATAGTGAACCTCCTGCAACCTCAGACCTTATATCTAGGAAGAATTCATAGCTCTGCATCAAGTAATCCCTTTCTTCTGTACCACTACCCCTTCCTTTTCAATCATTTATCCATTCTTGCAGAGCAGAAGGCTGACTATACATTTAGTTTAAAAAGAAAAAAATTAAGGTATCTTTCAAGTAGATAAAATTTGTTCCCACATATTTTCTGTCTGTTATTCTGCTACAGGCACCTGTAAATAGGGAAAGATAAAGGTCTCTCCCTGAACAATAGTTCTTACTTTTCCACAGTGGTAGCTTTCAATGTTAACTGACTGGGTTTGCTGGAGATAAAAGTTCACATTTGTCACTCAGAAGAGTAGAAACAAAGGATTCCAAACTCTGAAAAATCTCAACTGATGCTAGCAGAAGTGATCATAAACAGCTATATGACAGTTAAATTTATGCTTTGGGAAGTTGTATTAAATGAACAGGGAGCAATAATCTAGTGTAAACATTATTGTTATTACTGAGTATCAACTATTTGCCACGCACTGCACTATATTTTAAAGTGTCAATTTTTTTCTAAATTGGCAGTCTAATTTTTAAGTATTATTATCTATATTTCACTGATGAGAAAACTGAGTCTGGCCTTGTTTACGAAGGGGCCAAACAGCAGATCTGGAATTCAAACCCAGCCTGATTTCAAAGCCCAGGCTACTAGCTGCTGGTCCATAATCTATAGCAGCACAGCAGCTCTACCTCCTACTACACATAGTAAAACTCTCCAGAAGCTCCTAGAATCTTACTGCTCTCTGCTACCCATCAAGCAGTTTACAAAGCGATTTCTAGTTCTGACTCTATCAGAAATAAAGAAAACAAATGAGTTAAAAACAAGGCAAACAAGGCAGAGCGACAACACTCACTCACATATTTCTTCTGCAGAAGCCCACGGCTTCAAAGAAGGGAACACCAAGGTCAGCCAATGCCTTGACTTATTTGCCTACCACTCATCTTCAGACAAGCTCATAAGTACAACTGGGCAAGTGACACACTCTTGCAATTAAATTGTTCAGTGAAGACACATTAGCCCAAAAAACCACCTGAGAACTGAAATGAGGGAATTTGAGAAAGCTGCTTCCTTTTTTTGGACTACCATGTTCTTGTGGCTAAAATGTGGAGTTTGAAGGGATAAGTCTTAAGGGATCATTTTGCTCTAAAATTCTTGGATTCCAAGATTCTAAATAAGTGACAAAGAGCTAGTCAATGAGTATGAAATACTGTGTCACCAATCCAGGATCCTCCAGCCATAAGTGGGTAAGTGGGTAGCTCCTACGATGATGGCTATGTCCATGAAGACTGTATTAGAAGAAAGCTCATAAAATCTGCTCAACACAATTTATCACACAGATAAAACCCCAAATGGCAGGTGGGCAGGAAAAGTCCTCATTTTCAGGGGCTGAGCATCATTTCAGTCCTAAGAAAGCAGCTATGGGTTAAACATTTCTTGACTCTCTCTCCCTAGCCTTTTGCACCCCCTTTCCCCTTTCCAGGCCAGGTCTTACTAGATTATCTTCAACTGTTACCTTTCACATATGCTTGCTCTCTTCACTTCATTCTATAGCCGGAAACAGTCCTTCTAAGAAGGCAGATCAGAGCACGTCAACCCCTTGTTTCAAACCCTAACAGAGTCTGCTGCTCCTCCAGATCCATTACCATGTGCTTTTCCCATCAAGGTTTAGCTACAGCAAAACCTCTTACCTTCTCAAAAGTGGTAGGTTCTGTCCATCTCTGTCCTTCTGATGCCCACTGGGATGTCACTTCCTCTGAAATTCCACCTTTGATGAGGACAACCAGGTTGGTTCCCCTGCTCTGACCACTGAGGACCTTGGCACTCTGTCACAACACTAACTATATTCCCTTGTAAATTCCTGTTCATGTGTCTGACTCTTCCATCAGACTATAGTTGTCAAAGTGGCAGAACACATCCATCCTGTACTCATTTGTATCCCAGTATCTCACAGGATACTTAGAACACGATATGCACTTTAGAAACATAAACATTTACGTCCCTGTTGATGATATAAATGGCATCTTAACTGAGAGGACTGTAGAAGAGGAGAAAAGCGGACAAGCAAACTGGGAGGCCAAAACATGGGGAGGGGACAGCTGGGTGCCCAACAGGGTTTGTCTGTGCCTTTGCACGTCTGCCCAGGGGCTGGGTGAGAAGTGAACAGATGCAGAAACAAAAGAGAGGCTGTGAAGCGTTCAAGGGCAGACTGTGTCCTGTGCTACATGCAGATGTGCCCATTGTACACTCTGGAGCCCAGGGACACTGAAAAACACTCAGTTATATTTCCAGCGTTCAGAGGTGCTGGCCAAGAGAACATGCTTTTAGTGCCGCACATATGCACAGAGGACTGAAGCAAAAGTGGGTCACAAACTCAGCAATGCTCCTTCACTGGCACCGCTAGCGGATCACGCCCCCTCAGTTGCATGGCCAGCACTTCCTAGCACGGCACTTCCCTCTTCCTCCCACTCTGCTCTCTAGCCTATCTAAAGATTGAATATCCTGGCAGGATCTGTGGCCAGAAAGTAGTGATCTATGGTTTAGTTGCTATGCTATTGCTACAGGCACCGTTATCATTCCCCATAAACTGTGACAATACAGAAAGGTAGACCAAATACAAAACGATTTGTAGAAACTTTTTGGAGTACAGTTAAAATACATTAAAAATTCAAAGGAACAACAAAAGGAGTTTAGAAGAAGAAAATAAACTTCTTTTTTAAAACATACTGACTTCTGGGAAGATGGTACAATGGTGAGTAGCACAGAAATAGCCTCTCTGATACTGGAATATCAGATGCTGATATCCAGATGCTGGGATACAGCAACGTGAAGAAGAGAAGGAGGAGGCAAGTGGGTCCCTGGAACCCAGCAAGGATCTGAAGCAAGAATTAAGAGCCCATGGGAGAGGAACCACTGCCCTGGAAAGAGCAATTGGCAATTTTTGCCAGCTGTTCCTCCGACAAAGGACTAATACTTAGAATATACAGAGAACTCAAAAAATAAAAAAAATCAGACTCCACTCCCCAAATTAAAAGACCCAATCCAAAAATGGGCATCTGAAATGAACAGACACTTCTCAGGTGAAGAAGTAGAAATAGCAAATAAATATATGAAAAAATGCTCAACAGGACTAGTCAGCAAAGACATGCAAATTAAAACAATGCTGAGACTCCACCTCACTTGAGAAAGAAAGAACGGCTGTTATCAAGAAATCAACCAATAACAAATGCTGGCAGGGTTGTGGGGAAAAAGGGAAACCTTCACCAATGCTGGTAGGACTGCAGACTGGTGCAACTACTGTAGAAATCAGTGTGGAGGTTCCTCAAAAAATTAAAACTAGAGGTCCCATTTGACCCAGCTATTCTCCTTCTGGGTATCTTCCTAAAAGAAAAGCATCATACCACAGTTATATATGCACACCCATGTTTACAGCAGCACAGTCTGTAACAGCTAAATCTCAGAAACAGCCTAAACACTCATTAACCAATGAATGGATAAAGAAGATGTGTTTTTTTTATACAATGGAGTACTACTCTGCTATAAAAGGGATAAACTTGAGACATTTCTAGGTAAATGGATGCACCTTGAGACCATACTCTTAGGTGAAATAAACTGGACAGACATGTTAAAAAATC
Source organism: Chinchilla lanigera (assembly GCF_000276665.1). Lineage (NCBI taxonomy): Eukaryota > Metazoa > Chordata > Mammalia > Rodentia > Chinchillidae > Chinchilla > Chinchilla lanigera. Next base: position 5,015,324 of record NW_004955461.1, read on the forward strand.
TGTGTCTCTGGTGTGAGAAATTGAAAGTGTAAATAAAGACTAAAATGTATACCAGATATTGTGAAGTAGGAAGAAAATGTTTCAATGGGAAGAGGAACAGGGGTGGGGAAACATACCCCAAACCATTATACTTCAAATCAGAAATAACGTGGTTCAGAGGGAAAAATTTTCTTAAAAAAGTAGGATAAACAGTGTAAACAGATTAGGTGGATAATTGTTCACACAAATTTTTGTCAGTGGACTAGAAAACCAGGAAAGGATGGGGGGATTGTGAACTGAGTCACATATGCATTGCATGGAAGTTAAATTGGGCAAGGAATCAGTTCCATGAAAAATAATTTAGGCAAGAGAAAGTACAAACAAACTGTTAACACATGTAGTTTTTTGGCCAAAGAAGGAAAATCCCCTCCACCAATATAAGTGTTACACCACCAAAATTTCACAGTGATCAGGCTATGCAAACAGGTGATGTGGCTTTCAGTCTTGAGTATGGAACCTTAAAATCAAGCCAAATTAGAACATCTGAATGAAGTCGCCCAGTCATGTTCCTCCTCTTAATGAAACAATAAAAATGTTTATAGAAGGTGAGAACTCTGCCCTGCGTAGGTGGTGTGAGCACTTCACCTAAGTTCTCAGTTTGGACTGCACAGTGGAATTTCACTACTGGGAGCTTTGAAACACTGCTGCCTGCATCCTCTTTCTGGAGTTTTATTTAATTGTTCTGAATATGGCCTGGGATTTTCATAGCTCCTTGAATAATTTTTAATACGCAGCCATGGTAGAGAACCACATCGTATCATCTCTCAGACTAATATGGCAAGTTCTCAATTTCTGGAAATGATAATAAGATTGAAAAAAAAAACCTCAGTTGGGAGATCAGAAAGCATGACACTGATTTCAAAACAGAAAACACCTTTTCCTCCTTTATCTATACCTCTTTTTAAAAATATGGATTCCTAACCAGCCTACCAATGGGTCAGCCCCCCTTTGGCCAAGATGGAAGATGAAACCTGAGACCACATCCAGTCCTTTACCTCCTTGTTTTTTACCTCAGGAGAACATTGTCACAATGATGATTAATTGGTAAGGGGCTGCCTGCACATAAAAAAAAATGGCAGGGGCTCTCCTTCCTTATCTTGTATCTGGAAGGCAAGTAGTGTTAACATTAAATCAAAACCCACCCCTGACAAAGCTATAATTGGGCTTCTAGTGAAGAAATTCATTCCCTGTGAATCATTTAAGCAGATGATGCTCAAAAGCCCTTAGTTCATATGAGTATATGGGGAAACAGTGTAAACACAAGACAAGCAATAGTACCTTGCTTTTATCCAGATTACCGTAGGGGTAAGTGAACTGCAAAATAATCAGGCTACCTTTCCCCTCCTCCTATTAAGTGACATGGATCAATGCTCACAATTGGAAGAAACCTCTGATTTTTTTTTTGTCCTGGGAATCGAATTCAGAACCTCACACTGGCCAGGCAGGTACTGTGCCACTGAGGTACACCCCCGGCCCAACCTCAGTTTTAATATGCATACTGAACACGATGGCTTTTGTTAATCTATCCAAAAACTAAGTGGTGCATGCTGAAAAACAGTGGAAGTTCTGGGTGACACTGATCCACAAACACGGCTGCTTTTTTCCTATTACCTACAGCATTTTGTACAAATTTCCATTAGTGTTCTACAATGATGCCCTAACAAGGCAGGGATTTCTGTATACTGGGTACACTGCTGTGTGCCCAGCATCTAACCAGAATTCTCTATGTAGGTGTTGAATAAGTGAGAAAAATACCTGCTAAACTGAGTGGCCACTAGTTCCGTGAGTCCCCATTGGGCAGGAGCATCTACAAACTGGTGTTTTTTCTTGCTCTATTTCTTTACATACTGATTAAGTGTATACTATATATTATCAAAACAAAACAGAAATCTTGAAACTCCCAGCAATCAGAGAGAACTAATACAACTAGAAATATGTCAATATGTCTTTAATTTTTTTCTTTATGGGTACATATAATCAGATGATACTCCCTTTCTGTGTTGCTTTGTAATGTTTTCCACTGAATAGAACATGACCATATCTCCATGTCAACAGATATGTGTGTGTGTGTGTGTGTGTGTGTGTTGTTTAGAGTTACATTCACAAATGTATCTCACTGTTTTTGCACTTCTAACAAAAGCCTGCATACAGGATGCTTCAATGAGGCAGAATGCTGGGTCAGAGATGTAATGAGAAGACTGCAACCTCCATGAAAAAGAGAGCATCCTCAAAACCTAGGGTAGAGATACCTAGTAAGTACCCAAATCTCTCTGCTCAAAGAGCTGACACAACAAAAGGAGAAAAACTGTACAAAAGAATAATGTGGAATGGCTGTTGTCTAATATTAGGTATAACATACACAAGCATGGACACGGATACATTCACTCAGCTGCACACAGATTTGAAAAACCGCATAATCATCTCACTTTCATGAAAAGACACTGTACAATTATATATAAGTAAACTCTCTAAAGATGAAATAAACATAATGGAAATGAGGCAGGTCAAGGAATAAATGTTTCGGTGGGCTATACATGTCTGTGGTGTGCATGCAGGGCTTGGGGGTGCATTTTTCACAGATACAGAATATATGCCATTATAAACAGCTATCTGAAAGGCTGACAGAAGACAGAAATGCTAACTATGAAAAGGCAAAATCCCAAACAAAAATGCCCGCTTTTAAACCAACACTGCCAGCTGCTCCTCGTGGCAAACAAGAACAGACCAAGAGGGCAGGCTACTAATGACCACTGAAAAGAACAATCAACTTCTTCATCTGCATGCACTGCCATCTTTGGGAGATCCAGGCTGATGGCAAGAGCAAGACCACCAAAGGTGGCAGCCAAGCCATGGAGACAGACACCCACTGAAGGGAAGGGGAAGACAGGGATATCTGAAGTTTTGTTTCCTTCAGTAAGCAAATGGTTCTCTGGGGAAAGCAGGTTTATGGTTCTGAGCCTAGGGAAAGTGGAAGCACCAGAGGACATACATCATCGCAGGTTCATCTTCTGAGGAAAATACATCAGAGGGGAGAAAAGAATGAGGGTATCAGGAATTAGACTGAAAGCTCCCTGAGGCCAGGGACGTTGGCTTATTTATCTTTGTTTCTATAATACAGAGATCTGGTATACAGTCAAAAAACTTAAAAGTGAAAAGATTACAAGAAAAAAAATTTTTTTGGTTGTTTTTGCAGTGCTGGGGGTCAAACTCAGGACCTTGTGCATTCAAGGTACGCACTCCACTACTGAGCAACACCTCCAGTCCTAAATTGCAAGGAATTTAAGCCACATGGAAAAACGTGTAATAGAATTCTGGTTAAAAGTGAACAAACCCATAAATAATACAGAGGGGAAGACCACAAGTAATACCGTGAGGTGCCTGTGTTTGACCTTAAGACAGACGCTCAGTTTTAATCCTGCCTTTGGCCATTTACTAGCAAAATGACCAGAGGCATGTAATTATCATCTTTTAGACCGTTTCCTCCTCTACAAAATGGAATTTATATTATCCCCTCCTCCTGGGATTGTTGTGAGGCTAATGTTCTCAAGCTATGCTCTGGCACAGCAAAACTGAAGTGGGTGCATAAAATATTTTCTCTGTACCACTTAAAACATTTTTAGAAGTGTTCATTAATCTCAGCACTATGAATTTTCGAGTGGGATGACTGTTTGGGGGCAGAGGGCAGGGACCTCCTCTGTACTGCAGGATATTTCGCAGTATCTCTCGGTTCTTCCTACTCACTGCGGGTACCATTCCTCCCCTCAGAGGTATTGAGTCGCTAAACAATGGGGCAGGGCCAAAGCCAACCCGTGCAAAGCATCCCTCCCTGAAACATGCTGTGACTTATACCCATACCACCAGTGGTCTTTCTAAGCATCTGCTCACTTCAGTGTCTGTACATGGAAATCTCATTTAAAATCTTAATATTGTTCAAATGTGGCTGTTTTCAATTCGATGCAGAAAGTAATATCATCAACTGGATCATAACCTTACCTGCACTACTCTTAACAGCCTGAATTCCTTCTTTCCACCCCATATCATCAGTCTATTTTCCAGGGTAGCCAACGAGATCCTTATTGAATGTAAACCCACTCAAATTCCCTAACTTAATACAAATCACAACAAAAATTATCTCCAAGCCAAAGTCCTTATAATGAGTAGACCCTACATGACCCCTGCCACCTTTCCCATCCCTTTCTTTAGAGGTAGAAGAAGTAAACATATGTAATAAGAGAGAAAGGAAACTTGTACTCCCAAAAAAATTTGAAAATTGTGCTCTAAAACCTCCCGGGCAGTTTCAGGGCACAAAGTTATCTGGAGTTGCAATGCTCCTTTACCTTCCAGGAAACTCCCTCCAAAATTTGTAATAAGCCTACAAACTGAGCCTGTGCTTTTCCTCCCACAGGTGTTTCTCCTCAAGAAAGCAATACTATTAAGTGGAAAGCATATCTCTAAACTTCACATTCAAATGTCTGCATTCTAACATCACCCATCAAACAGCCTGACAGTAATACACATCCTAGGTTATCCACCTTGAGGACACTCCCTAAAGACCACATAAAAACCCCCAACCCTAAACCATAATGCGCTTCTCTCTTGAGGGCCTGAACTCTATTCTGAGTACACACTTCTTTCTGCTTAACAAATCTTTCTAAAGCCTCTCACTAACATGCCCTGTAATTCTTTTCTTTGACTTAAGTCACCTACCCGGTGGATACAGTTAGGTGAAGTCCCAATCTCCTCTTTGGGGGAACTCCTTAGACGCTGCATGATGACAATTCTACATTCTACCTCCCTTGGCCACCACAGGCCTTCTTTGTTGAACACGACAGTCATGCTCCAACCTTAGTTCCCGTTATGGTTTTTGTCCAGATGTCCCACAAGGCCTCATGCGGTCTTCGGGCTTTTTTCGAAGGAGGCTGAATCTAGAGTATGTGACTGCTTCATAGAGCAATGTTAGGGTTAAGGATCCTGGGATTAAGGGTATGTGATTAGTAAATCACTCCACTGACTGGTTTGGCATAGTTCTGCGTGGGATTAAGGGTGTGGGCACTACACCTGCCCTAGGGCTGGCACCCTGCATATAATACAAGGGACAGAAAGAGTCTTGACTTCTCTCCTTTGTTGCTTTGTTGCCTTGTGGGCACCATGAACTGTCTTCTTCTGTGAAGGTCCTCTGCGAAGCCAGCTTGCCTTGGTGCTGGCCGACTATGGACTGAAACCTCTGCAAACTGTGAGCAAATAAACCTTCCCTCCTTTAACTTGGGGTGGTAGGTATTTTGCCTCAGCAATGAGAAAAGTAACTAAGACAGTTCCTTTGCACTTCAGGCTCTTGTGTCTACCTAGCTTTGTGTCAGGCTCTTGTGTCTATCTCAGCTTTCAAATGGCCTCACGTTCCCATACCGCCCCCTCCATCTCATCTCTTTCTGCTAGGACACCGCAGTACCTATATCCAGGTAACACACTGTGTATTTGCTTTCCTCCTAACTTTTCCTCTCAGCAAAGTTCAACGAGTGCCTTAGTCTGCTTTCATCGCTCTGTCCATGGCACTTAGACAATTCTCACCACCTTGTAGGCACTCAATAATGGTGGGTGCATTCGTTCAATGTTATAACTAATCACTTAATCCACCATCTCAATTTAGCATATTTTCCTCTTACACAGGTTAAGCTCCTTACCCGGTAGTCATCATTTCTCCTCAGATAAGTCACTCGGCATCCTTCGCAGCACCTCACCATCATCAGGGCACATCACGAGTTGTTATTAACCTAGACTCGGGGATCAGAAATCCTGGGCACACAATTTTGTTTGATCACTTAATGACTATAAGACTTATAAGAAAGCTGTAAGACTTATAAGAAAGCTAACCTAGTTAGCTCTTAAGTTTCTCATCTGTTTAACACTGACAGTAATACCACCTTTATGGAGTTCTTGGAGGACTGAGGAAAATTTAGCATAGAAAGGCCTTAGTACAGGCAATCTAGCAAACAGTAAATACTTACTAGGCATGAGTTTTCGCTCTAAGTATTATTTAGCGAAAGCTTTGCTAAGTTCTATTTATCCAAGTCATCATAAATATATGACGTGAGTCCTTTCCACCACTCACTTGGATAATGGCTTCTATTTTAATATCTTCTCCTCACACTGACAATCCTTTTAGCCTTTGACAGATGTTCTATTCTTTTTAAGCTGCAAAATCAATTTGGAAGCAAAAAGGAAAACTTATGTATTATCATTAGCACAAAACCCCCAAGGATTCACATGGTCAAAGGTCTGAGTAGAGCTGGTCCTTCATCTCCTTTTAAACTTTCTACTTCACAGACTAAGAGATAAAGGTCAATAACCTTAGGGCAAAAAAGGAACAAGCCTAGCTTTTCCACAAGATTAAATTAATAGATGTAAGGCTGAAGGAACTGAGAAGCTATTTCATTCCATTATTTAGGGTATATGCAAAGTAAATTCCAGTGAACCACATAAATCTTCCAGCACTCACAATGCAGCCTATTATGCAACTTCACATTTATTTGTATTTGCCATCTCTGTTTTATTGCGCTAGTCTCCTCCAGTTAAAAATTTAATTCTTTCAGGCCAGAGACCACACAAAACAAATGAAACTAGCACTGTATCCCCAGCCCAGTGCCTCTGAACCAGAGGCTTCCTCAGACTGGAGCACCTGTGCCTGTCTAACTCTTCACACTCCTGCCCCTTCTCATATCTCAGAATGCAGCTCAAAGTTATTTCCTCAAAGGAAACTTATATGCATTCCTCCGGGCAATCCTTACTGAGCCTTGGTGTCTTCGTATGATAGTAGTTGTTAGTACCTGAACTTACCTTTACATTTGTTTGCTTTGTGTGTCTCCCCACAAAATGTACCTGCTATTAAGATGGAAAATTTGCCTATTTTTTTCCCACTTTCTTGTGTCATACTTGAGAAACAGTACTTAACTAATGGTCATACTTTCTTTTTTCTGAGACAGTGTCTCCCTGTGTAGTTCAGGCTGGTCTTGAACTCACAGTGATCCTCCTGTCTCAATTCTTAAGTAGTGGGATTACAGGTATGCAACACCACACGCAGCCAAGGACACACATTTTTATCTTGTGGCAAAAAATAAAGTTTCAAAATGGATGTTGTTGACCTATGGCATGTATAAGTTAGAGCAACTGGCTCACAGAGCCATATCAGGTAGACTATGTATGTCTCCTTCTGTCTCCAGTAGCTTGAAAGGACCCAGAAACTCTGAGAAAAATGATAAAGTCCTGTCTGTCACCTTCTTCTAGTTTTTCTCTTACTTTTTCTCCCCAGTGCCCAATAGGTATCCTTCTGTCCATGGGAAAGAGACACATTTATATCCTGCTCCACAATATAAATATTTCCCTTTTCACCTCTCACTGGATCGTCTAACAACCCTGTGAGGCAGCAGGAACAGTACTGAGCACCTGCACCTCCCAATTCCAATACTCCAGTTTACCAGAGGGGAAACAAAGAGCTCAGAAAATCAAAGCGTCAGCCCAAAGTTGCAAAGGGGTAAGTAATGGTGCTGGAACTTAAATCCAGATATTTCTGGCTCTAAAATTCTTACCCCTACTATACTGAGTTGCCTTTTCTAATAAATTATTTAAAACTTGAGTATTAAAACATATCTGAGAAAAGTAACATTTACAGTTTCAATGGGAAGCTTCTTTACAAGTTGTTCCTTTCTTTCCTGAAATAGAATTTAGGAAATGTTCCTATTTTAAAAATAATACCTCTCCCAGTACTCAGGAGGCTGATGCAGGAGGATTACTGCAAGTTCGAGGCCAGCCTGGGCTACAAAAGTAAGTTCAAAGCCAGCCTGAACTGCATGGCAAAACCCTGTCACAGAAACAAAAAAACAAACAAACACCTACTAGCTCAAATTTGTTCCTCGCAACACATTCCTTAATTTATTATACTATCATAAGCACCTTCAATTATTTTCGAAATATTTTAAATGCAAGTAACTGTGGATCTGTGTGTGTATGTGCATGCATGCACGCACACTTGTGCATGTGTGAGTGTGTAAGTGGTACTAGGAATCAAACCAAGGATTTCGCACATGCTAGGCAAGTGCTTCACCATTCAGCTACATCCCCAGCCCTAACTACCCATCTGAATGATAAGCATTATAAATCATAGCTTCAAAACTGTACTCCAAACTTAAAACAGTATTCCACAAGCTAAGACTTTCACTGTTGTCCAGTTTAAAATATAACACCAGAGGGTTTTTTCTTGTTGAAATTTAAAAATAAGACTCCCAACTTTAAACTTAAAAATAACCAAACCTGACATTATGATCAAATTTTTTAAAAAATCTAAATATAGGTACAGCCGGGTGTGGTGGTGCACACTGTAATCCCAGCACTCGGGAGACTGAGGCAGGAGGATCACTGTGAGTTCGACGCTAGCCTGGGCTACAAAGAGAGCTCAAGGTCAGCCTGAACTGCATAGTGAGACCCTGTCTCAAAAAGACCAAAAAAAAAAAAAAAAAAAAACAAAAAAAAAAACCACAAAAAACCCCCAAAACACCAAATACAGGTACAAAGAAAGGAGGCAGTAGATTACCAACTAAATAAAATATACATCAAAAAGACTAAAATTAAGTTGTACATTTATGATTTTATATATGTGTACATATAAAAACAATTCAGCGATAATTTATTTTCTCACATCCTTGTGACAGACATAAGACACAATTTCAAACCCCTCAGTGCCTATCAACTAATAAGGAATTTGTCCACAACCATCACAGGCAGTGGAAAGAAAGGCAACCAGTTGGTATTCTAAATTTCCCATGGTCACCCAAATCATAGGTAACTTATATGCAGATAAGTAAGCGGTGAGAGATGACCAAGGTAGCCTTAAGAGTTTTAGTACTTCATTTCCTCAGCAAACATGTTGAAGCACTACTATGAGTCAAAGAGTTAGTGTGCTAGGCAGTAAGATTCTCCATGTGATAATCTCTGGAGTGCCTACATTGTATTTAAAATACAGTGCGTGCTTTGTGACATAGTTCTAACTTTTAAGAACCTAAAATGCTGGGATAGAATGGTGCGCAGAGAGGTAAGCAAATCATTTCAACGTAGTAAGTACTAAGAGGGATACAAATGCCTGTAAAATAATAAAAGCACTAACCCACCCCAGACTGGCTAGAAAGATGACAGGTAGAAAGGTATTAAGAGAAGACTTCAGGTATAAAGAAACTTGGACCAAGTCTTCAACAATGAGTAGAAAAAACTCAAGTGAATAAGTAGACACCTGGTGATATTACAAAGGAAGCAAAGAACGTAACTGCTTCTGGAGATGATGCAAGATAAGCTATGAGGCACAGGGAGAGACAGAGGTTTTTCACCAGGCTGGCTTCATGGACTGTCCAAGGCATGTGGTTCTTGTGGAGGACCCCCTGGGCAACTCTCAAAGGAGGAGCAATTGTCTCCATTTTGGCTGAGCCTGACCCTATTTCCATGTACTGACATGTACAGCGCCGGCTAGGACTTTTCCTTATCCCTTCCACTGGCTTTAAGCAATGCATACTGGTCCAGCTGAAGTCCGGACAGTAGTCTTTGGAGATGGCAGGCACTGTTTGCCCCAACCTGTGTTCCCTTGTGTGAGCCAGGACCAGGCCGGATGAAGAGCCAGTTTTGAGTTAGAGGCTATGACTTCCTGGGGTATGAAAGATTACACATCAGAACTGAAGCACTGACCCCAAACCATTAGATACTATCTCAATTGTGTTATACAGATTACTCTTTCTGCACAACCTCTCTGCATATTACAGAGGTGATTTCAGGCCTCCTACCTAGCCCAGCTCACAGCACTCAACTATTTCCTGAGATTCTCATAGTTGCTCATCCTCAAGCCACTCCCTTCTTCACAAATTAATAAAACCTAGGTTTGGCCCTGGGTGCAGGCCTTTGTTCTGAATAGCCATCACTGTGGCTGGACTTAGGACCCTTTGGCTCCCCAAAACTACAAATACACCTTAGTGTCTTTATTCTCACCATGGGTTGCACTAGAAGTGGTAGACTGTAATTAACTCACTAGAATTCCAGTAACTTCTCCATGGGATTACAAATATAAACTTCCTGGGCCATGACAAGGACTGGGAAGAGCTCTCTACAGTTCTCACCATAAAAACACAGTAGAGCCACCAAAGGGTGCTAAGTAGGTAGTGGCATAGTCAGAAATGCAGCTCTGATACTGAGATTCATTTGCAATTTCTTGATATCTCATTCATGAAGGAAAAATGGAAAAACTCAGTGCAAACAGAGACTACCTCTAAAGGGATCAAGGAACAACAGATTTTGGTTCCTATACAACTAGAGTTTTAACATTAGTGCTTATACCATAAGCTATACTGTCACATGAACTAATAGCCATGTTCACGAAGATGAAAAATATAATCAAACCAGCTTACTAGCTATAGTGGAAAATTTCTCAAAATCCAGAATTTTAACATTGTGAGTCTTCAGACATTTTTATTACAGTAGGACAATCCTAATAATAACAGACAATAGTGAAACACACTTCTTTTCTAAATCTTATTACTCTAACCACACAATCTCAGTAGCAAAGTCCCAGTTTTCTCTTATATTAGCCATACAAGCTTGGCATACTTGCGTATACTTTCTTTTTCTCAGCTTCCTTATCTGCAAAATGGCGACAACAATATAGTGGTTTTGGGGGAGGTATTGAGGGGAATTAAATGGCAGAATAAATATAAAAGGAATTAACAAACTTTATACAAATGATACAAATAACTTGCTATAGGTTCAGGTGATAGTACTGTGGAACAGAAAATTAAGAGGAAGCAGATTCAATGTAGTAAAAGGACTTTTAATTAAGAAAGATAGATTAGCCTATGCCACTTACTTTTAATAGCATAAAGCCATCTACCAACCTCTTCTTGACCCTAGCAGTCATCAGGCAAAATGCTAGGACAGACAGGGTGAAGAGAGTAAACCTCCTTGTGATGGATGTGTCATAAAGTGAATTAACCACAAAGGCAATTAAGTCATAAAAGCAGCAGTAGAGATATTAACTAGACAGAAGGCTCAGAGGATCATCTCTAAAAAGATTTCATTAGCCAAACCACAAAGTCTTAGTGAAAAACCAGCAATCTAGTTAAAAATAGGTCACACTATTTATAGATTACATCACTAAATCACATATTCTTTAGAACGAAAAAAGTCTGAAGACTTTCTGGAACAGCCATGTTAAGAAGGACTGTTTCATGCTGGTTAAAAGAAACAGTCTTTCTAAATTCTGCTCACATGTAACAGAAAAAAATATATATATAAACCTTTTTCTGGTGGTACTGGGGATTAAACCCAGAGCCTCATGCATGCTAGGCAAGTGCTCTAACAGTGAAACAGTCCCAGACCACTTCAAATTTTGAGACTGGGTCTTGCTAAATTGCCCAGGCCGCTATCAAACTTGCAATCCTTCTGCCCAGCCTCCAAAGCAGCTGGGATTACAGAGGTGCACCACCCTACCCAAGTTTAGAAATTTTTCTTAATAGTCTTACTACAGAAACTATTCTTGTTTCCCTATGCATTTGAACTTTGCTGTAAATAAATAAGCTTCACATGATACCAAGATATATGTAAATTACACTTCATTAGAGAGTACCCTATATAAATTTAAGGCAAAAGACTAACCTCAGGTAGAATCAAGAAAGGAAACTGTGTATCTGTGATAAGATTCCTGTTTAGGTTTACTGGTGAGTTTAGCAAGGGCTCTTGTTGTGCAGCAGAGCCAGTCTTAAAACTACTGTCCAGTGGTAGCTGTCAGAAATGTGTGCTAGGGGAATGCATTGCAGGCCTGGGAAATGAAGCAAATTCCTGCTCTGGCTACAATGACATGTGCAACAGAACAAAATGCCAGATGTGAAGATCTGAATAGAGTAGTAGCAAGTTCAGTCTAAATTCTCTTCCCTCCACATTCCTCTATTTTCAACTTTTCCCCCAGTAGCTACATTTTGTAGAACTACAAAAAGATACTCATACCCATAGCATAGAGGGCGATTTTGCAAAGTATAGAAATACATGTCTAAAACAGTAATGGCCAATTCAGTCATCCAAAGACCTGATCTTGCCTGCTATCCAAAGCTGAAGGACAGAGACACACTGACTCCTCTTTTTCCAAATTTTCAGGGACTAGGGACTGTAAGATTGTAATTTTTGTCTTTAAATGTTCTGAGAAGCCAACACCACCACACTCCATTTGCCAAAGTGGCTTACCCTTTAAATTGCATGGGTCAAATTTAGATGCATTACAGAAGCAAATCCATGGACCTCTGGGATTCTGAGTAAAGTCAGGGCTTTTCATTCCCTTTGGAAAGAAGAACCGTTTCCTTGGTAAGAACATATAAGCATGAGTTACGAGAGACACCTTCCAGGTCCATCCAGTGTTGTCACTGTATACCACTACACATTAATTTAATATGTGACCTTGAGAAAGTCACATCCTCTCTCAGGACCTCAAGGACTAGACTACATGAACATTAAAACTCTTTACTACAATATTGTATTGTGAAAGCAACAGCTCTAACTCCAGTACAACATGACATTTGTGTATTATAACTAACTAAAATTCTGCAGGGAACTAAGCCTTGGTTTTCACTCTGACCTAGTTTGAACAGACACTTCTGTATCCTTTCAGGTAATACTAAGATACAAAATTGAGTGGTCTTAAAAAGTCACACAACTGGGTATTGCTTACATTATGTGAGTGAGAAAGATTAAGCAGTAACCCCTTAATCTGTAGGTTCCTCACTTCATGCTACACCTTGTAACTAACTGTCCCAAAAGCAGTACTTTGTCCATGTCATGGCAGTAACAGTTTGCAATCCTGGACCAATGTTTCTGAAATAAAATGCAGTCTGTGCAAAGACAGTAGATATCACAGGGATGGATTATTAATATGAACCTGTAAAGTAAGAAAAAAGCCTCTTTTAGCATTAAACAAATGAGAAAATAGTAAAACACACAGCATCGGGTGAGGACAGTACATGAGCATATCAAGTACTAACCCAATGCTAAAGTATTAGATGATGTATCTTATACTTGTCTGGAAAATTGCCCCAAAGATACACATCTCTTAGTTACTTTCTCTCACTGCTGAGACAAAATACCCAACAGCTGCAAGTTAAGGGAGGAAAGGTTTATTTAACTCACAGTTTGTACAGGTTTAGTCCATAATTGGCTGGCTGGCTCTAGCGCAGAGTGGCACATGGCAGAGGGCAACAGATAATGGCAGTGGAAAACAGCAAAAGCAACAAGGGGACAAGGGAGATGAAGGTGCTTTTTGTCCCTTATATTGTATGCAGGCTACCCATCCTAAGGCACAGTGTAGTTCTCACACCCTTAATCTCAGCATTGGACTGTGGATCAATAACAAACTTTGGATTCAGTTGCATCCAAAAAAGCTGCCCCTGCATGACTGCATGAGGCTTTAGGGGTACATCTAGGCACAAACCATAACAATACACTAGGTAAAAAACAACAAAACTAGCTGACAACACCTGAGTCCACCAGTCAATATAAACATCAAAGAGAAAAACAGAACAAAATGAAAACACCAGGCATTGCATGCTTCTTTACACAATAATAAACACCATCATCTACGCAGTGTTCTTGTCTACCTTACCCCTCCAGAAAAGGAAGGAGGAGAAAAAGCTTCAGCCATTATATCTGTTTTCAAGAAGCAGAGTGCAGGAGGTTAAACATCACAGTGATACAGTCAGCAAAATCCCAGCAAAGAATGTAGGAAACTCAGTAGAACAAAATAGTTGCTTTTAATAAATTCTTAGAACTTAAAAATCATAGATTCAGGTGTAGGTGTACAAGCTTTGCCAAAATCAGTGAACAAAAGCAAAGACACTGAGATGCTATCAATTATACCCAAAGGTGAGCAAATCCTTAATTACATTTACAGCTGAGAGAAATGTGACTTCTCCCACAGAAGCATATTTTATTTTTTATTACTAAATATTCAGCTGTTTATTGTTCTAACTTCAAGAGTCAATCCTAAATGATCTCCTTAGCCTTGAAGAGTCACTGCCTGACAACTGACATGAGCTCCCTGCAACTTCTGTTTTACTTATTTCAGTGGTCCTCAGTGTGATCCTCGACCAGTGGGGCAAGGGCAGCACTGAGGTTTTGTTACATGTGCACATTCTTAATCCTCACCTGCTCTGCTGATGCAGGTATCTGAAGATGAGGTCAGCAATGTTCTAATCAGCTCTAGAGATTTGACAAACATTGGCTTTTTTCATGTGTTTGAACAAAGTCTTTTCAGATCTGAGTTAAAATTGGATGATCTAGCTAGACTGAACTATTTAACTTTGCAAAACAGAGAATGGGGAAGGGAGGGAAGGGAGGGAGGGCTGAATACTGCTTAGATGCCAATCTCCACAATAAACACTTCACGTGCATCATACATCATCTCACTCAAGTGTTACAGTTGGAGACCATTATTATTCTAGTTTGTAGATAAGGAAAATTAAATCACACTAACACAACTCTTATATCCCATGTGGGGATCTGAATCCAGGTCTGTCTGATTCCACAGCCTATAATCAACCACTTTAGAAACAAGGCCTAAACCAGGTATACCCTTCCCTCAAGAAAAAAGCTGTTTAATTTGTTTTGGCATTTAGTCATCATAGAGTTCTGGATTTGGATTTGTCTATGTGATTCCCAACCAAATAAGATCAGGGAGCGAGCACCCAAGAAAGGCATCAAATGACTACTGCCAGATGTTCACTTATCTAAAACTGATTCAATCACTGCACAGTGGCAGCTCATTAAACTTAAAAAGAAAAGAAAAGAAAAGAAAAGGCTTCAAATGAAGATAAGCAAACCGAGTAGCAAGCTCATACCTGCACGCGAGGTGTTTTTGCACAAACACTTCATAAGCAGGTATGTGCTGTTGGGTTTTGAATCCTTTGCCCTTAAGAATTTTTTAACAGGTTTTCGTGGAAGAATTTCAACTACAGAACCTCTTCATGTATCCAGATACTTATGTTCTCCTAGTTTAGCGCTTAGAATAAATGCGAAGAACAAGTAGGTGGGCTGAACAAAAAATAATGGCCTACAATAATTTTTATGTTATTTTGGTGGGTCCCCAAAATAAAATGTTTTCTGACTTCACCAAAATAATATAACCTTATACTGAAACTGTTTTGTTTTTGTTTTTTGAGACAGGGTCTTGCTTTGTAGTTTAGGCTGGTATTTAACCCTATGTAAGGGGCTAGGGATATGGCTCAGTGGTAGAGTTCTTTCCTTGCATGCACAAAGTCCTGGGTTGGATCCCCAGCACTATCAAACAAACAAACACCCAGAAAACCAAACAAACAATACTATGTAGCCCAGGCTGGTCTCAGACTCAAGGTGATCTTCCTGCCTCAGCCTCCCGAGTGCTAGGATTACAAGTGCCCAGCTATGAGACTTTTAAAGGACTACTCCCTGCTCTGTCATTGCTGTACTCACTCTCAAAGAGATCATATAATAGCACTCTTTTTCTATCTCTAACCTTGGAAAGGAAACTGCTATTTTGTTTTGAAGGAATGGGTCAGAAAAGAAAACTTTTACAGTAACACCTCCGTGCAAATTTACTGCAGGATTATCTGCAGAGTAACAGAATCACTGAGCAGTATTTGCAAATTACAGTTATACTGCTAAACAGGAGAGCTGCAATTTAAACAGAGGAAACTCCTTTTGGTAATATAACACACAATCAACATCCTCATAGAAAACCAGAGGTATCAACTGAAGAAAAAATAAGTAAGTAACTGCAGTGCCTAAAGCTCTCAGCCTTAGAATACACATAATATAACTTTAATCTTAAAAACGATCTGTCTTCTGCAGAAAATGAAAAAGTCATGACTTTCCAATTATGTGCTTGACCACCTTAACAGTCTGTGCAGAGGGAAAGTACACAAATATCCCAATGGGAAGAGAAAGCCACCTCCCCAATGACGATACCGGTACCTTGCTGGCTTCCTCTCTCCCCATGTCGGCATGGCCGTGGAATACCTGGTTTTCCTCACACACTTTCTTGCACCCCACCAACCACTAATTCTGTGTCACAAAAAGTCAATTTGAAAGTGAAAGTGCAGCATGTAAAGGATCGCTATCAATGAAAGGCAGAATGAATCACTCTCAATTTGGTCAGAAAAGGGCATTTTCAGAAAACAAGAAGGGGTGAAGAGAAAGGGAAATAAGCAGACTGAGCATATGGCATGTACAGGAATCTCAGTGAGTGTAAACATTATATGCCATAAACATGAGCTAAGATGAATAATGAAAATGGGGAAAGAGGAGTTAAAGGAGGAAGTGGCGGGGAGGATTAAATAAATAAACAAGCTGTATTATATACATGCATCCACACCTAAAGATTACTCTAAACTGCATGCACTGCAAATATATACTAATAAAAAAATTGTAACTGTAGTTATCTTATATAGTTAACATGCTAACTATCGTGACTATGATAAGCATTCCACAGTGTGTATGTATATTAAATCAATGCACTGTAGCTTACATGTATAATTTTACTGTCAACTGTAAAACAATAAAGCCAAAAGGAGAATAAGAGATAAAACATGAAGAACCACATCACGTCGCATTAGTAAATAAACCTTTATTATTCAGACACACACACACACACACAAAAACAGTGATTTGCAAGGCTCTTAGTTTGAGTCAAAAAGGTAAGCTTGCTTTCACTCATATTCAACATATTAATTCTTTTTTTTTTTGGTACCAGAAATTGATCTCAGAATCTTGTGCTTCCTAGGCAGGCACTGTACCACTGAGCTGTATCTCCAGCCCTCAACATATTAATTCTACTAGTAGGACATAAACTTTTAGACAGAGTGATATCCTTGACTTTATTTTTTAACCTCCACACACTTTTCATAAAGCTCTCGAAACACTGACAAGGTGAGGAAGAAGGGAAGAACAGAACATTTGCTCAGCACCAAGTGTACTGCTAGGCAAGGTGCAAACTCCTTTTGGTACAGCAGTTTATTTAATCTTTACAGTATTGCAAGCAGGCAGACTAATAGAGCTAATCCAGTGACGGTGAATCTTTTATTAGAGATGAGTACCCAAACTGCAACTCAAAACCCCCTTATTTATTGCCATGTGCCAGCACCGCAATTAAATCTGAATACTGAGGTTTCAGTTTAGAAAAAACAACTCATACGTTAACATCTTTAAAAGAAAACAACATTTGTGCCAAAGGTTCACTACCACTTGCTAATACTCACACTGAGAACAAGATACTGCTTCATCTGGCTAGATGGAATCGCTACAGAAAAGCAGCAAGTGGTACACCAGGAAGAACGCTGAGCCACAGATGATAGCAAGCATTAAACAATCAAAGACTGCTTTAGATTTGGTCAGGACATGCATATAAATGTATCAGCCATAGCACATTAACTGTGCTAACTACTAGATCTCAATCAGACCAAGATTTAACATTTATTTGCTTGGTATGAACTTCTCAATTTAAAAAACAGACAACTTAGGATCCAACCCCAGGCCTCCCCATGTTAGCTGGATGGCCTCTTTGAGTTTAGGTTTCTGATTTGTAAATAAATGATAAGCAATCCCTGTGTTCTTCAGTTTTATTATGAGGATCAATGGCAAAAATGTGTGAAGAACATCTATTAACCATAAAACATACAAATGGGAAAAATAAGTATCATATACCAACCGGGCAGGGAGAAATTTTAATAAGGAAAGTGTGGGACAGCCCAAATCATCTGGTTGCATGGGGAGGTCATTCTAGAATTTACAAAACAGAAGAAACAAAAGCAAACCATTTATGAATACTCCCCATAATGGTTAAACCTTTGCATATAACCAAGAGGGATGATGGAAATCCTGAAACAGAAAAATAAAATAGGATACCAAGGAGGCAAGAGACAGAACTGGAGTTTTAGGGTAGAGGGCATATCTCAAAATCAAAACTAACCCCAGAGAATATTCACCATGAAGACAGAGTTGTGACAGTAAAAAGGAACCCTACAAACCAAGAAAGGCAGGGAAAAGAGGCTCTTTCTTTCCCTTACTCCTGGGACCACAGACACTCTAGGTCATGCTGTGCCAAGAAAGAGGTTACTCTGTACTCCTCAGCCAGGTTCTCTTGAAGGATCCAAAACAGAGTATTTTCAGCCAGGAATGGTGACAAACACCTACAATCTGGCACTCAAGGAGGATGAAGCAGGAGGCTCACAAGTTCAAGCCCCGCCTGGGCAGTTTGGCAATTTAGCAAAGAGTCTATCTCAAAAAATAAAAAGGGTGGGGTCATAGTTCATCCCAAAGGTCCTTGGTTCAATTCCCAGTACCTGCAAATAAAACAAAAACAAAAACAAAACAAAACAAAACAAGGCAACTCAACACAGAACGAAACACCTTAGCAAGGTCCTCCACCTTCCAAGTTTACTGATAATTCTGCCCACCCATCATTTCCATTCTCCTGCACCCTCAAATACCAGCTTTTTTCTGGTAATTCTGTACAGCTACCATCTTAGATACAAATCCCACTTGCTTCTTTCCTCCCACCTGGTTTAATACCTCATCTTCCACTGGCTGTACCCAAAATCTCCCCTGTGTCCTTAGGTCTTCTACTGAGGACCCACTCACCAGCTATTCCATGGCTGAGACAGAATGGCATTCGTGCATTTTCAGTTTAAAAGATATTCCCCTTTCTCAAGACCTGTTCTCAAAAGAGTGCCAGTTTTTTCACTATTGTCTTCTGCCAGCCACAAGCCCGTCCAGGACTAGTATTTGTCCCATCATCAAACCACAGGCTCCTCAAAAGAGAAGAGATGCTCTGCACCAGGAATCTTACCCTCTGAGCTTCAGAACACTGATGTTTCATGCCTTTCCTATTCAATCCACAATTCTTTCCATTCCAACATCACGCTCAGCAATTTTAAAATTTTTATTAGTACATATATGTAGTACATGATTACATTTATCATAAGGAGTTGGTATATGTATGTAACATGTTTTAATTCTTTTATGTCTCCTTCCAATCTTCTGGTTTTTTCCCAACTTCAAAAGATCTATCTCCCTGTTTCCTATTACCTTCTTTTAATTAAATTTTAAAAAGATTTTTTATTAATACATGTTTGTAGCACATAATGATTACCTCTTTGAAGGGGGTTATTACATGTACATAACACAACTTAACTCTTTTTTTACTCCCTATTTTGGTAGTAGAACACCTCTGAAGTGTGCTGAGGTTTTATCTCTTTTCCACTCCAACTACAGACTGGCCTTGTAACAGTGTGCTGACTGTTTGCTCCAACACCTACTCTCTCCCTTCTTCTTAACACCACAATTCACCAGGCCTTTCTTGCAACCAAATATGGTTAAAAAAAAATACACCTATATTTGAAGGGGGATGGACTGATTTTACCTTTTCTTTTTACAATCTGCCTCTCAGAAATGGTAACTCTGACCATAATTTCAAACCAATGTGTGACCTTGAGGATGTAAATCATGTTCTGAGGAAGGTGGGGTAGAAAAAGAAAGGTGATCTGAACACCAAATGACACTACAGACCGGGCATCCCAGCCTATGTTCAGATTCCTTGCAGGTAAGAGAGAAATAAACTACCATATTTAAGCTTCTTATCTATTTGAAATTCTTCCCTCTTACAATATGCAGCTCAATGTAATCCCAAATAATACAGACCACAGATCAAATACTGGTAAACAAAAAAATGAGACGCAGGGTCTTCAATATAATTCATAAAGAAAGCCGCAAAGAGACTGAAAGGCCAACGATTCCTAACCTTTTGTCAGTACAGGATACCCTACTGAATGAGGGCTCTAGGCTCTACAGTCATTTCTGCACTATACACCTTCAGACAAACTCCTGTTTTGCCTTTGGTTTCTTATCTCTTAATTTTTTTCTTTTAAATTTATATAATTATCTGTAATAAAATTTTAGAAAAGAACCATAAATAGGTTAAAAAATAAATTAAAAAACTGCATAAGCAGTAAGTTTCTAAGAATGGTAGGGTTCACTTCATTCTTCACTCACCTATTCCCTACATCATTATAGGCTACTACCTCACAGCTATTCCCTTGAAAATCTGACAAGAAGGAATGGCTTTTGCAGAGGATACAAAAATCTATGATGGAGTACTTCAAAGTAGGGAGTGAGGGCAGGACCTATTTGTGAATTGGAACTAGTCTTTATCTTCTGTGAGGGCTTTATATAGCCTCCCTTCTCCTACATGGAAATGCCAAGTCCATCATAAGGTAAGGCCTCCACTGGAACCTATACAGGTACTGACACAGTACCTCCCACAACTACCACACTTAACTTGGAAACCATTTAAGTGCACTGGGAACTTTTGAGGCCTGGGGCTCTGCTTCCCTTCTGCTTGTGTCATCTTGCTAAGACTGTTGGACAAATGGTTGCTAAATAAAATTAAAAATAAAGAATAAGTGAGCCAGTCAAGGAGTTCTACATCCACTCCTGAGATACTACCCTACCATCCTTTTATACATCATCTGTTAATCTGCACTGACAACTGCTAAGTCAGGTAACACTGTGGCTGAAGGCATAAACAAGGAGTCAGATGTGCTTTCCGCAAAGACCCGAAGAGCTGTGTACTGACACAGACTTCAAGAAAGACCCTGAACACTGGGGGAGGAGGGCATGGACAGAGAGCCAAGGAAGGGCCAGTGAAGAAAAGGTTGCTGCACTATTAGTCACTTCCACGGAAATGGCCAAAATAAGGAACAGGAAACTCTTTCCAAATGGGTGCCTCTGAAATCACCCACTGATAAAGAGTTTCTACGACAAGACAGAAGAGTTTGAAGTAATACACGGATCAGATGAACACTGCTGTGCTGTGAGGTTAGAGGCGCTGGGTAGTGCTGGAGGGGAGAGGGAGATACAGTGAGAACTGCTATTTGTCAAGCATGTGTGTGTACCAGGCACTGCCCACACATTTTCATGAATATTTTCTTTAGCCTCAGAGCAACCCAATGTCTTCAGGTGAAATTGCTGAATCCAACCAACATGGTAAATTAAAATACTCACTGTTTACTCTGTGCCATAACAGGACACTGTCAACTTGCCATTCCAGTTAATCTTCCCAACAGATCACCAAGGGTATATTATCACCTCCTTTACAGACACAGAAAGTGTACTTGGGCTCCTTTCCCAAGGTCTTTAGTACGTGACAGAGCTAAGATTCAGTCCCATGCGCATATAACTTCAAATACCAATGCTTAAAGAATTCCAACCCCCATCTCAGAAATAAGACAGTACCAGTGGAAATGTCAAATGGAAGGGGCAGTGAGAAAAAGACCATCAGGACAAAGCAGTAGGGCTAACATCACTCCCTGGTCTGCCATTGCAACACTGGTCTGTTCAGCTCAAGGAGGGCGAGGATGATGCCAGGCAACCCTAAAACCTAGTAAGACTTAAAAAGATGGAGCTTTTCTTTATTGAATGGAAATTTTAAGAAATTAACAAAACTTAACAGTCATTTACAAGCAGTCACTCCTATAGTCAACACCACTGCCACTTTTCCGAAGTGTGTTACAGTTTTACAATTTTCTCCTCCTCTGTAGCAACTACTGTGGGTAGAGAAGAAACCACAAAGAAGCCGAGCGTCCTGAGGAAGATGGTGAGGAAGCTCTGTGCAGCCAAAAACAGAACGGCAGCCTCATATAAGTTACTTCATGGGACCGGAAGAGCCTCCAGCTGCTGCTAGTTCTGAGCCATTTCTGTCCTTTCAGAAAATAAAAGGAGTTAGGTACAGTGGGGCACATGTGTAATCTGAGCAATCGGAGAGGTGGAAGTAGAAGAATAAGTTTGAGTCCAGCCTGGGTATAGTGAGACCCTGTATCAAACTTTAAAAAATTTTAAAAAGGGCTCCGAATGTAGGTCAGGGCAAAGGCTCTGAGTTCAATCCCCAGTACCACAAACGGATGCTGATGAGGCAGTAAGAGAATAGAGATATCAATATTAACAGGAATATAAATAAGTATATCTGTAAACAGAATATTATGCATCCATGAAAACAGAGGGTAAGTTTTTAACATGAGGAAACAACCAAACTATAAGTCAAAAAAACAGAACATATAGCTATATGTCAGGCATGCTTCTATACAGTAACTATTTCATACAATACTTACGTGCTGTGAAACATCTCAACTACTGCTATATAATAGTACTACATTTTAGTACATTCCCATCTAGTTAATATTACAATGATTGAAACAGTGCTATTCAAATTTCTTCATAGTTTTCTGTATTTTCATAAGACATTACATTTGTAATCACAAAATAGCACCTTTTAATGGAAAGAAATTTATCATGTTTTTCAAGTTATATGGTTTAACTGACAAAATGGAGTCGTAATAAGTATATGTCACATGCCCCTAGGATTGTGGTCATATACAATATAAGGAGCTATGTACGGTGATACATGCCATTACAGCCACTCAGGTGGCTCCTGAGTCCAGGAGTATCCTAAATACCTAACCCTAATAAACTCCATCACCAATACTTGTCTATGTGTTATATTGTCCCCTACATCTTCATGACTAATATAAAAATGATTACCTGTCATTTAAATTGCCCAAATTAATATACTCCCTCCAATCGTAATGTTTGACAGTAACTGATATGCCAGGAAGACATACAATGTTTGTGCAGTAATATCAATTATCATGTTCCATTATCACAGAACCCCAGAGAAATTCCCTAGTATGAAATGCACAGCTCTTAATAATCACAAAATTTTCTCCCAGCTATAGTTTTCTAGGATAAAATGAAATAACACATGTGCAAGTATCTAACACTATGCCTGGTTCCTAACAGAGGGTCAAGCAAGAAGAGAAATCCGAACTAAATGACCTCATTTCTTTATCAAATTAAACGTGCTTTTAAAATAAGCACTGTAGAGTCTTATGCTGGGACAGCAATCATAAACACTGTACGGAGGATGCTACTGCTGACACAGTTCTTAATCTCCATAGCACCTAGATGAGGAAAGTGAGGTGAGGAGAAGACAAGAAAAGCAGCAAGCAAAACACATAAAAGCAAAACAAAAACAACCACAAAACAACAAACACCAAAGCGAAACAACCCCCAAAACTTATAAAAGAAGACTTACTAGGTAGGTATGCAGTGTCACACTACATTAAGGACCTAAGAGATAAAAATACATACTCAGGTTAGAGTCAGAAAGTTTCTGCAGATGAATTTCATGCCATCTGTAGTGGAAAATGGAAATGCTACAACCATCCATGATTTCATCTTTGTCTTAGAAGCAAATAAATTACAGTTACCACAGTCTACTGAACTCAGTGATCTTAAGTCCCTAATCCTCCCAACAGGGATATTACATTGATCTCCTCACAAACCGCACTTTCCCTTTATTCTACTTATCTTTGAAATGCCATATGCTTCAGGATGCAGGTGGACATATATCTTAACTAAACACAGAACATGGAACAAGGAATCAGAGTAAAGTAAATACTATGGACCTTCCTAAAAATAGTTTCTTTTGAATTTAATGATGAGAACTCAGCTCAAATGCTATCTGGATCTAATTCAATTCAACAAACATTTACTGAGTCCTTATTGTGGCAAACCCTAGGGTTAGCTAGGGACTTACTAAAATTTGGTAGGAAAGACAGGATGTACACATAAACATGTAACGAAGGGCAGACTGTAGAAATGGTAAAAAAGAAAGATATAAAGACCACAGAGAAGTGGAAAAGATCATTTCCAGATCAGGGACACCAAGAAAGCTTCAAAGACAATGTGCTCCATGTGTTGCGGCATTCCTATGAAACCCCTATGCAACAATTCTATGCAGGCTTCGTAAGACAGTAGCCATTTGTGGAATCAAACTGAACAGGAACGACTAAGACTTGAACAGGCAAAATAAAATATCAAAATATCAGCTGTCATCAATGATTACTGCAGAAAGATACAAGAGAATTTTTACCTTTTAAACAGTAAATGCAACTACTTTTCTTGTTACCACAGTAGTACTGAAAGTATATTTTGGCTCATCAACATGTGCTTGGAGGACAAGCGTCCCAAAGCTTAAAGCAAATGGACTGCTCCTCTGTTCTACTCAAGCATGAGATGAGAGCTGAGAACAGCTCTGCAGAAACTCTTCATATTTTTAAACACCAATGTCTCTGGTACTTTAATAGGTGGTAGCATATAAACATGGCCCCAAGGACCTCATGGTTGGAAGGGAACTGTATGCTGTTTAATGAGCATCTCCCAAGCAACCTTCATTGTATGAGGTGCTTTTCATACATATGGATGCCTGATGTTAATACACAATGATGACTAGTATGAAGTGGTATCTTCATACCAAGAGGGAATATACTTTCTTTATCCACTTTTCTAAAAAGAGCAGATAAATGCAACACAAACAAAGTGAGGAAAGGCAGCACTACACTGACCCAGCACTCTCAGACAAATCCAAGTCACCTCAAGGTAGAGAGCTCTAGTGCTGCAGTGGTCTGTATTACTGAAAGCTCTAAAAGGTTTACTATCATCGCCAAAAACACGTTAGGCCACCCTCCTTCTATCCTGCCAGCTGAGATGCAAACTAGAGAAAACCCGAGTCAGTCATGAAATCAGCAGAGGCCAACTTTCAGTAGGGGCCTGGAAGCTTCTAATAAGGAAGATCTGGGCAGTTTTGGCAAGGTTCTCCCTGACCCTCAAAGAGGATTACTCAGTCCTACTTCACTTCAGGCTGGCTGGCTATTAAGCTGAACTTGCAGGAATTTTAGTGTCCCCCACCTGAAACGGAATAAGAAAGTAGTAATGGGGGTAGATAAACAGTGGCAGAAAGTGCTTTTACTGTCTTAGAAGCAGGCAGGAACTGAAAACGTTGAATTTTGTCTCTACTTGCAGAAAAGTGAGTTTTAAAAAAACTTACACCTACAGGGCTTTAAAGATGATCTAAATCTGATGTTTTCGTTCTACAGAAGGAAACCTGAGGCACAGTGAAGTGAACAGACTTGGGGAAGCACTTACAAAGAACAAAGATGTCAAAATCCAGGGGACTATGCATGCACTGGATAGCTCAGATGTGTTCAAGGACAACTAGTGATAGCTTGATTTAACTCTATACCAATTTAGGAAGCATAATCCATAATAAGATCAGTTAAAATATGAGGTCTCTTATTGTACAGATACACAAAGCTATGAAATGTCTACGGAACTTGCAACTTCATTTCATATTCAGATGCTTCAGATTTTGTAATGAATTTTCGCATGGCTCACATTTTAATCACTCATTTTTAGCAGCGCTCATTTTGAAAAACAAAAGTACACTGTCGCTTCCTCAGCTGTGGCAGCAGAATATGGACATGTAACGCAAGAAGGAAGGTAGAGCTCTAGGCAGGCTGCTCTACACTCAAGAGCTGCAAAAGTGAAACAAAGACCACCAAACCCTGTAAAAGCACAGGTTTACACCTGAAGCCATGAACTGCCGGAAGCCGCAGCCTCACTCGTTGCTCACAGCCCTGCTTGCATGCCCTTCCACAAGTGATACTGCACTCTAACCCATACATTCTCAGTAACTTAGGGAACAGAATTCCTTTGACATGCTGGGCAGAAGTAAGTGAAGGAGGGAGAATACCAGTAACAGTACTTAGTCAGCAGGCTTTCAACTCTCCCTTTGCTGAAAACACAGTGGAGTTTATACCTAACTCCTTCGTGGGACCCAATCAGCTGTGCTATGGTTTATATACAGATGTCTCCCCAAAGCCTCATGCGCTCATAAGAGGGACTTCTGAAAGGCGATTGGACCACGGAGTGTGATACTCAGCAGTGGATCAGACTGCTGATGACATCATAGATGAAGGTGATGCTGGAAGGTGAAGCCTGGTCAGAGGAGGTGGGTGGCCCGAAAGGGTGTACCGTACCTTCCTCCCTCTTCCCTCAGCTTCCCACTGTCAAGCTGCCCCTTCCTTGCACGCACCCATTATGGACCAGACCACCTACAAACTGTGAACCAAAAAACAAAGCAAAGCAAAACAAAACAAAAATCCTTTCCTCCTTTAAACTGTGGGAGTCAGGTACTGTGTCTCAGCAAGAAGGAAACTAAGACAAGGTCATTTCTCTTCAGCTGGGAGGAGATGTGGACAAATCAAAGAATTCCTTTCTTTCAAGCATTCAGGTCAAACAGAATGCCTAAACATTAGTTTGGATAATACAGATTGTTAGCACTGAGGCCAACTCCAGACAGCACACAAGGACATAAGACCAAGCTGTGCTAGCTTACCTTGTGTGAACTGAGTAATCACACCACAAGTATCCCTGTTAGGAGAAAGATATTTATACTATTTGTCATGTAAGTAAAAAAATACCTAGTCTTAAACTGTGGGCTCTATAAATTCAAATATGCCTATCTGAATGACCATTTGTTAATTAGTTATCGTGTTGAGCCCGGCACTTGAAACACAGAAATTACAGCCTTTGCTTATAGTGTCACAAACGGATCTCATACCCTACAACTAGTTACAGTTTATAAAGCAGAATGAAGTGTCACTGCTGCCTTAACTGTTAGCTGCCACACGTTGATATGTCCAAGGCCCAATGGAAGTCAGGGCTAGACTAATGCTCACTTCTAGCATTGTCTCTCCTAGAACTTACAAAACTGCTGTTGGATAGACGTTTCTGTCCTCATCTGTAGATAAAAATGAGGCTTAAGTGATGTAGATGACAAGAAAAAGAGGTTAAGTGATCCCAACCATACAATTAGTAACAGTAGACACAGTCTTTATGTAGCATTAACAATGCCAGAAACTGGTAAGTTAGGCTCCTAAAATGGAATTTTCTCATTTCATCTTCATAACATCCCGTTAAGTACTTTCATCCTCATTTCACAAATGAGAAGATAGAATTTAAGTAACCTTCCACGGTAGATCTGAGTTGGAAACCTAGGTCTTTTTCACACCATAGTGTGTACCTTCATCCACTGTCTATGTATTCCTAAGCAGTGCTATAAGAAGAAATCAGGGCAGGCTTTAGGGAGGAGGTGAAGTGTAACACTGACGTAGTCTGTACTGCTAACCTTCCAGGGCACATTTTTCACTACTGGGCACTCACGACTGAGAAAAGCCCTAGCATGCTAATGCAAGAAAGAACAGGAGTATGTCTTTACATGCCCACTATCACGATTATAGCATTTATGTGTCTCGTAAAGCCTGAGAATTCAGCTGCCCGTATCCTTTCTACTTTCTTCCTTTTATTTTATGAAATTCAAAGCAGCAATAGGTACCCCAATTCAATTATAAAGAAGCTGACATAACTGAAGCAGTTCCACCTCATATAAAATACACATTTCAACACACACTATTGTATTTGAAGTGCAACATTCCTGAGCTCCTACTGCAGCAAGTTTCATGTTCACCTGGAAGAGACTTAAACAGCCTACTGGATGCTGATCAGACCGAATTAACAAGTGTCCACCTGAAAGCCAGGAAAGGGCAAACACTAAGAACAACAAAAAAAAGCAAATAGTATAATTTGAACACATTAAGATAGCCAGACAGCAAGTGCACAGAAAGATTATTTTATGACTGTCTCAATGTTTAAAAGTATGAACTTTTAATGCACTAATGTAATCATGATCTCACATAAGAGGTCCAGAGATGATGAGTGGCCCATTTCTTCCAGATTCCTTTTTTCCCCAATCATCTTAAGTCTTTGAGACTATGGCACATCAGGATTAGTGTGGCTCTTCTTTCCCCGCCCCAGGTGAGTCTGTATCAGAACAACATGATTTACAGGGGAAACTGAATGGATGCCTCTAAGCTGCTGCATTCAAGCAGCATTAAGGGAGATTTTAGAGTTGGCAGTCCCAGATGCCAAGAGCAAAGGGACTTCAGTTTGCGAGACGGTGCTGCTGGTGGGTGCTCTACCTTCCTGTGCAGATGCAGTGAATGATTTCACCTGCACTCTGCCAACACTAGGATCTGCCTTGGCTTGAGACTGGCACTCTATGAAGAGTCTTCCAATAAGCTTTGCTAAAATAAGTCAGTTGCTTCCCAGTTGCTGTATCCAGGTTGTCAGGTGAGCTCTTGCTTCTCCCTGAAAAGCTACAGCTAGGCCTCAGTGTGGTGTGCCCCTGGGCCTCAGGCTCAGGTCTGAGCGGCTCTGAACTATTGCATAGCCCAGGCATGTAGGACCAAAGTTAAGATTTTATGTTATTTTTCAATTAATTATACAACTCCCAGATGAATGTGATGAAAGAATTTAAGTGTCTCAGTGTGAACATTGCCTACAATAATGAGAATAAAGTCCAAAACTAGTAAGATGGTTGCTAAATTAAGGTATAGTCACATAACAGAGTAGTATGCAACCATTAAAAGTATGGTTTGGGCTGGGATATGAGAGGTGACTATGAGATTTGGAAGAAAAGGAGTTAGTGCTATTGGGTATGAGAAATTCTTTTTGTTGTTGTTGTCTCTTTGAGACAGGGTCTCACTATGCAGTTCAGGCTGGCCATGAGCTCACCCTGTAGCCCAGGCTGTCTTGAACTCGCAACAATCCTCCTGCCTCAGCCTCCCGGTGCTGGGATTACAGGCATTCGTGGAAATTCTTTATGGGTGCTACAATATTCTAAAATTGTATGGCTTTGGAAGTATGCTAAAATCCACCGAGTTATTATACTATAAATGGAAGAAAAATCCCACTTTTTCCAAAAACAACAAAAAATATGGAGGTTTATTATCTTCTAATCATTTTTACCACTATGCAATGGCTAACATTTATTGAACACTTAAAACTCCATGATATCCACTGTTACCAGTATTTCACACACATGCTTCATTTTCTATCTTAAGAACTCTTTGAGACCCACACTATTACAGAGGAGAAAACGATCATGACCTGTGGAATAGAGAGTTTGACCAAGTTCATACAATTAATGACAAATCATAGAGTTCAGAACAAAGTTTATGATCTTAATTGCACCACATAGTGATCAACAGTCTTAACAGTAAAAGCACAGGTGGCAACTTTTACCCTATTTTTTACAACAAATCTAAATTAATTTTGGAATAAAGGAGAGAAGAAAAATGATGTAATTTTGCCAAATAGAAGTAGTTCTGCCCTTTGATGGGCCCTGGGCATACTCATGTGCCATACACAGTTTGACAAAGCTCTGGCCAAGAAACATTGCACCTAATTATTTCTAGAATGGATACGATCAGTGTTAAGACAAAAACCTGTAAAAGCACAATTAGTTATGACTTACTAATGCTGACTCTTAACAGTTAGAAGAGGTGAGCCCTCCTAGATCAATGGAGAGAGATCTGGGCAGCATTTCCTTTGACTGGATTTCTGAGTCAGAATAAGACATCATATGCTTAAATATTTCACTAAGGCTCTTGCTACTTTCTGAGGCACTTTAATTCACTTCTGACCCAGATGGTGGGTGGCTCTTCCTCACAATGAACTCAATACTTCGTGTACATGAGCCCTAACCACTGAAAGTGCAGCCTTGACCCTCACCTTCCACGGCCGCATCTCTGGAAAACACGACAGTTCCCTGACCACTTAAAAAATGATTTCTAGCTCTGTTACCATCCTGGTCTTTGTTATTCCCCTCAAAATGTGGTACCCAGTTGTGGGGCAGAATGGGGTGGGAGCCTCCCTTGTTGAAGACATTACAGTTTCATAACTTCAGCTTGGCTTCCTTCCCTAAGGACTTCACACAGCAGCTATAACCTCAAACACTGCCAGAGTTTAGAACAAAGATCCAGGACTTTGGATTTACTCATTCTATTTCTGATGGGCTACTATGTGAAGGCCCTTAGAGGTCAACTGTTTCAAATTCATCATTTCACAGATGTAGAACGTGGCCCAGGTGCCTGACTATACAACGTGCTCAAAATTCCACAGGTAACACTGCTTTCCTGATTCCAGATCTCCCAGCAAACATGTTACTAACTTATAATAAACATTCAGCTAACAAAAAAAACCTCCAAGTGTTCTCAGATTTTTTTTTTTTTTTTTTTTTGTCTTTTGAGACAAGGTTTCAGTATGCAGTTCAAGCTGTCTTCAAACTTGCAGCAATCCTTTTGCCTCAGCCTCCACAGTGCTGGGATTACAGGCATATGCCACCATGCCCAGCCCTCTCAGACTTTAAAATGTTTAAAGTTCTTCACATTTTAAGAAGAAAATGAAGAGCTTTGAAATAGGAACCAATAGAAAACCACACAAATGCATTAATTCTTCCAATGAAGAATTTCTGATCACCAGTGATATGCCATACGTCTCTACTGGGGCAGCCTCAGAGAGCACTATCTTAGGTCTTCTTCAGAGGAAAAACCAATTGGCTGAGTGTGAAGCCATATTTACTAACCAACTGGAGCAACAGCAGTATTTATTCAAGTAATTCTCTAGTCAACAAACCCAGAAGCCTTAAATCACCACTTCCCTCCTATCCTGCCCCACAAAGGGAGGGATGTTTGATGCTACAGCTGATGTCCTAGCTTTCAAGGAGAGATGGGTGTAATCTAACTCCTCAATTTGTCAAATCAGACATTTTCATTGCAGCTGGATCCAGATGAAACTGAATCTTTCCCATGTATATCCCTAACACAAAACATAAACGGCATGTAACAGAAAAAAATGCACCCACGCACACACACACATACACACAAAGAGATTGATTGCTTCATCATACCAAACTGAACAGGGATGAAATAAAGCCAAAACCATTGCAAATGGGATACTGACCCATACTACCTATCTAATGGAAGTTCCCATTCTACCCTGTATTTTTCCATCTCAGGCCTTTGCTCAAATGGTGTCCTCTAGCTGGACTGTTCTACTCATCTATCCTTCTTTGTCTAGTAGGCCACGAAGGATAAGATCTCTCCAGCTAGAACATGGCATGGTCTCATATGTGATCTCAGAACAACCTGAACTATCAACACAGCACTGACCAGACTACATGTATTACAGTTGACTCTGTACCTACCCTGTGTACCGATAAAGACCCCTGAAGTAGAAATCATGTGTAACTGATTCTGTCACCCATCCCTCAGCACCTATCAAACACAAAGCAGGTATTTAAACAATGTCAATCAAATTAAATTGAACTTTGTCTGATGTGAAGTGATCTTGAGCATTTAAAGTTTATACTGCCACAGGGAACTTGTCCTGTGGTTAAGTTTTAGACAGCACTGTTTCTATACTGAGGTTACATATGTATATAAGTGTGTATAATAGGTAAGGAGGAGAAGGGAAGAAAACGGTGTTCTATTAAATCTCTGATTTTCTTTTTTTTGCTGTTGTTATCTTCTGTTTGGGAGTTCTGTCTGGCTTTATATACAATCACTCCTGTGCCTATAAAAGTACTCCAAATTGAAAATTATGCACAAATCCATGTAGAGTATGCTGAATCTGTTTGGCCCTCTGGAAGAAGGTGCAAACAAACCTATTTTTGTTTCAAAATTTATTTTTTTTTCAACATATGAGATAGAGACTGCCAAAAGTGGACTTTGGCATTGGAAAGACCTGATTTTCAAACTGCCTCTCCATTTTTTTGCTATGCCCTTGGTCTCTCAAGTCTTTCCAATGCTCAGTTCCTCCTTGGCACAAAATTGGAGTAAGACTAGTTCACATGCAGATGACCATGAAAAATGGACAGATGAAAGTTCTAGAATCCAGCATGCATACATGAAATGCTAGCTAATCTTACATCTAAGTGCAGTGGACTCCAGAGTTATGGGAAAGAATACGGGAATAGCTCTTTCAAAGGGAACAAGCAAGAGGACACTTATAGCCCCTTGGACCACATCCTGAAAGGTCAGCTGACACCACAATGCAATTTTGTCTTTACATCCACCCTTCTGAATCACGATGGAAACACCAAACCAGAGCACAAATTGCAGAGAGAAAGTCTGTAGAGAAGCAAGAATACATATGGGCTCTGAAAATTCCTTACTTGCTGTGTCAACTTGGTCTGTTTACTTCACTTCTCTGGGCATCATTTTGTTGGAAGCTGGTCTAGCACATTAAGTAAAGCAGTCAAAAACCTAGTCAGCAAAGTCTACATCCCAACTGACAACCAACAATTCGTCAGTAGCCCCGCCAGCAACGATTCATACTAAGATTTTAGGGACGGAGGCTTTCAAACATGGCAGTTAAATTCACAGACTGCACAAGTTAGCAAACCTAAGATGCATCCTTATTCTGGCCTTTATCAGCAGAGGAAGTTACTTTCTGAGCCTGTTTCCTCATTTTTAATAATGGGATCCTCACCTACATCAGGCTGTTCTGAGGAAGATATGAAACATGCAGAGAGTTCAGCACAGTGACTGGCACCTCATCAAGACAAGCAAAAGCCTCAAAACTGTACAGCTGTCATTACTAACAATATGAAATACATGCAGAGCATTTTAAAAATACACACCTGGCACAGATGTACTTAGAAACATGGAAACTATGCACATCAAGTAGAGAAAATGATATGCACCCACAAAATCTCACATAGGAAAACTGAGACCAAAATCCAGAGAATCAAAAGATTCTTTGTGTGCCAAGTCCTGGCCCCAATTTAGGTTTTCTTTATCAAAATCACTAAATCCAGAGAAGGTGATGGAAGACATGGAATTATAGAGCTTATAAGGAAAACATAAGATACAACTAGAGTTACTACTTCAAATCCAAAAGCAAAATCCTCTTTGGGGCTTCTCTGTGTACTTGGTTTGGGGAGAGCAAAAATTTCAGGTCCACTCTCTGAATTTCTTTTAATTTAAAATTTTAGCTTTTATTAGTACATATTTGCAGGTTTTTTGTTGTTACTTTCTTTTTGAGACAAGAGTCCCATTGTATCGTACAGGCTAGCCTCGAACTCACAGTAATCCTCCTGCCTCAGCCACCCGAGTGCTGGGATTACAGGCATGCACCACCATGCCCATATGTTTTCAGTATTATAATGATTATATTCAATGGTGGGAGCTGGTACATGTACACAACACATTTTAGGTAATATCTGAAATTTTTCATTCAGCTTTGATGAAGCAATCTGATTGCACTTATGAAACTTACTGCTCTGTATTTATGTGGTGCTCTTCACTGAGGATGCTGGATGCTTATGCCATCCCACAAGTCTATACCTCATCATCAATGGCAGTGAGTACAGTGAAATACTCTTTCCCTGAAGAGAAAGGAAATCTAGTTTTTCCCATAAACCCATCCAAACCACCTGCACTTTTTGAATATTCAATCCTACTTCAAATTAGCCACCTTCATCCTAGCTTCTGTTACATAATTATAATTTTTTATATCCTGTCAAAGAAAAAATAACACAAAGAACAAATGACTTTACTTCAACACTTAGAAAAGTTAAGTCCAAACTTCAAATAGAATTTAACCTCAACAGGAATGCTTTTGGAAATACTCAGGAATGCAAAGGAAATTTTATTTTTTTTAAGAACTCTTTGTCCCCCTACCCCATTAAACAGCTCTGAAAAAGAATTAAAAAGTTGCTTCCCTAGTGTACCTCAGCCTAATTTACTTTGTAATTTCTTATTTCTTTCAAGTAGAAGTAACCTTTATTAATTTTCCCATCTGGAAGGAGAAGTCTATTACAAACCAAGGACTGAACTACTCCTAATGTGAAGGGACATGCAGCACGACGGGAACAACTTCCATTTCAGTTTTATAGAAAATATTTTAGAAAATACATTTTTATAAAAATTTAAGAAATCCATAGTAATAGAAAGTATTTTTAAACAGAAAATAAAATAATGAACTGCATAAGAAAATAGTATTCACAGTATAGAAAGAATAAGCAGTAACAACATTCACAAGATTCAAACACAAACTGGTTCCATCTTTCAAGTTGAACTTTTTTTTTTTTGGTTTTTCTCCGGTACCGGGAACCGAACTCACGACCTTGCGCTTGCCAGGCAGGCACTTTGCCACTGAGCTAAATCCCCAGCCCCAAGTTGAACTTTTGTTTGAAGGACAAACCATGTCAAGCTCTGCTTTGCTTAAGCGGCTCTTGAAACTGAAGGGGAAATTATCACTGTATATCTAGGCTATCTCACTATCTTCTCCTCATTTTCAAAGTGCGCATCCCTCATTCAAGCCAATTATTTAAAAGACTACTTTCCAAATAGTTATGTAACAAAATGTTAATTCTGATCATCTTTGAGTCATGGGATTATGTGTGCTTTTTAAATTTTCCTCTTTATTTCTACAGTAAACAGGCATGGCTATAATAATTTTTTCAAAGTAACAGCAAGGCATTTCTCTTCATGGAACAAAGGTTTGTATCAAATGGTAACAACACCAAACCATTAGTATTTTTACTGATCACACTAACGAAATTAATCTGTTGCAGGTTATTCTATACATTAAGCATGCCGGCCCCATAGAAGCTGAACTCCTAGAAGAGATCTATAGACACAAACATCACAAGTGCAGCACTACGGGTGCCGCCCAGAGTGCACAGGCACAGAGCTGGAGCAGCAGGACCAAGAAAAAAGGAACAAGAGTAAAGAAAGGTCTCTTCAAGAGGGCTACAGGTAAGCTCAGTCCAGAAAGGTGAGTCGGTGTACACCTGGTATGGGTACGACAAGAACACATGCAATAGCAAGTGTTTTCAGTTTGTTTTGTGCTCTTTCAGAAGGCAAGAGAGGAAGGCTGTGGGGCAGAACACCCTAGGAGTGACTGTTCAGGAGAACAGACACCCTTCCTCAGACCACAGAGAGTTACCCAGGCCCACAAAGAAGTACACTTCAATTTCAATGTTCTAAGTATATCAAGCACGTTTCTCACATAGTGAAAGAACAATACATGATGAAACAGTATCACAGAACACCAGCTCTTCATTCCTTCAAAGTCTGCTACAAGCACCCCAGCCTCCCAAGTCTACCTGCATTTCACTTATTTAGTTACAGTTCAGGAGACAATGCATATGGGCTATTTTTTTACTTTTAATCACATGATGCCAGTAACCAAATTTGAAAAGAACTCCATGCTATGAAGCAAACGGAGTTATCTTCATATCTATTCCACAATTCCTTACAATTCTGATGGCTTAAAAATTACTTCAAGCTGGAGCATGTGACCAAAATAAACTTTTAACAATTCAGAAGAAATAAAAAAATTAGGGGCTGGGGATTTAGCTCAGCGGCAAAAAGTGCCTGCCTGGCAAGCGCAAGGTTGTGAGTTCGGTTCCCGGTACCAGAGAAAAACCAAAACAAAACAAAACAAAACAAAACAAAAAAGAAAGAAAAGAAATAAAAAAATGAATGAAGAGACATTATATTTCAAGTGTGTAGTAATTTCCTGTTTCTTTCACAATTTTGGCAGCACTATAGCATATCACAGAGTGTTTTTTCACACTACAACATGAACAAAAAATCCCTTTTCGGACTGGCAAAATGAGGCATCCTGCTCAAACACCAATGGCTCTCCATTTAATGACAGAAAACAACAATGTGATTAAGAACCACCACGTCATTAACAAAGTGGCTTTGTCATAAATAATCTCCCTTTTATATTATCCAAATGTATATCAGATCTCGTTTTCTTTTCAGAATATCAAAGTTCCGTCTTTTCTTCACTACCTTCCTGCTCACTTCCGGCTCTGTCACTAACATGAGAAGCATAAAAATGGCTCAATTGCTCTTCCCTACCTCAGAGAGAACTGCAGTTTAGAGAGTAGTACGTATTTCCTATCCATTATTTTTTTTCCCTACTAGGACCGCTATCTTTGCCAGTCTATCATCTCAGGCTGTGTTTCTTTTCATTTGATAACACTGATCATTTTCATCACCAACAGAATGACCAATAATTGAGCACCTTTTATGCAGCAGACCCTCAGCAGGCCATTTAAAAAGATTAATTACTTAATTCTCATTTCATTCTATAAAGTCATTATGTGATCCCTATTTTAAAGATGGAGAAACCAAGTCTTGAAGAAACTGCTGCAGAGTGGTGTAGTAAATGGACAAACAGAAAGCAGTATGGCTAGCATTCAAAGCCAGAAATCAATAGTGCCTGGAGAGCACATAACCACCCTAATGGGAAAGGATGGGAAGAAAGAGTTGGGAGGCAGATTCTAGTGCTGACTTTGCCTCTCCTGGTTGATAAAGGGTACATCAGCCACTGATGCTCAAGCATGTCCCCTATATCATTCCACTGGTGACTCCTGGGCTCCTGGGGCTGCTTGGTCAAGAAGAAGCAATCTAAGGTTTTAAAAAAAAATGTGTATCACAGCAAAACTCTGCAAAACATCAAGAATAATTATTCTCCAGGACTGAATTAAACAAAAGGTTAGTAAGTCTGTTATGGAAACATTTATTTCATGGTTCTGGTGAATCAGTCAAATGACGGCAGTAAGTTTCAGGGGGGTTAAAAAAAATTCCAACTTCCAGGTATTTTCATGGTCATGAACCGTATCACTGGGAAATGAGATTTCCAAGTCAGACAAACCGCATGGGATGCACACTACCCAGGTCTAAATGCTACCTGGGCACTGCCCACCACAGAAATGACATGTGGGAGTAAAATAATATAAAAAGAAGGCTCAGAAACAATTGCATGACTCAAAATAAATGTTTACTGAATGATCAATTAATTAAGGAAATTACTCTTGCCTTGCATTGAACAACCACAGTAGAAAAGGTGGCAAAGTTATGTAACAAGGTGTCTTTAGGATGAAGATCACTGGTTCTCATCCTCATTATTTATAGTGTGTGGTCTGGACACTAGCAGCATCAGCATCAGCATCACTTAAGATCTTGCTGAAAATGCAGAACATTGGATTCTATTCAAAATCCCCTAATTCAAAGTCAGCATTTAACAAGCTAATCTGTGACTTGTATAAACATGGAAGTTTGAGAAAACACTGGACTAGGTCTCTGAAACAACACATTCAAAGCAAGCCAGATAAAGCAAAGGCAAGAAACCAAAGGAACTAACTAATGCATGAGAAATGTCTACTTGTACCAGATAGATGGGTATTAGGTGCTTTATATGAGTTAAAGAACTAATAGTGATGCAAGATGAATGGTGTCAACCTCTCCTATCAAAGGACTTAGAAATAGGCCATATTCTTATGATTTGGGAAGAGCATGGCAAAGCTGTTCAAGGGGAAATATACCACTTTTGACAGTGCTCATTTTAGTATTAGTCACCAAGTAACAACAAATGTACCTATATACACTGTCATTAAAAGATTCCAAAGCAGATATAAGATCCAGGAGGAAAGCTGGAATGATGTTAAACTGCAAATAAAACCACCAAAAAACAGCTAAGAGGAACAATTTCTCCCAAACAGTTCAGTCAGAGCCAAAAACCTCATCACATCTCAAAAAATCATTTGGAAAACTTCTGCAAAAACTGAGGTACAACTGACTTTTGGAGATAGTTAAGGTCTTAGGTAACAATGCACAGATAACTTCGGCCCTACAACAGGGACAAAGGATCTTTTTCCAGTCAGTCTGCTTACTTTTCATGGCCAAACCAGCTTTCAGTAGAACAAAATTCGTTTATTCAGAGACAGGCTCTCAGTAAGCCCCCACAGGTTGGCCCAGAACTTGCAATACCCCTGCTTCAGCCTTCCAGAGTGCTGGGGTTACAGGTGTGCATACCTTACCAACAGCACTCAAATAAAAATTAGTGCAATAAATGGACAATCATAGAAAGCTACCTGAAAAATGCCTTGTGGTGGCTTGAAAAATGTTATCAAGAGTAATGAGTTTATTACAGCCAATGTAAACACAAAATGCTGAGCTTGCCTATCAAAGTCACAATTTCATACCAGAACAGGAAAAGGCCAGAATGTTCTATTATTAAATCATTAGCTCTCAAAGAGTTATTCCCCTAAATCATCCACACACAGTACATGCTACCAGAACTAAACTTATGGCAGTCAACTTAACTCATATAACCAGCTCTAGGAAGATGCTGAGATGATTATCTGGGTACAGGGGATAGAAACAACGGATGGGCTTGATGGGAGATGACAGGACAATGGTGGGTCTGCTCTTGCTGTTGATTTTTGGTCTAGGGGTAAAGAGAACCAAGCCTAAAGGTCAGAAGAGGAGAGTTTAAATCCCAGCTCTAAATATACTCAAACTATTTGACTCTGCACAGTTCCTTCAAATTCTCTTTTATTCATCAGTTAACAACAACAACTGATCCAATGTAGCCAGGAGAAGAAAATAAAAGACAAGGACAGAAACCCCAAAAGACCCTCCCCATAAACGGGAAAACACTACAAAAATAGAAAATAACCCTTCTTCTCCCCATTAAAATACTCTCCTCACCGCAGAGGCTCTAGGACCTGCTGCCTGCCTACTGGAATCACCAGTAATGAGAGCTCCTCCAGACCTTGTCCATATGCCTCGTCCATATCACTTCTCTCAGGGTCAAGATCTCCCAAAGGCACCACACAGTGAACTAACCAGATGAACTTTTTAGCAGTGATGTGTTATCTTTTTTTGGCGGGGGTGTTTCTGGTACTGGGAATTGAACTCACGACCTTGCACTTGCCAGGCAGGTGCTGTGCTGCTGAGCTAAACCCCTAGCCCCAGTGATGTGTTATTAAGAAAAGGTTAGGTGCCAATCAATGCTATCAAACAACACATATGCACATTTGTTCATTCCAGATGTGTTTTGTGGTCCGCTTGTTTCTATGATCAAGGTTGCACTGAGAGGGGAAGGAAGTCTTTGCCCTGAGGAATTCAGGTAACAGAAATGAAGACGCAGAAAATATTAAGTAATTAAGACCTTCAGTCCACTTAATGGACTGAAGGGATAGAAGCCCATCTCACTTTCAGTGATAACCAACTGCTGGTTGCAGCACATGTGCAACAGCTTCACCACCACTGGTCTAGGTTTAGGTTTGGGCATTCAGTAACACTTCACTGACAAGGATCATAAGTGTCAGAGGCAGACTGGGTTTCAGAGAGACCCTGTATCAGGTGGAGACAGACCTGGAATATCGCCTTTCTCTGGTCTATACCTCTAGTATATGCCAAAGGAAAGGATTTTAGACCAAGAAACATGCATGGAGGAATACTTTCATAGCAGGTCAATGAAAGCTAGGAGTTCAAAAGGGAAGAAGCATGGAAAGACACTTCGGTGTCCTTACAATTCTACCACACAGACAAGGACAGAGTCACAAATGGAAATTTGGACATTTTATATTGAAAAATGTCCAAAACAGCTGCAATGTCCAACATTTCCTCTCATGGGTTTACAAATAAATCTCTGAAGAAACTGCTAACTCAATTCTCAATTTACATTCATTATGAAAACAACATCTGCAGAACAGTTGCCAGGAAGGGTCCTACTCTACTACATCCCAGTCTCCTTTTTCCTGGTGTAAAGGAAAGGAAACAGGCTTGGTCGTTTGTCTCATGCCTGAGGGGTGAGGCTGTTATCAGCAGGCACCTCAGGAAAAGTAACAAATCTGCATCTGCATCCAGAGAAACAGGACCACACTCACATCTATTTGGAGAAGCCACACCTGTTTGGAGAAGCACAAACACACTATCTCCACCCCTAAATTTCTCAAGGCAGCAAACTCCTCTCCTCCTCTTTAAATCCTTTGTTCTACTCCGGCTTCCTGCTGATTCTGTTCTCCAAACTCGGCCTGCTCCCAAGGGTGTGAATAAACAGCTGTGGTTGCTTATACAGAGCTTCCTCAGGTGGTCTCTCTCCCCTCTGTGCCTTTAACACATATGGTGCCGAAACCCAGGATAGGATACCCCTCTTTAGAGTGACTTCAAATCCCATCTTGAGCTCCAAGGGTCTGAAAGAGGGTACCCTG
The DNA here is from genome assembly GCF_000276665.1 of Chinchilla lanigera. Lineage (NCBI taxonomy): Eukaryota > Metazoa > Chordata > Mammalia > Rodentia > Chinchillidae > Chinchilla > Chinchilla lanigera. The sequence goes on from NW_004955461.1 coordinate 5,055,219, forward strand.
TGACTCTTACATCTCAGATAGCACCCCAGGCGGCCAGCTTCAGATTGGGTAAGATTTTGCACCATTCAGACTTTTCCCTCTGTCTACCTCCTCCCTCCTGTCATGGCCTCTGACTCATAGAGAGGAGTAGTGCAGGGAACCTAGCATGAGCCCAGGTCACACACCCCTGCTGCCCGACTTTGCCCTCACCCAACTCCCCCCTCACTGCCACCACCATTCACCTTGAGGGACACCCTCGGGGTACAGCTGTGGGCAGTGGCCAGTGCTGGTACAGGCATCCCAAGCCACATAGTGCTGGTACCAAGCACCTGCACCTAGTATGTCCAGGCCATCCCACCCCACCCCAAGTTCATCTGCTGCCCTCACAGCCCTGGTGGCATGGCATAGCAGCCACACAGCAACACCATAAGGTTCAACCAGTGCTCATGTGCATAGTAGAAGCACAGCACCTGTGCACAGTCCACTGTCTAGTACTCAAAAGCTGCCCACAGCACCTTTACACACAGCCCTCCCTCCATGCACGCATGCCTGAGCCCAGCCCAGGTAAAGAAAATGAGGGCCTGTGCCTTCCTTGCTCTGCCAGACCCCTTTGTGCAGTGGGTCACACCCCTGGCTGTGCTGCTGCCACTCCCTGGCCATGCTACCCCCTGCTGGTCCTTATCCTGCCACCCCTGCCCTCCCTGCTGCCGCCCTACTGTGGGTGCCTGGTTCCATAAGTGAGCTGGTCCTACCCTGCCCAGGTCCACCCAGGGCCACCTTCTGAAAGCCCAATGCCACCCACAGTGCCTTAGGGCTTGGGCTGCACACTGCTCCTCTACTGTCTACCACATGTTCTTCCAACCCCTACTCCACCACACACCTGGTCAGGACTACTGACCTCCCTGCCTTCCTCCCCTCTATACCCACTCTGCAAAGTGACAGGAACAAAAGGCATAGCTCTCTCTCTGTCAGACGTCTCTTAGATCAGCCAGCATCTGAGCCCTTTCTCTTCAGACTCATAAAACTCCAGTTTTTCTCCAATTCACTGAAACTTAACTTTAAACCCCTTGATTGGATACCATTCTTCCCTCCAGGAGGTTAAATTAACAAAGCTTATGACAACTGTTTGCCTTTAACGGGGACAATGGCTATTAAAAAGAATTTACACTTGTGTTTTACATATGCTAAGACTGATATAACTGATCTTCTCTTCTGGGGGGTCCATAACTGAAGTTTAGAGAACAGACTAAACAGAGAGATAACTGGGCTAAAAAACAGCCAATATTTTGGCCTTCATCCTTCAAAGTCAGTGGAGGCTCCAGATAGGAGATAACCTTTTCTAAGGGATTCTACAACTTTGGTGAGTCACCCAATCTCCTGAGCAGGGAGACTGCTGGGTCCCAGAGGACAGAGATCAACAGGTGTACAGTGTCAAAGGAGGGTCACCAAGAAAAAAGTCTCCCATGCTTTCACAGAAAGCAACACGGTCAAGCACGTCCTTGATCCACCCTGGCAGCTGACACTGACAGAGGAGCTGAGAAAGGCTCTGTACATGGTTCCAGAACTAATGCCTAAAGAGGCGTACCTGACCTTAATAGACAGCAAGAGGTCAATTTTAATTAACACAGGTTACATTTTAACTTGGTCTTGAACACCAAACAGAAAAGTATAATCAAAAGAGATAAACTTTTGTCATCTGTCTATCTGCCCTCCAATGTAGCGGTTATTCACTATAGAGGACACCTCCATTGGCCTCTCTTTCTCCTAAATAAAAATAAATGCATACACCATCCTCCAAAATTAGAGGTCCTTAGATATCCCGACAGCAGCATGAGGGGATACTTGTACAATTAAAAAGGCTATATTTTATATATACATTCCTGGCATTTTGCTAATATCTTAACGACTAGTCAAGATATTAAGAGAACAGGTTAATACCATCTTGGATTCTAAAACTTCCTGGACTTTCTTCTTACCCTCTTTGTGAGAAGCTATTATTGGCTCTTTCTGGTAAAAGTATTTTTTATTATATTCATAATAACTTGGTTAATTTTATTGCTTGGCCCATGCGTCTAGCCTCCTCCAGACTTAAGGCTGTATGCTGACTCAAGATGAGAACACCTGATGTTTATCAAGGGCCTTTAGACAGACCCTCTGGAGAGTGTCTCTAACTGCCAATCACAACCGCAAGCCCCGTCAACCTGAAGCAGCCAGAATGGTCATTCCCCCGGCCCCCTCACAGCAGTTTGACGTATCTCTTCAAAATGGGGAATACTATAGACAGCTTGATAGGGCAAGAGAGACTCCATTTTCTGTTTTTAACTCCATATTAAGAGAAGTCACTTAAAGTGCACTTAAGCTATAGTTCACCCCAGTCCCCTTGGTTATTATCAACTCAGCAGAGCAGAGTCATAAAATGGGAACAGAACAAACAGGACAAACTACGAAGTGGGCTAAAAGTTAAACTGCAATGGTCACTTGGAATTCGGCTGTCTGACATTCTAGGAGAAGTAAACTTTGTGATAATTGTGTGACATTCTTGTAAGATTCCCAAAAATGAGGTAATGGTTACGATGGAAACCTAAAGGTGAGACCCAGATTGGAGTGGACATCTTTTCTGGCTCCTCGTTAGAGACTGTCCATCAGATGGCTCAAATAAAGTTTTGTCCATTCCTGCCTTTTCTGTTTTCTTGTGAGTGCCTTTCTTGATGAACTCACTTGCCATATCAAGCTAAGGTAGGTAGAAATATTATAGGCAGTCAGGTAAAACTGGGGCCTTCAGAAAGTCAAGATGAAAGGTAAAAACACACCACACCTATGGCCAGAGACACACCAGTTGTCTAGGCCTCAAGATAACAACAAAAGAACCAGGTCAACATACTTCCCAAGGGATGAGCAGGGAGAGCTAAACATTTTACTTTTGCAGGCAAGGTGTTACAATGCTGATTCTTTATATATGCTGCATTTAGACTCGCTTAAAAATGCTATTAGGTGGACTTTGATACTAACTACAGGATAAATTTTAAAAATGCTGTAACATGGGTCTTATCAAATCTAGTTTAATTTTAAAAATATATGTGCCTATTAATAAATCACAGCACCCCTTCTGTCAATTCAACCTTTCTCATCTTTCATGTACATGTAAAAGCTGATGGATGTGCCTTTACTAACTTGTAAATTATGGTTGCTAGGTGATGAGTGTAAATTCAACCTGTGAACTTCAGAGACACAGAAATTTTAGATCAGACTTTAAATAAAACATAGCCTTGTCTTGGTGCTAAAGGGGTTGCCTAGATGATTAGACAGATAACACAGATGTCTTGGAGGTTTCTTTGCAAGAAGCCCAGGGCAGAATTCCTCCAAGTCATTTGCTTTTATTTCTAGAGATGACCTCCTTTTACAGGGTAAAAAGTGCTCCAACTATTTCCAACTTGCTCTTTGATACATTCTCATTCTCAAAAAATTAAAAAAACAATGGTTTCCATCTCTTAATTATTAGCCTTGCTACCAATGACTGTTACAGCTCAAATTAATTATAGCTTATGCTGGTGGTTCCCAGGGACCCCCAACTGGCTCCTTCCCAGACTTCTTGGCGTGGCTGCCAAAGACTGAAGCTGACCAAAGGCTGACTCCTGGAACATCTTGGACACTGAACTCTGGGTAACTCTTACAGTGGAGAGTAAGTCCATCCCACTTTTAATCACTCACCATTCCACTCTGCCTTCCTTCAAAGGACCAACCTCCTTAACTTCAGTTAACTGTTGTGGCCACTGACAGTAGTCTCTAGACAATTAAAAACTACCCCATTCTGGTGCCAAATGGGTCAACATCTTTTCATACATTCCTTTTTAGTCCCTACCTGTCCCATGCCCCTTTTGGATGAGACATCTTAACCAAGCTGTAAGCCACTCTGACGATCTCCAGGGTGCAACCAACAATTACAGCCACCCTAATGATGCCCTCCCCCACCCGAGGTTCCCATCATTTCTGGTCATATCAAGCGCAGAGTCTGGGACATTTCCACTCCATCCTTGGCTTCATTCCAACAACTGCTTACCATTCTCCTCAAGTCTAACTACCCTACCTTGTACAATGACAATATTCCTTCCCTGACCCGGGTCTATGGGGCTACAACATATTATTTCTTGCCTACTGCAGCATGATGTCTGAATCTCTGTCAACTCCCCTTGCAACACTCCATTCTCCTGGTACAAAATGCAGACGGCTCTCACAGGTTGATACAAGATCTCCATGCTACCAACCAGACTGTCCTTCCCATACATCCTGTGGTGCCTAGCCCACCCCCCAAACAACAATGGCTCTCTTTTCTCCTTGTAATAGGATACTTCTGTCTCTGGGTTCCCAGCTTTGCTCTCCTCACTAAACCCCTCTACAAACTTATAGACACAGACCCCATTGAGCCCTTACATCATAAAACCTTGCCTCACTTGTTTTTTCAGACTTTAAAAGAGGCCCTGTTACTCCTAGGAATGCTCAGAATCACTAGACATGCTCCACTCACCCTCTTCTCATCCTAGAATCTTCAGAGACTCCCATCTTCCTCCCATCTCTCACACTTTCTCCCAACCCCTTTCTCCTGCCTTTCTACCCACCTGCCTACTAGGACACAGAGAAGCTCACCTCACTCTACTTTCCACGCCATTTAAACCTAGCTCTGGTCAAAGAAACTCCCACCAGGAAGAACTGTCTTCCCCTGGTGTTTGGCTAACTGCAGGGATGCCTGCCTTGGCCACTCACCCACACCCATTATGGCCCTGAGTCCCAACTGGAGATGTCTGTTGTGGACCCTGTTGCCACTCTCATTTTGACACACCGAGCAGGACAATTACCTCTCTGCTCGCCATGGAAAACTTTCCTTCCTCTCCCCTAGGCTGTCTCTTAAAAAACCTAGAACTTCCATACCCTCTACCAGCTTCAATCATCCAAATAGGTAGAGACCTATAACTGCTTCCTCAAGGCCCACCTCACTAGGCTCAGGCTTCAACTCCATAACGACTGGATTTCCCTGCTCCCAATTCCTCTCCCTTGCATCTGAGCCATCCCCTGGGAAGCTATGAGATACAGTCCAGTTGAGCTTTTATATAGCCACACCTTTCTGCTTGGCTCTTAGGCCAACCCCATTGGAGACTATTTCCCAGTTTTGCAACAGGCCTGAAAAGAGATACAATAAGCTTTTAACCTTCTTGTACCCTCTCCTGACACAAGCCTTACAAAGACAGCCTGGCTAACCAATGAGTTTTACTTAAAAATTTAAACCCCTGGTCACTACAGCCCAAGTGGACAGGACCCTTCCTGGTCATCTATAGCACCTAGACAGCAGTCTGTCCTTGAGACTCTCTCCAGTGGGTAAATCACTCCCAGATAAAGCTGTGTCCTGCTGATAACTCACCTGATCCGGCCTCATGAAAATCGCAAGTAATCTGCAATACTTTCCTCAGATTGTCCGAAATTTCAGAAGACACCTAAATGCTCTGCCCTGGCCTATCACGCTGCTTCACCCACTTCCTTCACTCAGTCTGCCTTGCTCTTTCTTTGTTCCACCCTCAAGTCATTGCTGATGTGGAGAAAGATCTCCCTTTTTAGGACACTCTGTGTGACTTCTCCCCAGACAAGGTCAAGTTATCCTCCTCCTCTCTGTACTCTGTCCCGTTAGCCCTTCTATTCCTTTCGCCACACCCCACGGTTGCCCTCCCACTGCTCCTCCAGACAGTCCTGATCATTTCTACAGGACCCTGCAGTTATCCCTCCCTGCTAAACCAGTCCAATCCTTCCTTAACCAAGATTACTGGCTTTATATAGCCACCTATACAGCCACTCCAGTTTCTCCCAGGTCTGGGTCTTTACTAACCTCACATACCACCCCTGTACCATTCTGTCCACCAGGAACTCTCTCCTGATTAAGGTGTCTACACTGCCCACAAGTACCACACAAAGAAGCCATGAGAAACAGCACCCACCTCCCCTGCTCTTTTTTTCTTTATAGCAACAAAGAAACAGGAATGTTATGCCTGATGGGCAAGGCTGTTACCTGCAGGTACCTCTGGAAACCACAGAAGAACAAAGCCATGTCCATTTGTACCAGTCATCCCAAAAAACATTAACAAAATTAAAAAGAAAAATTTCCAAACTCCAAAATGTACATTTTAATAAGCTGCCAAAAGATGACACAATCATATATCATGTAGTCCCCCAAAACTCCACTATACACTTATGAAAATAAGGGTCAAAGGACAAATACTATCTTAAGATTGCTATACCAATAGTACTGACCTCTCAGACCCCCTGGATGAGTCTTGAGATTCCCCCCCATTCAGGGAATCCTACACCATACTTTGAGCACCCCTACAACAGGGGCTATGATAGTCAGTGTAGCTTTGCCCAGAATTTGGATTAGCAAATAAGAAAAGGCCTGGTGTGTCAATAGCAGAAAAATAAAGGCACAGGGTAGTAAAGATGCAATCAATTGCAAAATATCTTAAATATTTATAGGCTTCCCAAGTTAAACTTCATTTTTTTAAGCCTGGTTTATTTATTTACATCATCTTAACTTCAACTGAATGGTGCATGCTTCAAATAAGATTACAGAAATAGCAATTAATATAATTTTTATATTAATTGGCAATTGTATTGATCTTCTGTGCCTCGAACCACTTGCGTCTGATTTCTTATTGATGCAACACAGTGCAGATAAGTCTCCAGGGTAACAAAAATGAATGGAATCCAAAGAAAACCCCTGTAATAAATTCTGAATGTTAATTAAACATGCTAGTCCTCTCAAAATAATCAAACCCTGACATGCCCATTAATTAACAGGAAAAAAGTTGTTACATAATTCTTATCAGGAAAAAAGGTGTATATGGAAGGGCATGAAGGGAGACGGTGCTGTCCATCTTCTGAGGACTGGCTTAACCTCACACAGCTTCTCAAAGAGCATCTGCAACACACTTGTTCTTGTGTATTTGGTGTTGTCCTCCACCCTAAACTTAAAATTTCACCATTTGCCGAAACATTTTTTCTTCTAAATTAGAAAAGAGTACGTAGGGCCAGAATCGGTAATACAGTCTTTGAGCCTATAATTGAATCTATATACAAGTAGCGAGAAATACTTCCCCATGAGGGTGGTCAAAGAGATTGCAGCTATCATTTATACTGAGCATGTATCACGTACCAACATAAAAGTATAAGGGGTCTAACAGCCATTACTTCATTTCTGCCCCATAGCAATCCTTTACACATATTATACTCATTTTACAAATGCAGCAAAGGCTCAGAGGGATGAAGACGCTTGCCCTACATTCTATGTATAGGCACTGGGGGTAAGAGATCCAAAGGGGTAAGATATCCAAGATCATGACATGTCACTTACAACAGACCCACATGAAAGAACAGTATAAACACCACACATGTTCTCACATATAAGCTGTATACATACCAAGGATGCTTGCAGCAGTCACCCACGCACAGAGGAGTTAAGCAGCTTGCCCAAAATAGCATGGTTAGTGCTGTAGTTCAGATCCAGAATGTTACCCCAAACTCTCAAGCACTCAGAGGCAGGGCCTTTGGGAGGTGACTGACTCATGGGACAGCAACAGTCACACGCAGATTCACCCACTCATGAGTTCAGTAGCTGAGTGTGCTGCTAGGAAATGTGGCCTAGTCGGGGTGGAAGTGTTACTGGGGCACAGCCTGGAAGAGTGTGTCTCCCTCCCAGCCTCTGCCTCATTCCTGCACACCATGGTATGAGCAGCTTTCCTCCACAGGGCCCTTCTACACAGCTTTCCAGTCTTGGAGCCAACTATGCATTAAATCCTCTAAAAACCATGCACCCAAATAAACCTCTCCCTCTTTAGGTTATGAGTGTGCAGTATTTTGTATCAGCAATGAGAATATGACAAAGACAGCTAAATGACAATAACAGGAGACTTAAGTGGCTGTGAGGTTTATAACAAGTGGATGTGAGGTTTAAACAAACGGATATACTCAACTACCTGACACTGAGCAAGCATTTAATAAAAATAAGCCACTGCAATTCACGTACCCTGCACACAGGAAGTGTTCAACAAACAGTAGTCAGCAACAACAGAGATTGTGTGTTGGTAAATAAAGGGACCCACCTCCAAGAACATTATCCCAACTGCTCTGAAGTAGGGTTGGTGTCCAGTCACCCCTGCAAACACTACAGTATCTAATACCTGTAGTTAGTCATGCATATCTGTGTGGACGTTTTTCATTTCTGCTATAAAAGTATACAATGGGATGTGACAGAGAATGTATACGCTGGACTAGCAGTGGAGTTCTAGCTCTTCCTAAATCCTAAATGCACCACATCCCTGGCCTGGGTTTCCACAGTTACATGCTGAGGACAATTATGCCTTCTTGCCACACCAGCAATCCTTGGAGAGGGCCAGCAGAGATCTTGACTGCCTGCTGTTGCTCTGGCTACCTCATTACTCCAAGAGACTGCAAACCTCCTAAGGACTGTTTCTTTAGTAATTTCCCACAGGACAGCTATTCCTGGGCTCTTTCTGCAGAATGGTTGGTCCAGAATTGGGGCTGCTGAGCTGACAAAAACCACAAGGTAGAGGAAGAGTGACAAAAACATCCAAACACTGACGAATGCCTTATTCCCCCATGTATGCAATGCACTAGTCCAGCAGGTAACACCAGAGGAGAGAGCTGGCTACAGAGATCAAGTTGAAGGAATCCTCAGGAAGTTCAACATACACAGCTAGAACAACTCTTCCTCAGGACTTCGCCATGGCCAAAGCCATGGGCACAGACAAGAGTGTCATCACACATGCACTTCACTTACTGGCCCTCAACTACCCTCTGTGAGACTGTGAATTCCTTCCTTTCCTTCCCTTTCCCTTCCTCTTTCCCTTCCTCTTTCCCTTTCCCTTCCCCTCCCCCTCCCTCCCTCCCCCTCTTCCTCTCTTCCCCGCCCCTCTCTTTCTCTCTTTGAGCCAGGGTCTCACTATGCAGTTCATGCTAGCCTTGAGCTCACTTTGTAACCCAAGCTGGCCTCGAACTCACAATGACCCTCCTGCCTCAGCCTCCCAAGTAATGGAACTACAGGCATGCATCACCATGCCAGGTTCTGTGAATTAATTTCTCTGAGCTGTTGCTTCTTCATCAATACCTCAAAGTAGAAGATCACACGCACAAATTCTCTGTAAACAGAAGGTGTCTTACAAATGTGAGGTGCTGGAAAACTTTATGGCCACAAAAACATCATGGGTGAAAAAGATCTGGGTAAATAGTTTAGCACTTTGTGGAGAGCAAGCTGTAAAAGTCAGCAAATTTTCAAGTATCCTTGCATAGTTCAAGGGCACCAGTGAGGAAAATATAACGGTGAGAAACAGGAAGTGTCAATGGGGAAAATGGACACCACAAGGTTGAGCATGGGGTCACCATATTCCACTTGAAAGCAGCGTTCTCTCTCATTAGTCCCTGATCTTTCTGGTACCAGGGATGGGTTTCATGAAAGACAATTTTTCCATGGGAGCAGGGGTAGTTTCAAGATGATTCAAACACATCACATTTATTGTGCACTTTATTTCTATCATTATTAAGATTCTCATAAGGAACAATCAAGCTAGAGCCCTTGAATATACAGGCCACAGCAGGGTTCATGCTCCTACAAGAAGCTTAAGCCTCACTGATGAGACAGGAGCAGCAGCTCAGGAGGTAATGCAAGTGACAGGAGCTTCTTACACAGTTGATGCTTCCACCTCCTGCTGTGTGTCCCAGTTCCCAACAGGCCCTTGACCAGCATAGTCAGTGGCCCAGGTGTTGGTGACCCCTGTTCCATCTAACTTTCTTCTAGAATTTTGAAAATAGCTCCTTTATGACAAAAATCACCTCAGATCTCAGATACAAAACAAAGCCAATTACTTAAAACATAAAACACACTGCTAATCATCAGTAAGTATTTAAATCAATGAAAGCACTAATTTGAAGAGGTCTATCTGGTTTTGTGCCCTAAAGGTCCATGGGCAGAGACCATAAACTCAGGGCTAATGAGAAATCTCAATGATCTGGAAAATGAAGCAGCTGACCTAGTGATGCATAAAGGCTCTTTCCTGGCCCTAAAATGCTGAAATTGCATTATATTCCTTAAAATTTTGTTAAGACCTGAAAACTTCCTCCCCCTCTCAGGTAGTCCCTGCAGACAATACTTTTCCCAGACTCTATTCATCTTCAGTTCTACCCTACAGAGCCAAGTTCACCTTGCCTAAGTTCTTTTTTTTTTTTTAAAGAGAGTAGTAAACGAGAAATGAACAAACAAACAAAAAAACAGAACAGTAGCAGCACAGCAGTATCACAAACATAAAGCAAGAACATTCAAAGTGATACACGGTCTCAAGACAAAATAATATGAATCAACAGTGGTTGTTACATTACATATCACTATCCTCAACTATGTTGCTCAGATTACCAGATGTAAGAATGAAACATTGCTCAAACCATTAAAGAGAATAAGAAAATAATTCTTGGATAAAACATCAGACATAATACAGAGTTTCACTAAACAAGATGGTAGAAGTTCACCACTGTAATTCCACTGCATATTGTTACCTTCAAATCAGTTGCTCAGACCACAAGACACAAGCATGCAAAATCGATCAGAACATAAAAAATTGTAAGCTTGCCTAAATTCTTTAAGGTTGCTTAAGGCATGTATCTATGTGTCTTATTCACTCAAATGAAGTCATTTTTACTCAGTTCTAGGCTTTGGATGCAAATACATAAATAAGCCACAGTCCTGTTCTCAAAATGGTAATTTGACAGTCTTGGACTTATCAACTTAACTAGTGGATTGTACACAAAAAGGCTGAAGAAGATCACAACTCCAAGTAACTCTGTTCTCCAAGGACGTACACATCTGTGAGAAAGAATGACCATCTGCAAGGCAAAGGGTAACTTCCTGGGAAATGAAAAACTGGCAGGGTCAGAAGATAGACTAACATAATAATTGAATATATAAACAAGAGTCAAACAAGGTTAGGCCCTTGGGAAGCAACAACTGCTGCTTCAGAAATAAACACATTAATTTCCCTGAGTAACAATTTATGCTGCGTGTGGAGAAAAGCCCTCTCTCCTTTTAGACTACCCTCATTCTGAAGAAAGGGAATGGGCAGAAATTAAGTATCTGGTCAGGCTTGGTGGTGCACGCTTGTAGTCCCAGCATTCAAGAGGCTGAGGCAGAAGGATTTCTGTATAAGTTCAAGGCCAGCCTTATCTATAGAGTGAGACTCTGTCTCAAAAAAACAAAACAAAACCAAAAAAAGAAATTAAATATCTGATTAGTCAGTATCCATGGTATTCATAATATTGTGCCCAGTACATAAGATGCTATTTAAGTTATGAATTTAAAAATGTTCATTACAGAACAACTTTTAAACAGGCTATTATGTATAGCACTGTGACATTAAGAACTCCAAAGACCAGGTATTAAACTTAGCTCTACAAGAGTTGCACAATTTGGACAATCAGCAATGTTCTCTAAACATCTCATCTTTCTTTATAAGATAGAGAAATCTTTGCAAAGCTGTTTTAAGGATTACACATACTTTTACATAAAAAACTTAGCACAAAGCCAGACATGGTGGTGCATGCCTGTAATCCCAGTGCTCGGAAAGCTGAGGCAGGAGGATCGTTTGAGTTCAAGGCCAGCCTGAAGTACATATAGAAATCCTGTCTCAAAAAGACAAAAACAAAACAAAACAAACAAACAACAAAAATAACAGCACAGTACTAGACTACAAAGAAAAAACTTAATAAATGTATTATTATAACAGCTTCCAAAGGCTTAAATCCCTTCACTGCAACAAATATCAAAACATTTCTAGACTTCATAGTAACAAAAAAACTAGATGTTTTCTTTCTTTCTTTTTTTTGGAGAAGGTAATGGGAACAGTTTGTTTTTTGGAGTTTGACTAGTATTTATTTAGTGTGATTTAGTGACGTCAGATGGTTGTGGGGTCTAAGAGATCACATTATACTACTACGCAAAGTGACATGATATATTACAGAAGGAAATGAAGTAGACACTAAATTCCAACTAACAACTCCACAGTGAGACACACCCACCACCAACAGTATGCCTAGAAGCAGGGCACCAGGAAGGCCACCTTGTTTCCCAAAACAGGTTGAAGTGTCAGTGTCAAATTCTTGCCCATTACTCCTATTCACTTCTGAAAAGCCCAGAAAAGCACTCACAGTGTCTAAGCATATGAGTACACTTGATAAAGCACCAGCTGTGGGATTTTGGGTAGAAGGTGCAAGCAGAACTGTTCAGAGTAGACACTTGGAGATTTTGAAAGTCAGATCTTAGTTTGAACCTTGGGGCTTTCCCATAACCAATATAATCTGAAATCACAAACTGTCCACTGCCAACCCTCAAGTCACTCACCTGAACATTCAAATGTTACTTATTTTATAGATTTGTAATGAGGGCCAAATGACAAGATATAGATGGCTCCCAATTTATGATTGTTTGACTTAGGCTATTCTGACTTTATGACGGCACACAAGCAATATGCACTCAGTAGAAATGGTGCTTTGTTTGTTTGGTTTTGTCAGCATCTCGCTATGCATCCCAGGCTGGCCTTGAACCTGCAGCAATCCTCCTCTGTTAGCCTCTCAAGTGCTGGCATTAAGGCGTGTGCCACCACACCCAGCAAAACAGACCTCTGAATTTTAAATCTGGATCTTTTCTTAGGCTAGTGACATGTGATAGCTACTCTCTTGTGCTGCTGGGAAATGGCAGAGTAGAGCTTCCAGTCAGTCAGGAGGGTGAACAAGGAGTATGCATAGTGTACTATGTTGCTAAGCTATGACATTTGGTAGATTAGATATACTAAAAGCATTTTGGACAGGGTATTTTCAACTTACTTTGGTTATATCCACCCCATCAGATGTGGAAGCACATCAGTACATATAAAAAGCTTGGCACCCCTCCCAGTCTGTTCTCTCAGCTTGTAAATGCGAAAAAGGAAATTCTCCCAAGGAGACTGATGCAAAGGTTAAATAATGTAGGGTCTTTAACTTAACTGCCTAGTACAGAGTTAGACACAAGGTTCATGATAGGTGACCAAACTTCAATCACAGTGGCTGACTTTAGGAACTTTAAGAAAACACTATCAAGATGAAAGGCAACAGTAAAATTATGTACTTAATTAATACAAAATAAAAAGTAAAAGGGCAGCAGGTACTTGGCATTATTCTCTAAGAGTTCATAGTACAGTTATTCCTCATTTAACCATCAACCTGTTTAATGACTGTCTGGGCTCGAGACCAGCGTGCACCGTTCAAAATTATGACCCACTTCTCAGAGTTACAACCCATCTTTATTTTGGTGTAGTTCTGAACATCTTATTTACAGAGCCTCAATGTCTTTTTTTGCACAGTGCATCATGTTTATACAGTAATTTTTGCAGATTATACTCTACCTTATAAGTACTATAGTTTTATGTCCTGTTATATATCACAGTATTCTAAGGGTTATGCAAATAAAAGCAAAGTCACTGATTTCCTCTGACCACTTTTTTGTTCTGAATATTGTAATGTACTTACTATATACAATTTATCACTTACCAATTCATGTAACTGCCTAGTCTCAGGAACAGGACTCAGTCATTAAACAAGGAATGTACCAAAAAACAGGAAAAGATGGCCAGTTACCCTATAAACTGTGAGGGGATCACTAAACCTAACACCTAAAACTACCTCTTACATTCCTCCCCTCACTCCCTGAAATTCACCATTCTGTTGGGTTAAGACATCATGCACCAGTAGAAGTGGGAGACACGTTCTGCTGTAATGTCTTACTGGGCATTAACATCTGGGGATGAATCAGTGAGATTTTCTCCAAAAGAGTTAACTAAAAGGAGGGTATAGGTCTTGAGCCAGGGCATTCAGAGAGAGAGAGGTGGTGAAGAAAATGTCTTGGGAACCTAAAGCGATGCAAGGATTCCTCAAGGGCTGAGCAGGATGAAGAAGGGTACCCAATAGGCCAAAGTGATACTAACCAAAGAAAGCCCAGAGGCCTGGAGACACAAACTCCAGCTGCACACCTTGATCAAGTCACTGCTACTCTCTATGCTGTTTTCTCATCTGCAAAATAAATTGCATACTCTTTGCTTTCCAGATGTTCTGAGGTTGTACAAGATATCTTTGTTAGCTTCCCATTGCTGTGACAAAATACCTGAGAAAATCAACTTAAAGGAGGAAAGATTTATTTGGGCTCATGGTTTCTAAGGTTTCAGTTCATAGTTGCCTGGCTGCCACTTGGGGTCTGTGGTGAGACAGAACATCATGGCAGACAATGTGTGGTACAGCAAAGCTGCTCAGCTCATTGCAACCAGGAAGCAAAGAGACAGCAGCTGGACCCAGGGTCCCAGTGCACCCTTTAAGAGCATGCTCCCAATGATCTACTTCTTCCAAGTAGGCTCTAACTTGCAAGATTTCCAATACCTCCCAACAGTGCCACAAGCTGGAAACCAAGACTTCAATGCACAAGTCTTTGGGGGACCTTACAGGTCCAACTATAACAATACCACCTGTAAAGAACCCAGCACATCCTATGAAGAGTGGACTTTGACTTAGGTAAGTGTACTCTAACTGAAGCTCCACCAGGAAAGATGCTGCAGAAAGATGCAGCCTAGAACTCATAGGGAAACAGAGGCCCAATACATTCAAGGCAATCTAAGACTTAAGAGCATTTCCCTGAAACTTGTGGAACCAAGAAAGCACCACTCTAGAAAAACAACAGTGGTTGTTACATACCCCAAATATGACAAATCCATATGACAAAGTACATGGGGCTCCCTAGCTAAGAGCCAGCTCAAGGAGAAAATCTGAAATACAACTTGGCTTTAAAAAAAAAAAAAAAAAAAAAAAAAAAGATGCTCCAATCCTCAGGAAAGATGTTAGTCATTTTTGGCTCCTTCTTACACTTTTCCTTCCTAAACTGGGACCCTGAGTGAGTTTTCGCTACTCACTCGGGCTTTCAGACTGGCAGTGTGATCTCTCCCTCTGGAACACACTGCCACTATTGTGATGCCAGCTACCGTGGTGTCCTCCCTAGAGCCAAGCTGAGAGTGAAGCCGCGACATTTAGAACTGTGAACTACATAAACATCTTTTCTTTTTAGAGATACTCCACCTCAGGAATTTCTTTATTGTAACGGAAAATGGGCTAATCCAAAGTAGTCTTTTAGCTGCAGAAATGTTTTGTGGTATTAGGAAAAAGTGAAGATGTTTAGGCAGCAAATAAGAAAGGAGGAGCCACCTGAAGCCATGAGACACCCAAGATAGAAGCTGGGCGTGTCTGGTCTGTCATACATCTCCACATTTCCGCCTTTACAAGGTAAATGCTATTTTACTTCTGAGTCCATGAGGCAGAGGTCTTGACAAACTTATGTCCATGATAAGCCGAAATTTCAGGAGTGAGGCTGTAAGGGGCAGAGAAAGAAGTCACCACCGAAGGGCCTGGGAGTTGATAAAGCAAAGCTGTCCACTTCCCCATGACGCTGAAATGACAGTGGCTTTCAGTTCTCTAACTGCTAAGCAGTGTGAAAACACACAAACCCGCTCCTTTCTCCCTTCATTACCCACGTGCTAATAACCTGCAAAATACAAGCACATACCAGGCCAACCGCATATTCAGAATTCAATTTTTTTTTCCTTTAGAGAAACTATAGGAAAATCAAAGTCTCACTCAAAGCTGTTCCTACATGGAGAAAAGCACTTCCACAGACTGCCTGGGACCAAGACTGTAATGCAGCACAGACAGCTTTCTGGCGGATCAATCCGGCAATGCAACAACTGTATCAGAAATTCATGTGGATATCTGATCTTTTAATTTAATATTTCTTTCTCTAGGAATCTGTTCTAGTGTAGAAAACTACATGACTATTCAAATATTCACTACTCCAATGTGAGTAAAAGTTGCACTTTGGGGCAGTTGCTAAGCAACTGTTTAAAACTCCTCCACTGGGTAACTTAAGGGAAAGAGGGAAATAGTGATACCGTGCCATGCCTTTTTAAATGCAACTGAAGACTTTTAAACATATGGAAATGTCTGTGATGTGTTAAATAAAAATAAGCAGAATATAGAGTATCTGAAGAAGTATTTGAAGTGATTGCAGTGACTACCCATGGATGATACTTAAATGTTTTATAATTTTCCACATTTCCACAAAGAACACACACACACACACACACAGTGAGTTCAAGGCCAATGTGAACTATATACTGAGACCCTGACTCAAAAGACAGAAACTATGATCAAGCATAGACTGTAGCACAAGTTATATGATAACACAAGGATGCAATCAACACTATGGTCAACTCTATAGGACAGTGGTCATGCACCTATCGCACATGGGCCACAGCAGGCCATATCATCAAACGCTCTAAAAAGTTCACCATCACTGCTACAGGGCAACCAGTTTATTCAGCAAATAAAACTGCACTGAGAATAAACCCATACTTTAAAGAAATTTAAAGCAGACACCCACTAATTTCAACATGGGACATTCATTTGGATTCTGATATGAGCAGAGACAACTAGGAAAATACAAATAGTAGGGGACTACTTAATGATATTGTGGAAAATATTTTTTCTGATGTGGTAACAGTATTATGATAGGGGCTTATTTTTTTAAGTCCTTATCTGTTAGAGATACATACTAGAAACTTGATGGATGAAAATAAGTATTATCTGAGATTGCGTCAAAAAATCAGGGAGGAGCTAGGTTCTGTGGCACATGCCTATAATTCCAGTTACTCAGGAGGATGAGGATGTAGCTCTCCAGGCTCTGGATTCAATCCCCAATACTAGAAAAATACATAAATTAGGAAGGAGAGAAGAGTGGAGGTGAAAATAAGATAAGACTGGCAAAAAGCAGATTAAATGTTGAAGCTGAAATAGAGTTACATAGCAACTCAGTGTAGTCTCTCTGCCTTTGCATATGTATAAAAATTTAAGTTAAAAAACTAGAAAAGCAAATGTCCAAAGGAAAATCTACTTGGACGACTGAAGGACTACGAAGATATGGGGAGTAGAAAGGAAAGAAAGCTAATAACACGAAAGATTACAAAATTATCCAATAATAAAACATGTATTTCTTAACTATAAAGGTATTGCTTCAGTTACAAATTATTTGGCAAAATACCACCTACCACAAAGATGTGTCTCTTCAGATGGCTCACTCTGGGGTGGGGGCAGGAGACCAGAAGGCAGAACTGACTGAACCTCACCATGCTTTCTCAGTCAAGTTTTCTTTGACAAATCATTTCAACTTTTTTTTTTTTTTTTTTTTGGTTTTTCTCCGGTACCAGGAACCGAACTCACGACGTTGCGCTTGCCAGGCAGGCGCTTTGCCGCTGAGCTAAATCCCCAGCCCCATTTCAACTTTTTAAACCATAATTTTCCTCAGCTATCAAATGAGGAAATGGTGGCTTTGTTGCCTAACTAAGTACTTTGCTGATGAAAACGAGACAATATAATAGAATACTACTAGGAAAAATGTTAAAGAGTAAACCCAGGGTACTAATTCTCAATAAAATCATATGTTTCGCTATTTAACAACCACAAAGAAAAGCCATACAGGTCAACTCCTTTTGAAAATACTAATTCTCTCATTAATTCCTCTCATACCACCTGTGAACTGGCTGCCCCAAATAACTGATGTAAATTATCTAGCTTTAAATACCTCCCACACAACTAAAAGGAAATAAATCAGGAAGGAAAAATGCTTTTCTTTTCCACTGGCAGATGTATGTCTTGTGTATGTGTATGTTTTCACTGAGAAAATAAATGTTAACCAAACTCTTCCATTTATAGTACTTGCACTTCGCTACTAAATCACAAACAAGGTAAGGCAAACAGGCAGGGGCAACAGTGTGGGCCCTGGAGCCAGGTGGTATTCCTGGCTCCATCTTGTCCTTCTAGCTGATGTAAGAACTGGAAGCGACATGTACAAGGTACTCTGTACAGAGCTGGGACCCCGAAAGTGACTGTTACCACTGTTACTGGTATTACAAACCCAATGAAAGACCACAAGTCCCAGACATCAAAAAGAGAGACAAAGGATTTAGCTCAGCATTCAGATTTATTAGGGCACAATCATCTGGAAATTTAGTGAGCACAGGTTTTTTTTTGTTTTTTTTTTTCCAGATGCTGTGCGCACTCAGTAGGTATACAGACAAAATCCAGAAAGACAGACCTAGCAGTATTTAGAAAGTCTTTACCAGGTATGCCTTCAAGAATTATAAGTCAAATGCTGTCTCATGACCATCTTCATAATTTCAATCAAATATCTGAGTGCTAAATGAGTTAAAAAGGGGAATGTGTCCTTGGCACCAGGTAACTGACCATCTGCTAAAAGTGAAGATGCATATAAACACAAGAATATAGCGGTACCTTAGTACTCATTAATTGATCCCAGGAAGCACAAAGAGTACTGAAAACAAGTATCAAATTGTTATGACTGGACAGGACGTGAGTCACAAGGCAACTGACACCAAGTCCAGGTTGCACAAATGACCAAAAGAATGAGTATCAGGACAAAATTTTCAAATCAAATTCACTCAGCTTCAAAGCAGTTGAATAACAAGGTATCACTGTAGCACTACATTCATTAGCCTATCACTGACACAATTATCCTAAAATCAGAAGGAAAAAAAAACCATTTCCATGGCCATTCAGTTGGTATTTGCTGCTCTGCCAGGAAGTTCTTTCTCAAGTCTAACCCCATATCTAACCTAACAGCTCATGTTTCCACTTGTTCTACTTTTCATGCACGCATGCAGAGCATTTTGTCTTGAGAATTAATGTGAAGAAGAAAGAGCACACACTAGACTGAGTCCTTTCTATGCCTAATCCAGTATCTGTAACATGCAATGCAGCACCCAACCCAGGGAAAGGATTAAACTAAGTTAGGTGATGGGTGTTAAGCACACAACACAATGCCTAGCACAGAGTAGGTGCTTAATCACAGTGTTCATAGATTCTGAGTTGTTTAAACTTTTAGAGACAAAGTACAGAGGCCTTAGGATGGTGACGGCGTTACTTGGCTTGGCACCATTTTACTTACTGGGAACCAGTGCATTCACTTGCTTTGATATGAAAGATACTACTATTATTAAAACAGCAGCAGTGAATGCTTGTTTGATTTGCACTTGGTGAAAATAAGGAGTATCTAATTTTACGTAAATGTTACTAATGCAAATATACATTATGAGGAAAAGGAAATAGACTTCATAAAAAAGAGATGATTAATGAAACATAAAAGGAAGCTCCCCATATTTCAAAACAATAAAGATACTCAAGTTTTATTTAGTGTGTAAATGGACAGCAAAGAAGCTGCTCTGTGGGAGGAAGGTTATCAGCGCTCATCAGATGTTTACTTGGGCTCTGTTATTTAACAATAAGGGAGGCCAATCAAACCAGAAGTGAATCCTATGACAGCCTAGCTGCCCTGCCTAGTCTTCCATCCATCCTGGGCATCTATGGAAAGGTTATTTGAAGAGCAAGCACCATGTCATCACTGAAGATTTAATGGCAATATGGTGTTTATTCTGTGCCCACACCCTGTGCAAAATGTTGGTTTTTCTTGACCGCATCTGCAAAGCTAAAACTAGGCAGCACAGTGCTCTGAACACAGCCCTTCCAGGATCCCAAGTAAATTCTGAGCAGAAGAGGTCAAGAGAAGGTGAAACTTGCAAGGGGAAGGGTAGAGAAACATCTTACAAGTACTATTAGGTACCAGGCATTTACCCTGTTCATATCACCACCTGGTTCTCCCCATGTGAGCTCCTGCCGTCTCCAATTAACTTACCCAGTCATGTCATCCCATGGTCCTGCTCAAAGCTGACAGAATCAGAGGTTCAACCTGACCCACACTGGGCCAACCCAAACCTCCCTCCCACATATATCTGTCTCCAAACCAGTAATGATAAAGGATGACATGTAATGATGTGAGACCACACTAAATGATGTGGGACAGTAAATGATGATTGGAGCTGGGGGTTATGTAGGGCTAGGGCTGCCATCATCTGTCATTGCCTTACTTCACTTCACCATATTCCATAATATATTCCATGAGTTTCCTCAGTAAATCTCCATTTTTTTTTAACTTGCTATGTGTTGGGAATAGGAGTAGGGAATGGGAATCCTTGACTTACAAACACAAAGCCAAACATACTCAAGTTTTCCAGGACTCTGCTTCCTGATCCATAAAAGGGCTAGATGATCTCTACAGCTTCTTCCAGCTCCATTAAGCTTATGTCATTATATAATGATCACCATATAGCCCTTTGTGTGCTGGGTGTCATATTCAGTGTGGCTTTTCTGACTCTAGCCCTTGGGCATAGCACTATAGAAACACAAGGTATCAAAGCTGTATTAATAACTGAGCTGGAAACAGCTTATATTTTCTTCCACCCAAAGCACATCTGGCAGGGAAACGAACCATCTCAATTGCCTTAGCCAACTCTTTCTTTCTGCAAGTCAGCACCAAAATGCAATTATCTTTGGGGTTTACTTCCCTGACACACACAAGATTCTGAATTTGTGTTCTTAGTTTTTGGGTGACTAAACTGGGCAGTATCTTATCAAAAGGACACATACCTAGTTCTTCGGTGAAAATTGTACCATGGTCTCAGCATTAAAATTCAGTTCTTACATAACTAATCACAAACAGCACCGTGACACATACCTCCTCAGATGGTGCTCTGTCCAGAATAAAGCCCACTGTGAACTCATGCATTCTGTTGTAACAAAGTGAAGTCAAAGGCTTCCAGGTCTGACCTAACCCCTGTCCCAGATACAATTAAAAATCATTTTACTAACCCTGAAAAAAGCCTGGAACACACAGAAATTCAAGAGATCTTTTTAAGACTCCTGCCTCTAAACCAAAATAGAATTCCTTGTGGTCTCAGTATTTCAAGCTGTAATCAGAAAGGCACACAACCTAGCTGCCATGTTCTGTTCCAGTCAGAGCCAAGGCATAAATGCTTCCTCCAGCACCTCCCAACAAACGACCAAATCAAATAGCTGCATTCATTATATAACAGAGAAACCAGCTCATTATCCTAAAACCGCAGCCCAAATCAAAAGGGGCAGCAGTGCCTGCTTTGAAGACCTCCCAAAAGATGACATGGTAGGGAGAATGTGTACGTAAATGCAAAGAACCAGCAGCAACTGGAGAATGCATAGACAGTAAAGGTTGCGCTAGAAGAGCCCATAGGGCTAGCTTGGGTCACAGTGGGCAACAATGGTCAGTGTTTCCCTTAATATTTTAGAGAAACACCCACACCAAGGGCTGAGTATACAGTTATTATACTGGGTTGGCAGCTTATGACTGTGACCCACAACTGGCAAAGTGTGTGGCCTGGTCTTCCCCTTAGTCCCATCTGTGTCTCCACTACCAGGGTCCTTAAAGTACACACAGTTGGCTGTCATCTGACTTCCTTATCACCCACCCTTCCAAACTGAGTCTAACAAGTCTTGTCTTCTCAGTCACAAATTCTATGGTCTAATGCAATAACAATAATGAGGGTAATAAGAGCAGTCATTTAAACAGTGATTACCATGCCAAGAACTAATGCAAGCACTTTACATATACTGACTCACTAAGGGGTAGATACAATTCCCATGACAAAAGTAAGACACAATAAAATTCAGTAACTTAACTAACATACCCTAGATCTAGCAGGGCTGCAATTAACCTAAGCAAGGGAACTTTATCCTCTTCAACACAAATGTTGCCATTAGACTCCAGTGAGAGAGCTATTACCCTTCTCCAGTATTTACCCACCAAGGAATGCTTCTCTCACTCACTTCCTTCCTCTCTACGCCATGAGAGTAGGGCTGACTAATCAGATCTTGACATTCAGAAGGACACATTTTACCAGCATATGAAGTCATTTGATGAATGCCTTTCATGCATTATCTTCTTTAATATTCAAAACATCACTATTTATTTATCATTAGCAAACAGAGGCTTAGACATGGAGTGATCCCTAGCCCCATCACTTAACCACGTGTAAATAACAGAGGTGGGAATGGCTAAGGCCAGGAAGTCCCCAAATGACTAGGTTATATAACTGGAAACCACCTCACAGAGGCTGTATGGATCCACTTACAATAAAAGCAAAAGGCTGGGTAGTATCTGAACACCCAACACAACGGGGTTCTGATGAAAGACTCTCTGCCAAATATCAGGGAGGGCTACTGTGGCCTCACAGAACATGTCTTATGAGCCAGGACTTACAGGGGGCTAGCAAGGATGTGGTCCCTCATCTCATGTTTACTTCTTGTTCTTCCTGGAAGCAAGTTCTAGGGAGTGGTATTGGGAAAGACATCCCCACCCCATAAATACCCAGCTCTTTGTGCCCCTGACAGAGGGCAGAGTACCAAGAACCCTAGGATGGGAGTCAACAGCTCTGAATTCAAATCCCTGCCTAATTTTCTTCTTATCCGGAGGCCTCAGTCTTCACATCTCAAAGCAATAGAACTAAACTAGACCTGTGTGGGTCACCATCACTTATGAGCTTTCTCTCACAGGCATACAAGCTTTAAAGGCTCTTCTAGTAAATCAATAACATGAGTATGTTTTGCTTCTCTACATTTAGGCATCTATTGCTGGCAATCTAGGCATGTGATCAGAATATAATCAGTGCACTGATTATCTACACCACTACTATACCAATGCACTGATCTGTTACAGCCAAAATCAAGCATATGTGCATGACAGTTATGCCAAACATCATTGCAGGAGTCTATTAATTTTTCTGCAATACACCAAGCAGCTTACTAGACACCTTTCAGGGGCTCCTGGAGATCAAGCTCCCTGGCTAGCTAGCACCACACCACATATTCTCCAAGGTCTCTTCAACTCAGATATTTAGTGATTCCCCAACTAACAGGCACAAGGCAAAAAGCAGGAGTGTGGATGACCGAGCAGCTGGAAGACAGGTGGTAGGCCCTGCTGCAACTCCAAATGAGAGTAGCATTTTGTGGGCAAAAGGGTGGTCATCAGTTCCAGACTGTGTATGCCAGAATAGAGATGGAAACCACAGGACCCTTTTCACTTGTGCCCAGCCAAAAGAAGATGGCTGGCAGCACTGCTCTTGACCACATGAGGCAGAGATTTAAAGAGAGGTCTTAGAAGAACTGTCTTACCCTTCCTTCCCTATCCCCAATTTTTTCCTCCATCACTAGAAATAAAGCAGAGATGAAAAAATACATAATACCTGTCTCTTGCATGAGCCCCGCAAGACAAAATATCCAGCAGCCAGGAAGCAAAAACAAAAACAAAGTTAGAAAAAACCACTTCAATTCAGAGTCTTGCATTCAGTTCCGAGTCTACCAGTTCCTACTGTTTGACCCTGCACAAGTCATTTAACATTCAATCCTTTATTTATTCACATTTAAAATAATACTAACAATGCTACCAGCATGGTCTTTTATCAGATGACAGATCCAGAAAATGTTTTTAAACACCAAAGACTTGTGTAAAAGAGCAAACACCATTAGCATAGAATATCTGACTAACAGGTTTCTCCTTTAGAAAGAGTATGAAGTCTAGCACATAAGGAGTTTCCTTCTCCCTTTGATTCTGTGCACAAATCTTTTCTTCACTCACTGACCTCTGCCATCTACATCCACAGAAAACTCATCCCAAGTCCACTATCTAGACTGGGTCAGAGGCTTGGGTCCTAGAGTCTAGAATTCTACACAGGATAGCAGTATCACATAAAAGTTTGCCCTTAGTTGTTCTATCCTCAAGGTATCAGGGACAGACCCAAACACATTTTATGTACTTAAGCAAAGGGATCCACCTCAATTTTATTTAAACTTTTTCTGAGAAGGATTTTTTATTTTTAGGAATACATACTCTTTGGGGGATAATTAATGGACTCCTTAAGTTTAGCAGCTGTTATCTTAAGTTGCACCTCTTATTAAGGATACCAGCTTTCAAAATGCACTTGCATTTTAGAACCCTGGGAGGTAATGAACAAGATCAGACATCAAGCCTTGGCCATGAATTCTTATGTGTGAGATTTCACAAAACAGCACTTAAGAACCCAAACTCCTTTATCAAAGACTGATGACCACTTGTCATTGACATAGATGATGATACCCAAAAAAGCACATGGATAGAAATTAAAACTTACATGAAGGAAATACATACAGATAAAGTCTGAAAGGCATGCATAAGAACTCTACAGAAATGGGATTAATTCCCAAATCCACAACTTACTGGCTGTGTGACCATGGGGAAAATATTTAATTGCTATAATCCTCAGTTGCTTCATCTGTAAAATGGGGCCAATGATAACAGCAGGGGATAAACATTAAATAATAGCATAAAGAGAGCTTCTACATGGTAAGAACATTAGTAATAATCACTACTGTCACTCTTATTATGACAAAGGCCTTGATAATAAATCTATATTCTAAACCTACACTCATTTCTTCAGTCAAATGTTTCTGTGCCTTCAGAGACAACTAAATATAGTACATAATATACCCTAAGTTAGCCCCCTATAATCTCTACAAAGCCACTAAAATATGTCTCTATGGACATTTAAAACCTACTGTATTCTATGCCTTCCTAACTCCATTTATTTACTAGCCAAATCTTGTAGACAAGTCACATTATCTCTTTGGGCCTCAATTTTCTTCTAAAATTGAGATAATAATTGTTTCTCTTCTCATTCATAGAGCTCACATGAGGATCACATGTAACCATGTACACCAGGCGCCTACACAGGTTTGGTATAGGGTAACAGCTCGGTAAACAGGCAGTACATATATCCTCCATCACCACCAAAATAAAAAGCTGGTCCAATATAAAATAACCACACAAGCCTTCACTGACCATGCTGGACTCTCTCTTACAAAAGATACTAAATATTACCCACTCAAGTCTTTAAAAGAGAATCTCTCCTACTGCCTCCCTCACAGTAGTCCTAATTAAATGTCAGCCCTCTCCCTTCTTGGAAAAACCCTATCTTCTCCTAGTCCCTTACTCATAACTTCCAAATGGTCATGAGTAAAATGCCACACATCAGTGTGGTCTGGTTGCTGAATAAGCAAAACTCTGGCTTTCTGCTTGGAAAACACTCAGGCACCAGGATGAAACCTTGGCTGAATACCAGTAGAGCCATTCCTGCCCCTAAAGACAGGCACTCAATGTGTGCCAGCCAAACTGACGCCGCAGCCATGTGTGACTCTTTACCCTCAAAGGTGAAGAAGCCCAGAGGCAAGCTCTTTGCCTCTTGTCCTGTATTTCTGTTTCTTTCCATGCTCATCATAAAAAGATGAAAATAAAGGCACCGGCATCTGCATAACACAACATATTCCTTGCCAAGGAGGCAAAGCAAAAGAGACAGGGTGGGTTAATTTGAGCTTCTAAGCTTGGAGATCTATTTTTTGGTTAAGCTCTATATATGTTAATTAGTAATCCAAAGAGCAGAAAAGGTCATAAACAGAAAGGTACTTAATTACTGGAACTAGGAAAATACATTTTTTTAAAAGAGAAAATTCCAAGTTACCCACATTAATCCTTGTTCTGGAGTTTCTACATCACCAAAAAGTACCCGAAAGTCCTATTCCTAAGAATAGCAAAAAACAAAACAAATCAAAACAAAACACAAGCCACACACTTAAAGTTTCCAAATATCTTGCTTGTGAAGTATATCCCAATAAGATTTTGTTGCATGTCCCCTAAGTTTTCCTTGTACTTTGGGGGCAGTACCCTTAAAAGAGAAAACCCGTATTTTTAAAAAACTGAACTGTAATCCCCCTAAGACATTTATAATAATGTATCCCCGCCTGCCCGGCAAGCACAAGGTCGAGAGTTTGATCCCCGGTACCGCAAAAAAAAAAAATAATAATGTTCCCCCTCCATATATGTAAGCTTGCAAAAAAAATTCAACTGTGGGGGTCATCTATCATTAAAAAATTAAAACACTACTTCATATGTATGCAAAAGATAATTACTCAAAAGCCCAACCTCACAAAATATGACTTAAGAGTTAAAAAGATGTAGACTGGGGTAATGAATTGTTAACCAATACTGTACTCACGTTGAGAAAAAGAATTACAAAATTATGCCACCCTGAAGAAACATTTAAAGTTTTGAGAAAAGAAGTATCATCAATGTATTCCAGTATGACACTTTTGAATTCCTAGCCTGGCTCTATTTTTTTCTCAAGCTCACAGGTAGACAACACTTTCATTATGGCTGGATCTATTTTTCTGCCTAACCTTGCAAGGCAGTATCACACACACACACACATCTATCAGTTGCATCTGCATTTAACTTTAGTTACCTCAAACTAAGATCAAAAGCAGCTGCATATAATTTGACCTTAGCCCTATCCTAAAGCAGCAGTGCAATACACACAAATAATCCTACGAACACCAGAAACTACCCTTATCACCTGCTGCACAAAGAGGATACAGTAACACTATCTGAATGTGCAGAAAGTTAATGACAGCTCGTTAGAAGAGATCAGAGAAGTTATCTAGAAGGAATATAACTTCACGGTCTAATCAATGTCACATCCTTTAGAGGTGCAAGCAATAACAACAGATAAAAGATGCAAAATGCTCCTATATCTGCATGTTCCAATTTATTACAATTAAGTAAGAGCCTGGCAACTCTGTCTAATCCCAGATACTAACTACTGATCAGTAAGGCTAGTGCAAGAGACTTACAGTTTCCAAAGACTAAAAAAAAAAATCAATTTACCTCTGGTTTCAAACAAACCTACCTACGTAGTATTTCCCCATCCACTTCAAAATTCATTTCGATCGCCTAACAATGACTCCAGAGAGAACTCGACAAAGCATCCCTAACTGGAATGAAGTGTTTATACTAATTCACAGCACCTGGCTGGCAGCGCTAACGGAGGCCTCGCTTCTAAAATCTAGGGCTCTCATGCTTCCAAATACCAGTTCTGCAGATATTAATTAAAGCACAGGCGACTATCAAAACCGGTATCAAGACAAGTTTGCCTACAGAAACGTAAGCTTCCCAATATTACAGAGGGCTGACCAAAGTGGTCTGAAATCAGAACATGCTCCCCAAACCTCAAACACAATCCCCCTGGGGAAAAACATCACCTTTCCTAACACCCACCGGAGGCTGCCTTTTCAGTAGGAATAGGTTTGGCTCATCCAGAGAGGAGTGATGCCTGAGGGCACTTACGGCCTGTGCTGAGTTCTAGAGCAAACGTCCCATTTTCACTGAGACTCCAGAAGCTTCTGTAGCTCCTGGGCTTGCAGGCTCTTCCTCACTCATCTCACTTTACCACGAAACTCACTTAAAAATTTAAAGGCCATCGCTTTGCAGCGGACTCTGTCCCTGGTCACCCCCAGTGCTTTTCTTGGAGGAGCCGGTCAGGAAGAGCTACTCCTGCAGCCTCAGGTCTCACCTCTCCCAATCCGGTCAGCTCTGCAGGCTGCATGGGCCCCTGATCTCCCTTCTCAGTCTGTGTGTGCCCTGCAGACCTGGCGCAGCAGCCCTTAGCCCTACCAAAACCGCCAGGGAGAGGGGACCCAGACAGGGCAAATATGCGTAGATTTCCTTCCACCTGGGCTCCCGCCACCGCAGGCCCGCAGGACTAGCAGGGAGGAGCGCTGGGGTGGAGACAGTCTCAGCCCGAGTTCCTTCTTTTTCTTTGGGTTTTTTCCACCGGCCCTTATCTCTGCAGCTAAGCCTGCCCAGCCGGCAGAGAAGTGCGTTCACTCCCCATCTCCGAGTCCCTTGCTGGTGACCTTGGCCGCGCTGCTACTTCACCTCTCCGCCCTCGGTGGCCTGACACCTACTTGGCGGGTCAGGAGAGGGTCACCGCGAAGTGGAAGCGCAGACGGGAGACCTGCCACTCGGGCAGGCTGCGAGACAGGCAAAGGAGTTCCTCCTCGGCGTGCCCCAGTGTCCAGAGCTCGCTCCGTCCCTCCCCACCTGCGGTCTCCGGACCTCTGAAACTGCAGGGCCCCGAAAGAGCTGGCAGGTGGGGAGGAGGATGCCCGCGTCCCGTCCGCCGTCGGCCGCGAGCCGGGGGCTCCGGGGGGTGTGGCACCTCCAGCCCAACACGCCCCCGTCCCCGGCTCGGGGGGCGGACAGGCGTCCGCGAGGCGGCGGCGGCGGCGGGCCGGGGTCCCCGCCCGACCTACCTCCTCCAGCAGCGTGACGGTGTTCCTGCAGTTGTGCAGCCGCGTGGTGAAGCTGGACGTGGTGGGCGAGTTGTAGTCCTCGGTGGTCTCGGCGATGAACTCGGAGACGGAGATCTGGTCCGGCATCCTGCCGGGGGGGCGAGACACAAGCGGGGGCGGGGGGTGAGTCACGGCGCAGGCTCCAGGGGCCGCGGGCCGCCGGGCGGCTCATGAACGCCCCTCGCCGAACCC
>NW_004955461.1:5084121-5167682 GCF_000276665.1 Chinchilla lanigera
CGCGGGCACCGGGGTGGTGGGGGCTGCGAGGTCGTGGGGTCGCCCCCGGCCGGTTGCTTCACCGAGCTGGGTACGCCGGCGTGTTGCAAGAAGGGGGACCAAAAGAAAGTTGTCCGTGTTCTTCTCTAGTCCCGTGTGGTTGCAGGAAGCCAGGCCGGGAGATCCGCCCCCAGCTGCGAGGGCTGCGGCCGAGCTCTGGGGCGCACAGCGCGGGGAGGGGGTCTCTGCTCGCGAGGCTAGTTTTGTGCAATTATTTAGGTCGCTGGAAGGCTGAGTGGGGACAAACGAAAAGATCTTTTCATATGCACTTTTAAAAAATAATAACCGGGAGGAAAGACGAGGGTAAGGGAGTGTACAGGCACTTCCCGGGTGCCCGTGGCGTTCAACGCTAAGCAGAAGCCAAATTTCAACTGAGAAAGTACCAACATATACTTCACCCCTGGACCCCTGCAAATGGCTATTTTTAAAAGTAGCTCAATCTGTTACAGTTTAAAGAATCCATCTAATTTCTCACCACTGACTGAATGAAATTGGCTTTACAGAGGAGGGGGTAAAAAGCAGCACTATGGGAGCTATGGCAAGAGGATCACAAGTTCTAGCACAGCCTTGGCAATTTAGCCAGACCCTGTCTAAATTAAAAAAAAAAAAAAAAAAAAAAAAGGATGGGATGTATCTCAGTGTGAAGGCCCTAGGTTCAAACCCCAGGGCAGCTAAAAACAAACCTGTGCCCTTCCTGGCCAGAAAAGCCCCCTTAGTATCTGCCCTTAGCTGATCTAGGCAATTTGTCTGTTAGGCCAGCTCTGGCCCTCCTGCGATGAGCTCCTGCCACATTGTATGGTTAAGGGTCTATTACAGACCAAGACTAGAGGGCTGGAATCTTAGCACTGGGCCTAGCCCGAAGTCCATGATGGCAGTTCCCAGAGAAATGTAGCATCTCTGTCAACAAACACTACCAGGAGCCTACCATGTGCTATGTAGAGTCCGTGATGACAATGCCCCTGCTCTCATGGAGCTTACCAGAACCACAGCAATGGCAACTACAGTATAAATTTTAAACTCTAACGAATGTTCAGAAAATGCCTCTCTAACAAGGTAGCAGGAAAAAAGGAGACTGAGCCATACAGATACCGCCTTGGCTATGGGATCTGAAGGCGAAAGATAGGCACTCTACCCCAGGAAGCTGTAGGAGTTATATGTTAGTGAATGAAAACATGCTTTCTGCACAGGAAAGCCATTGTGAAAGCATGAGAGGTTTATCACCCTCCACTGACCCTGCCCCACCTACACTGTGCCTCCTGCGAGGTGCTCATCTGTGTCATCCAAGGGACCCTGCTCCAGGAAGGAAAGTGATTCAGCAAACTAAAGGAAGAACTTTGTAAGGAAACGCGCACAACTACTCTTCCCTGGCAAAGGGAAGTGCTGAGAAATCCATTTAGAGAGGCACTTTCTAAAAAATTAATAAATAAACAGCCATCCACCTTCTCTTTGTTAGTAACTTCATAGCTTGGTCATGGAATTGGAAGGCCTGAGGAAGGAGCCAGATGGAGATAGCAAGCTGCTGAAGATAGGGACCTGGACGGAGGTCACTTGCTTGAGTGCACTGGTTGCAAAACATGGGCTTTTGAAGCATAAGCCACCAAGGAGGAAATTCTTCCTTTTTCAACTGCCTCTGGAGAGTCGTTGACTTGGAGCAAATATGGCACCTACTGGCTTGGACTAAACTCTGTGAGCCTCAGAACACACTCCCCCACAAAGCATCCAGAACATAACACCAAGCACTGAGACTCATTTCAAAAAGGTTTTCCTTCCTGTAGGCTAGAAATAAATCCAGACTTTGATTTTTGCATTTATTCTATTTTTCCCTATCTATTCCAAGTTGTCACATATCACCTCCAGTAAGCTGGTAGCTCTCATCTTCTATGTGACATACAGAAAATAATAAATATGAACTGTAATTAAAAGCATAACTGCCTTAACTCTGGGAAGCCTTGGGTTCCAGGGTTCCCGAGATTTCTCTCCTAATATCTGCTGGTCACCTTGGGCCTGAGTGCCACCCCTGTACCAGGAGTGAGTGTGTCAAAATGACTATACAGAGCCCTCTGGGTTGGAGCAGACTGCTGTATAAATTCAGCAATGCAGATGCAAGGAATAAAGATTACTACAACAAGCTAAGCCAGCAGTGATGGTAAACAGCTGGGGATTTCTTTCTTGACTGAATTCGCCAGAAAGTACAAACTGCTACCATCAATTGCTGTTTCAGTTTCATTTGAAGATTATGTTATGTATCTCCTCCTCCCCTGCCTCATCCGGCCAAGAATGAAATATGTGAACAATGAGATATTGTGCTGTGGTTAGTATATACCTCCTCAGCCCGGGCTGCAATTAGAATTTCAAAGGTTCACACCTCAACCCACCATTTCTGGGGTTCATGGACCATAATCCTCTTTAAATTTGAAACCATGCCCCAGTGCAAACCATCTGTACCTCTCAATTTCTCACATACCCTGAAAACCATTTCTGGGTATCTGAAAGCAAAAAGAGTCTGATGTGAACAAACTTAAATGTGAATTTCTTTGCATGGACCTCCCCCAGAAATATATATAATACTTTCTAGGGCAGGAAACACACACACACACACACTTGTGCACACAGCTCCCAGCTTTATATAAAGCAAGTATAGTCTTTGTTATCATCATTACAATCCCCCTCAAAGACTGTTCGGCACTCTTATCACTCTCATCCTGTTCACTACTGCTCACAGGGGCGAGACGGTGGTCCTGGCGGGATGCTCTTTGTCTCCTTGAATAGAGCTGGCAAGAACAGTGGTGGGTTATTCAGTGGTGACCGCAGTCCTGACTCCACTGTCACCAGGGAGTTGGCTCTGGCTCACATTTCCAGTTGCAGCCCTCACTCTCCCATCTGCCTTATAAACAAGTGGCACAATGGCAAGATGACTGACAACCAACCAGAGGTGGGAGTGGGGGTGGGGAGCCAGGGGTGTTCCCTGAGCCCAAGAAACCAGAGAAGCCACAATGCAAGCCAGCAACAGCATTCATCAGCGCCTCTCTGTGCCTTTATGGGACAAGGTAGTGGGGAAGAAGACGAAGAGAAAATGCTTGTTATGCGAACCTGGATTTGAATCTACTCTGTCACTCATTAGCCCTATTTTCCCATTTGCAAAATGAGGGTCATAGGCAATAATGAAGCCCGGTTTCAAGTTATGTGAAATGAAATGAGAAGATGTGGATTAAGATGGTGATGCACAGTGAATAGTCACCAATGTGAATTTCCTTTGACCTCTTTTTTATGTGAAATATGACTACAGTACATCTCTTTTTATTCCACAACTCACACATCTATAAATTAGTCACCTGGAGGAAGGAAGAAAAAGGGGAATTATTTCCCAGAGTTGGGATTTGGGATGTGGGAATAAACAGTCTTACGAGACCTTACTTATTCTCTTTATGAGAATACTTACTCTCTTTTGTGAGAACAGACCCATTAGTGATAGCTTTGGATTCTGGAAGTAAATAAACAGTATCTAGAGTCAAGCAGGATAAATGCCAATCAGAATAGGAAGACAGTTGAGATGGTGAAGTCCCTCTCTTCACAAAACATAGCTCTTGGAAAGAAGGATACTGTATGGCTTGTGTGTAGATGTCCCCCAAAGCTCCATGCAATCATAGAGGAGGCTTTTTCAAAGGTAGCAGAATTTAGAGTGTGTGATTGATTCATGGTGCAATGCTAGGATTAAGGGTGCTAGGGTTAAGGGTAGGTGATTACTAAATCAGCCCAGTGATTGGTTTGGCACCACCCTAATCCCAGTAGACTGGATACAATATAAGAGACAAAAAGAGGCTTTTCTTGTCTCTTGCTTGCTTTGCTATCTTCTGCTGCCACGAACTGCTTCTCCTCTGTGATGCCCCCTCTGCTATCCACCCTTACTTGTAGCCTGCTGACTATGGACTGAAACCTCCACAAACTGTGAACTAAATAAACCTTTTCCCTTTAACTTTGGGTGTCAGGTATTTTTGTCTCAGCAACAAAAAAGAAGTAACTAAGACAGATACCGTGAGCTAAGCAACTTCCGTGGAATAGAACAAAGCATTGATTTTGTAAGAGCATGAGTTAGAAAGATGGGCTCACATCACTGCTACTTAGCAATTATTAGCCCTTGTTAAAGTAATGTACTCTTCTAAGTCTCAGTCACATCTATAAAAGGTGGACAGTGATAGTACCTTCCTATATCTTAGTGTTCTGAAGATTCAGTGAGCTAAGGGATATAAAGTACTTAGAGGGGTCTTTGACATCCTAATTAGGTATTGTTATGATCAATTTATATCGGAAGATATAAATTATGATACTTCTGCAAAAACATTCACCCTGACCTGCTATGCACCAGGAATTTTGCCCACATTCCCTTCTTTAAACCTCATGACAACTTTATAAAGTAAGTGTAATTATCCCAAATTTATCAGAGAAAAAAGTAAGGCTCCTGGAATATGGGGTTGTACTTTCTGAGCTACTCTCCTAAGCCAGGCACTATAGTGGTTGGTATACATGCAGTGTCTGAAATCGGAAATCGTTCACACAATAGTCCAGAGATCTAAGTGTAGTGGTAGGATCTGAAACAATGAAATCTCCCTGCAGGTTACTATCCTTGAGCTTGGCCGACTCTAAATCCAGTGCTTTTTCCTGGATGATCTATCTTTTTTTGTAACTGGTATAGTGCTGCTTTGTCAGATATACAGTATTTCCCCACCTTGGCAACTAGAAAACGTTTCCTTATTTCTCTATGTCACCTAATAACTTATGAATTCATTTTCTCCCATCTTAAAGAAGTGGCAAAGGAAAGGAAGGCTGTCTAAGGGCAGGAGTGGGGTGGGTATATTTGACTCTGTGTGTTGTACTAAGAAGACTCATGGTGCTATATTCTCCATGAGCTGAAAACTGTTTTCTTCATGTTCTTTGTACAAATGCTTCCCAAGTGCACTCACGCAATTTCATGTAATATATAAAAAAGCCCATTCTACTCCCAAATGTACTTAATTTAATTTAATTTATACTACACATAAAACTGCTAGAATGTTCTCAGTAAGTAAAGAGGAGAACATGGTTTGTTTGCAGATAAAGTACTCTCTGTTCTACCTGCCTTCCCCTGATTGTTTTTTCTGACAGAGGTAGGAGAAAAAAAGCACACAGAATGCTGAGTCCAAGACACACAGTGTGAACATCAAGTAAATGAACTCAGGAAGAATATATTTCTGTCCTGCCCTATAAAAGAATAATAATACTGTCAGCTAACAATTACTCTGCTGATTATGTGCCTGCATTATTCTGAATCACTGCGGTCAGGACCTCTCTTAATGTCCTTAGGAACCATATATGGCAGTATTATATTATTCCCATTTCACATAGGGGAAAGCTGAAGTTTAGAGGTCACCTTGGCCAGTCATGGAGCAGGACCAGGCAGTCTGATGTCATAGCCTAGGGGAAGAGCCACCATGCTGCCCCAGGGTAATTTTCCTGTTGCAGTTTATGCACTATCATTTGCCTCTTGGGGAATGCTTTACCAACCCAATTCAAACACAAGCCTGACTGATCTGGGGAGCACTCCCCTTGCCCCTCTCTTAGGGGATAAATCTGCTCATGGATGTGCCCAGTGTAGCCTTTCTTCTGCTGCTCTAAACAAGTGGAGGATATTGGGGCACACTTTGAGGGACTTCAGATTCAGATATACGTGGCAAACCAAGAAATTCCCTGGCAACAAGCAGCTCTGTTAATGTCAGAGCTGGAGTGAAAACTCAGATCTTCCTACTGAGTTTTCCCGCACTGTTGAGTTCCAAGGTTGTCAATCCCCGAGGGCACTCAGGGACTAAATCTATCCATCTCCGTTTCACCTACATTCCCCAGGAATTAAAGGACAGAAGCTGCGTGAAGCCTCAGGCTTGACATTTTACAAGCACCATTTCCTGAAATCTTCCCAGGTACCTGATGAGGG
This sequence comes from Chinchilla lanigera, assembly GCF_000276665.1. Lineage (NCBI taxonomy): Eukaryota > Metazoa > Chordata > Mammalia > Rodentia > Chinchillidae > Chinchilla > Chinchilla lanigera. Next base: position 5,090,123 of record NW_004955461.1, read on the forward strand.
GGCATGGTTTCTGCTCAGAGAGCTCAGAGACACGCACCGGCTGCTCAGAGCTGGCAGTTAATAAGTGCAGAAACGCTATGCAAGGTGGGTCCGAATCCAAACCCTGCAGGTTTTTTCTTTCCTAAGGAAGGCACTGCCTAGTATAGGCCTCCTGGGGGCTCCCCATAAATGTGTTTCAAATTGAGCTGGCTCCCTTTTATGAGCTACATCATTTCTAATATAAGTAAAACAATCTCCAAGTGAAGAAACATTGTGGTGTTTTATAGGATTCCTAAAAACTTGCAATCTATAGGAATGAGGGATTTTAAATCTTACTTTATGTCTGAAAATAGAAACATTCCCCCTGAAAAAAGAGAAAAGCTTATAGAACATCCAGGTTTCTCTTTTCCTTTGATGAATTTGTTTTGTCTTAATGGAGCTGATCACACTTAATCATGTTCACGTCTGTGCTATCTCAAGACTGGCAATGCCTCTTACAGCCCTTTTCCAGGGCACCATTTTCCAAGGTACAATTTTCCAAATATTTATATTTCTCCTATTACTCTGTGAGCTTCTTGAAATGAGGGTGGTTTACTATTCACTCTTGTAACTCTACAGCCTCAGGTGCTTATAAACTACTTATTGGATACACGGAAGAAAGAATGAACAAATGAACAAGAAATGTGTAGGGCGGGAGGGGTGTGAAAGGAACTGGGACAGAGCTAGAGAGAAGAACCCTGGTTCACAGAGTAATTTCATTACCTTAAATCATGACGAACAGTAAGATCCCAGGGGATGTTAAGGATAATGTGCTTCTTAATCCTTTCATTTTTTCAGATGAGGCCATTGATTCCCTAGCATGTGACCTACCCAGCATTCCCTGGCAAGTGTATGTATCCAGGGCCAGATATCTTGGTTCCCAAGGGTTTCCTACTTCTCTACCTTTCCCTCTTAGATTTCTAGGGTGGATAATGACCCTGTCATTAGAAACTCCCATCCATAACAGATTATACTCATCTTTGCATGGCAGTATCAAGGAATATCTATAGAACTTGTCTACAGTTTAACAACTGTAACAGCATAAAGCTTGGCACACCATCACTTAACTGACAATTCTAATTTTGGCAAGAGGACTGCGCCCACAGAACTCACACCCTGTTCTCATTCCTTTTTCTCCATCTTCTTTGCCCCCTCCCCTTCTTTCTGCTCTGCAAAACCAATTAATTGTAAGTTGTCCCATGTGCTCCCCTGCCCTTTGTTAAGATCTACTGTATAAAAGACCAGACATTTTATGACCTTTGCACTGGGAGTCAACCATGATATTTTTGTAAACAAACTCCCCCATATCCCAACCCAGCGCAGCCACCCAGCAGCCCTCCTGCAGAGCACAGGATAGATTTCTCCTCTTGCAAAGTCCTCTTGTCACTGACTTTGTTCTTTCTCCCTTGGACATGTTCAGAGATGAGATCATTGCCTCCTGCATTCCTGAGGACATTCTCTAATGGATTAGGTTGGATCCCAGCTGGCTTGGTCCTGTTCCATGGTTATCACACAATCTATAACCTTTCCAATGGATGAGAGGATGAAGTCTAGATTGAAATGACCCAGATTCACCTCCAACTCTGCCATGTAACAAGGCTTGTCCTCATAGGTAAGTCATACAATTTCACTTTGATTACCTTTATAAAACCTCTCTCATGAGGTATTGTAAGTTTAAATGAAATAACTCATGCAAGATGCTTAGGCACAGTAGCTGATACAAAGAGACAAATAAATGTTATGTTAGCTACTAATGCCATTATTTAACTTTGGTCGCCAAAAAAGTTTTCAAAAGACACTGCCTTTGTCTGTCATCAAGGAGCTCACCTGTACATGGAGACATCAATTTTCAGCACTGGTGACATGTTGAAAGTATTCAAACAGAAAACAACATGTGTACTTTAAAGATATGACCTATGAATCTGAAGTCCAAGGAAAGCTAATTTGATAGATTGTGCTTTCTCTCTGACTTTCCCAAAGCCCAGTTAGACCTATTTTTATGAGCACTTTTCAAAGCTGCTGATCATCTGTTCAAGAAGAAAACAATTGATAAATGGTAGCTATTTGTGACTTTAGCCTTGATACGTACGCCATATGGGCCAGGAAAGTTGGCTCCTTTTCCTCAGCCAAGACATTTCACTTCATCTTCCTTGTGGCAGAAACCAGCAGCCTGAGGCACATGCTCTCTGAGGTCCCCAGGGCAATAACATCCTATAATCTGATGAGTTCTTTTTATTCTTACATCAGTATGACAACCAGCCCCACATACCAAAATGCTCCTGGTTCTGCTTCAGAGGTGCTGAGAAGCTGTCCAGAAGTTATCAGTTGTGGGTTGAAAGCCCCTCTTGGGGGATACCTGATACTATGAGAATCTGTCACACCATCCCATTGCTGTTTTTCAAAACAATTTCAGTCAGGTGTGACGCCACACACCTACGGTCCCACCTACTTAGCAGGCTGATGCAGGAGGATTGCTTCTGCATATATATGATTTCACCTGCAGTGTCTTTGAACCCACATACTGGTAGCTTAATTCTGTCAAATCTAGGGCATTTCTCCAATTGAAAAAGGAAAATTGCCCACTCACTGCAGCATTCTCTTCTTAGCATATGCTATTGGTTAGCATCTTTCTCAAATGTGAACATTCCAAATCACACTAGGGGTTCTAATTAAAAAAAAACAATAACAATAACAACAAAACCCTCCACAATTGCTAGCAAACCTCCTGACAGATGCATTTAGCTTCTGCTCCCTGCTTTTTTATTTTCTGTTTTTCGTTTCTAAAAACATTAGCCTTTTTGCTCTGTCCTTAGAGGTTTAGAGCAGCTATACACACTAATTTATAAAACTGTTATGTTTTGATGGCTAGCAGAGAATTTACTGTTGATAGGATCTGGGGGTTATTTTCAATGTCCTTTGAGTTTTTTTCTTTTGTGTGTAAGTTATCTTACTTTCCCCCTAATATTTGTGTTTAAAATTAACTTTCATTTATCTGGAATTAATTTTAGCATCTTGAAATTATCAGCAGTTCCAATGCTTAGGACTTGACTACATTTTGTCTGTCCTATATCCCATTACTTAGGAACCAAAATTCCCTGAATACATGAGACTTATGTATCTCCACTTTCCGAACCAAAAGAGCAGACTCTATCAGAGTATTTCAGACTCCTGAAATGGCACTGACTAGTACTCAGTGGGCATTTAACTCAAACAAGGCCAGTCAGCATCCTTTGAGGAGGTTACTATGGATGCCAAGGTAAAAGGGCTGTACCTTTTCTGGAGTCTTCGCCATATGAGAGCACTTACTTAAGAATAATCATAACCAAAACCAAAAGAGGGCAAGAGATGGGTGGGGTTGATGAACCAGTGGATCAACAAAATCTCTCTTGCCTGGCGCTAGCCAAACCTTGGAATTCCCAGTTAGGTGAGCAACTGTATTTCTTTTTCTAGCACAAGCTAGTCTGAAGTGGATTTCTACCACTTTTTTTTTTTTTGAGGTAGAGTCTCAGTATGCAGCTTAGGCTATAACTCACTATGTAGCACAGGCTGACCTCAAACTCACATTGATTCTTCTACCTCAGCATACCAAGTACTGGGATTACTGGGCTAGTAGAGTTTATCACTTAAACTGAAAATACCCTTGCCCACCTTTCCCTGGGTCCCAGTACCATCTTTACAGTTAGTAGTGCGTTGTCTCAGACAAGCTCTTCATGGCCTTAGAGCCTTAACCTCCTCTTCTATAAAATGGGGTCAATAATATCCACTTCAAAGGATTGTTATGAAGAATAAATTAGATAATATATATATCAGAACAGGAGAAAATATTTGTAAATCATGTATCTGGTAATAGTACAGTATCTATATAAATTCTTAAAATCCAAGAATAAAAAGACAACTACTTTTAAAAAAGGGTGAAAAAGTTGAACAGATGTTGCTCCAAAGATAAACAAATGGACAATACTCATATGGAAAGATGCTCCTCCACATCACTAATCAGGAGGGAAATGCAAAGCAAAACCATAATAAGACACCATCTTCCACACAACACAATGGCCCTAATACGTGTTACTGAGAAAGTAGAGAAACTGGAACTGTCATATATTGGTGGTGGGGATGATGATGGTGTAAGAGCTTTAGAAAATAACTCAATTCCTCAAAAAGTTAAATATAACCTCACTGAATGACCCAGCAGTTCTACTGAATGTGGACTGAATAAAGGTTTATATCTCTTCACAATTCACATTTGAAACCCAAACCCTCAGTGTAATGGTAGGTATGGAAGTGTTGTCTTTGGGAGGTAACTAAGTCATAAAGTGAACCTCTCATAAACAGAAGTAGTGCTTTATAAAAGACAGCCCTCTAGGGCTTTTTCAGCCATGTAAGGATACCATGAGAAATTAGCACTCTGGAACCAGGAAGAAGGATTGCCAGAATCCAACTAGGCTGGCTCCCTGATCTTGGACTTCCAGTCTCTAGAATTGTAGAAAATTTCTGTTGTTCAAAAGCCACTCAAGTAAGTAGTTTGTTACCAACTGATTAAGACATACTCCTGGGTATATACACAAGAAATGAAAACACATCCATACAAAAGTCACACGTGGATGTTCATAGCTGGATGATTCATAGTAGTCAAAAAGCAAAAACAAGTCAAATGTCTGTGAGTGAATGAATGGATAAACAAAATGTGGTATGTCTATACAATGGAATATTAGTCATAAAAGGGGACAAAGTACTGAGTGATGTTAGAAGGTAGATGAAATGTAAAAATATGTTGAATGAATGAAGCAAGATATAAAAGGCCACATATTGTGTGAACTCACTGATATTCAATGTCCAAGGCAGGCAATTCCATAGAGAAGGAAAGCTGACTGGTGGTTACCACAGGCGTGGGGGAGGAGCTAGTGGGCAATGACTACAGTGGTTACAAGGTTTCTTTTGAGGAGAAAGTGATAACATGTTCTGGAAATAGTTCATGAGGACAGTTGTGAGCACACTGAACACTATTATATACCTTAAAAGGCAAATTTAATGTTATGTAAATTATATGCAAATTTATAAAATGCCCACTATGTTATTTTAGGTAGAAGACACAACTTAGCCATTAATAATAACCATAAGTTGGGCATGGTGGCACACACCAATTTTCCCAGCTACTTGGGAGGCTGAGGCAGCAGTATCACAAGTTTGAGACAAGCCTGGGCAACTCAGCAAGACCCTATTTCAAAATAAAGAATAAAAATGGCTGCAGATGCAACTTGGTGAAAAAGCATTTTCCTAGCATTCATGAGGCTTTGAATTCAATCCCCAGTACTGAGAAAAGAAATAATGAAATAAAGACAATGAGTTAGTATCTACTGTTTACAAGGCAATACATGATCTTGTTCAACCCTCACAACTTTATGAAGTTCCTCTTCCTTTCCTCATGTTTAATGTATAGGAAATTGAAGTTTACAGAAGTTAAGTGCTGGGCCTAACATCTTGCAATTAGTATATTATGCTAAGATTCAAACACGTGTATCTAACTTCACAGCCCTTCCACTGTACAACATTCTTTGTGCTGACAATACTCCCCTGGATGTGGCAGGGACTACTGATCACACGCCCTCTATCTTGTCTCCCTTTCTTTGGTAATAAAGCTCCAATTTGACTCAGAGAAGCAATAGCTTGTAGCCTCCTGGAAAGCTGGTATGGCTATGTGGCTAAATCTAGGCAGAAAGCAGAAGAAGTCTGTAAGACCTTTGTAATAGTGCCTTATAAAGGAGCCTAGCTGGCTGGCGGAGAACACCTTTGCTCCCATCCTGTTGTCTATCATATGGATGTGACGGCTGAGGCACCCATAGCCATTTTGGATCATGAGGCGATGTACTAAGAAGAGTAGAACCAGAGAGACAAAAAATGTAAATTCCTGATAACCATGGAAGTACCATTTGGCTTTGAACTCTCTCCAGACTCGTCTGGTCTGAGAAGAAGGAAAAACAAAACCCTAATTGCTGTTATTTGAACATTGTTTATATGCAGTTGAAATCTAATTCTAATTTATACATGGGGCCTCTGAAAATGCTGAGCCAGCAAAGAGTCTATGAAACAGCTAACCTCAGAAGTGGTCAAATTAAAATTATTCTACCAGAGTCATTTTCTCTACTTGGCCTCCACACTTTAGATTCTATACTTACAGGCTTAGGGATTTTATTGAATTATCCTAAAGACCCTCACCAAGGGCTATTTTATAGAGATACAGAATCATTGAAAAGACTGGTCTCAATTCACCAAGTACAGACATTACATTTCATATGCACTTAAATTTCATCTCAGCAATTGCTTCTGAAAACCAGCCACAGAGGAGCCACGGGCTCCCACAGAGTAGATTTCTGGAGAAGCAAATTTATTTACACAACCTTTGCACAATTTGGTTAAGAGAAAGGAGCAGAACAGATTCTATATGCAAAGCAACATGATTAAGCACAAAGATTTCTTTGCTTTAATAGCAATGTTCTGCCCAATCTTTCCAATGCAATCATTGAAAATTTCGGAATTATTTTCCCTGCCAGAAAGACAAATTGCAACAGCCTTTACATGTGAAATAGAATTCCAGCTTTCTTACTTGTTGATCTGTTCACCTAAAATTTATGGGATATTTATCAGTCAGTGTATTTATTATCCAACAGCAAGTTGATATAGCATTGTTGGGTTGAGAATGGCTTTTCTTTGGTATCCTTCTTTCTTGAGGGTTCTTTGGAATTCAAACCACAATGATGTAAGTGAAGATGAAACATTTGTATGAAGGAAAGATCCTTCCACAGTATTTTTGCTGTAGCTTGAGATGTCTAAATTTGTATACATTGTAGATGGCAGAGCTGGTAACCCAAGTATTCTTTATGAGGGCAAAAATTCTGGGTTTTTAAAAATATTATGGGCAGTTATCTGAGAATTTATCCAGGCCTCACATGGAACTTTTACCCTAATTCCTTTTCTAAGAGTGCTTGTGTATATAATTACACACACACACACATACACACGTCTCACTTTTCTAAAACACAGGAACCAACATAGATCCTTAAGCAGCAAATTCATTTCTACAAAGTCTGTGCACTAAGATTTATGCTCTTAGTCACAGGTCCACGCCCTCAGCTCTCCCTTGGCTCTCGATTTCTCTCTCTCTGCACACAGTTCTTTTTTTTTTTTTCTGCACACAGTTCTATTAAGTGTAGTGAGCTGATTTTTAGACCTTCAGCAACTAAGACAAAGCAGTGATGCTGGAAATAGTGAAAAGAGCTACAAGAAGGCAAAATAAAGTACCAACCACAAAGTGGAAATTTGTACCCTGTGTAAAAATGTTCTAAATACATATGCCTGCTCATGAGGGCAAAGCATTCTACTCATCTGATCCCCAGACTCAATAATAAGTGATAATTCAAAAATGCTGAAACTGTGTAACCAAGAAAGGATTTGAGACATGATGGTATACTCTACGCACAATGCTACATACAGTTTTTTGTTTTGTTTTTTCATACCAGGAATCGAACTCAAGACCTCGCGCTTGCCAGGCAGCCAATGTGCCTCTGAGCTATATCTTCAGCTACATATGGATCTTTAGAACAGTTTCCATTTAAACCAGCAAGAATAATACAAAATTTAAAGACTTTGGTGCTTAGAGGCTTTGCAGAAAGTGCAACTTCCTCAGTAAAGCAACAATGGCCAAGCTAACACAGAATTTAGAAGTCAAAAGACTTGAGATTGAATTTGGGCACTATTATTCACAAGAGGGCATGACATTGGGCAAAAGCCTCAGCTCAGTTAAAACATAATTCCTCATCTCTAAACTCGGCCTAATGACGACTTCAGGGGTTGTGATGACTATTCAATCAGATTTCTTATGTGAGAGTACAACATCTGTGACTCATAAATGTTTGTTTAATCCAAAGAATTATGTGTGTGAATCTTATTCCTTCCATGAAATTATTTCATAATTATTATTTGCTCTGATATTGATTAAAATCAAAGGGAAATATAAGTTGGCAATTTTGAAAACTCCTGGTTACACACCCACGAGAATGAGTGTGCATGTTCACCAAAAGACACGTATGATAATGTTCTCAGAAGTATTGTATGTGTAACATAATATACGTAAAGGTTCATGAAAAAAACGTGCAATTTCAAAGTAACAATTCTTTAAGATTCTGTGGTAGATAAAATACACTTCCACCCCTCGTCTTGATATTCCAGACTATCTGTGGTTCTGAATTTTATGTGTTTATGCCCTGTTCTCTGAAAAATAAGAGTACATACACACACATACTCACATTCACACACATGCTCATACTCACAAATGACCTTCATTTGCTTTGATTCTAAAATGGGGCCAAATGCGATAGCCAGAAAATGGTCTCATGCCCAGAGACCCTAAAGGACCTCTCTCTGTCCTTTGCCAAGGCTGATTCCAAACATGCATAACAGAGGTGGACCATATCAACTGATCTAGGGAAGTGCTAGAGATTAAAATAAGAAGAGAATTAATATATATTATTTCTTATAACATACGAGGCCAGGGACCTGGTGCTTTCAGATATTTATCTCATTACATCCTCAACACAACCCTATAAAAACACAATAATGTTATGGGGGTTAGGAAACCTGCCCACTACTACACAGTTACTAAGCACTTATGTCTGCATTTGCATCCAATTCTGACACCAAGTTCAATTCTCCTTTGACCACACCATAGTTGAAGGCCACCAGACAGAAGAGACACTGACTCACCATGGGTCTGGAAGGGACTTGATCGGGGGAGAAGTTTTGTGCTCCAGGGTTTAAACCCCCAATCCTCAATTAACAATCCTAAAACTGACAAGTTTGGGGTCAAGTTCCCATTTCAGAATGCAAAAGAAAGGCATTTAGCTAGGGCCAAGCTTCTGGTCTACCATGGCCATATTACTATGTTCTTTTGCATACTTGCTTTTCAACAAATGTATATATCTATTGAATTTAATAAACTGAAGGTCTTTCCCCACTCAGCAAAGTGCCTCCATCATCACTTTGTTCACAATGGAGTGGCAGAAAAGGTGCTGAAGTCAGGCTGAACCTATCCCTTACCATGTGTCTGGATCCTAGCCCCTTAGCCCTGGAAAGATGGCAGGAGCTGGATGCATCCTGGCTTCTATTCATACAAAGAGGACAATAGAGCTCCAAATATCTATCCCTTAAGGATAAGGGATAAGACATAACTGTTCATCTACGTGCCCATCTACCAGGCATCCAGGGCAAGCTCAGCATGAGGTGCAAAATCTTTTACCACGTGAGGCCCCTTAAGCAACCTGCGCCTTGGCAGAATCAGCTTTGGGATCTGAGCCACGCTGAATTAATGATGGGCTATTTTACCTCCCCTACTTGCTTGTGCCCCTGTTCCCTAACTGATCTGTATTGCTGGTCTCAGCAACAGGCTACTGAGATAGCAGCCTTCCCTGGTGGGAACTTGGGGACCAACAGGCCAAAGTCAGGCCAGTGTCAGAGATACTTTATGGTTACTGACTTGTGTATCATTTCAGGGCTCTACAGACCCTATGATCCTTGGGCCATATGCACCCTTGCTGGATAATACTCCAGTGGCCAGAACTGTAGGACCGGACCATAGAGAGAGGGGCCTGGGAACTGAGAACTGCCTGGGAAGAGAGACCCCCCAAGGTATCTGGCTATGGCTTGGGATGGGTGGGCAGATGAACAGAGGAGGAAGAAGAAAAGTAATGCAAGCAAAGAAAAAAGAAACAAGGTATTTCCCTTCTGGCTGCACTGGAAAGGATTTGAAAGCTGTTTCTGTGTGCACAAGTAGAGTCCTATCGGTAAATCATGGAGGGGAAAGGAAGGGCACTCCTATTACTCCCACCTCTATTACTCAGTGTTGCCTCTGTTATGGCTCCTTTAATTTATATGCAATCCTGAGAGTGATATTAAGTGGTCTCCAGTTTGTGGATAAAACAAAGGCATGAAAGGTTAAATACTTTGCCTGTGTCCTAACAAGCAATTTTGTGTGGCTTCACAGCCAGGGCAGTTTTCTCTATCAGTTGTCTACAGCTTTAAATTTGCTGTGTACCCAAGAAGCAAACAAGGGGGAAGATGCATTTCTACTTGATCTGACAGAGAGATGATTTGCCCTGAACCCCGCCTAATCAGAGACACAAACACAAGTCCATACACAAACTGAAAAAAAGGGAGGGGGGTTATCTTCAGTGTGGAATTACAATTGTTCTTTCTGGTCTTTCATTGCAACAAATGTGAAATGTAGGCACCCAGATTCGCATAGTAATTCAGTCTGTCTGTCTGTCTGTCTGTCTGTCTCTCTCTCTCTGGCTGGGGGTTCTATAGATGATTTCAATTTGGGAGCACAGAGAGGCCCATGTCCATGAGGCACACAGACATGGCAAGCCATGGGCTGGGAGGCTGGGAGTGGTACCCTTAGTGCCAGCGTACCCATCAGGCCCACACAGCCTGGCTCAAACTAACTCTGCAATGGGGCTGCTCTTCCTGCCCTTATCTGAGGAATTCAAGCAAAGGCTGTGGGACCTGAAATCGATGAGCTCAATAACCGTGTGTAGCTACCATGTGATCAGCCCGGCATCTACTTTATAAACAAAAAAGTCTTGTTTTCTGCATTGGTGTTAAAGTTGAAATGGGGAAAGAGGTGTGAATTTTTCTGAGAGCTACAGAAAAGAGTCATCTTCTCCCTCACCAACCTCAGAAATGGCACAGACAGACAGAAAGACACACACACACACACACACACACACTTCACACTCAGAATCCTTCAGCCCATGCCTGAGCCATGAGCAGACCCCATGGGAGCCTTTCTACTAAACCTGAGTCCCTCACTATTCATTCACTCAGCACACTCTCTCCAAACACCAATCTTCTGTATCTGGTCAAGGTCCAATGCATGTGAACAGTGGGAGCAAGGCCCAGCCCCAGCTCTCCAGTAGTCTGCAGTCCATTGGAGAGCACAAAGTGCCTATCAGGCCCACTCTGTACCCTCCCCTGTTCTGCTCTAACATCAAGGCCTGGACCTATGCCAGACACATTTCAGGGCTCCTTGGTCCTCTGGCTTCTACTTGGGTTCAGGCGATGAGACTAGAACATTCTGGAAGGTGCATGTGTCCCTCTTCTTCAAGCCCCAGCTCCTTGGTGCTGTTGAAGGCCTCGCCATACAAGCTCCTCTTCCCAGGGACATCCCCCCCTCACTCCTTCAGACCTTCTTAGGGGCCTGGCGTGCACCCTGTTCCTTATGCCTGTACTAGTGTCTGCTAAATAAGCTTGCAGTGGAGGTTAAATGGGACAATACAAGTAAGTACTAGCATTGGGTCAGGCACTTTGTCAATGCTGATAAGACACTAGACACTACACATTAACTGTGTACTCCTTCTGCAAAGATGCCCAATATGTACCTGCCAAATGACCTAAGTGCTGGGAAAATTTGGTGCCAGGTACATAGAAGGAGAGGGCAATGGTAAATGGAATCAGGAAGAACTGCACAGAAGAGGCAATGTCAGGCTGCCTCCTGAAGAAATTAGCTGGCAAGAGGGCTGGCGAAGGGTTTTCTAGGAAGAGCGCATCCCAGGTACAGGTGCAGAGGCTGGAACACATGTCAGATCTGGGCAGTGCAGCACAGTGAGGGCAGAGGAGCATGTAAGGAAGGATGAGGCTGAGGCCAGAGGGACAGGCAGGGGCAGCTACAGAAGGCCTTGAACATCATGCTAGAGTTGCATCTTTGTTCTAAAAGATAGAGCTTCTTGGCCAGTTGGCTGCCAGTGGATGTGAACAGGTTTGATACTGAGAAGGTTCAGTCTGGTATTGGCTCTGACCAAGGCACAACAGGAGCAGAGAGGGGGTGCTTTGTATATGTTTGTTGAATGAATGCAAACACAGCAAAACCTGAAAGCTCCCCACCTCCCTCTTCCTCCCCACAAAAATGCCCACATGTTACATGCCACAGTCCAGCCAGCTCACCAGTCACAGGGCTTTCCACACATTTTCTCATCGAATCTCATTAATAATCATCAATATTATTGTGTTACAGTAAAAATATATTTGGTCTCTATTCCTGATTCCTAGCACAGAGCTTCTAAAACCCTTCAATCTTCTGAGTGATAAGTGTCTTTGTGTGTGTGTGTGAGGGGGGTGGTTGTGGCATGGATCAAACCTGTGGCTGTGCCATGCTAGGCAAGGGCTCACTTAACTTCCCTCCCAAATTCCAAAGAGTGTCTGCTGTATGCTGATGAGGTGCCTCCTGGAGCTGGGGGACTAATAGCTTAAGGATGAGCTCCAAAAGCCCTGGGAGGAAAATGAGGGGCTCCACATAGGTGTCAATCACCAGTGGCCAATGATTCAATCTTGTGTCTATAATGAAACTTCATAAAACCCCCTAAAGCACAGGGATCAGGGATGGGCAGCTTCCAGGTTGGCTCTAGCACTTGGGAGGCGGCACATCTGGAGACAATGAAGACTACTTCCTCCCCTTTCTCTGCACCTTGCCTTGTGCATCTCTTCCATCTGGATGAGCCTAAGCCAGATCCTTTATAAGAAACCAATAATGTTTTTCTGAGTTCTGTGACTTCTTCTAGCAAATAACTAAACTTGAGAAGAGGGTTGTAGGAACTCCTGAGTGTGTAGCTAGTTGGTCAGAAATACAAGGAGCCCCTGGAACTTGTGACTGGCATCTCTGCACTAAACCAGAGAGTCAGTGTCAGAATTGAATTGACTTTCTGGGCATCTAGCTGATTTTAGAAAATTGATGAACTGCTTGCTGTGAAAAAACGCCATGTATTTGGAGTAAGAAGCAGTGTCAGAGAAAAGACATGGCACCCATAAACAGTCTGCTTCACTAGATATGAGGTACACTTCCTCCCTGCTCCTGCTGTGAGACACTCCTGGACTGCTCAGGCATGCTGACTGGAGAGGACAGTGACCTGCTGGGTAGCCTTGCCCCACTGAGTCACCTGGTGACTCAGTTGTCCCTTTGGGTGTGGCAGGTGGAAGGCACTTGGGACCAGAAAGACACCACACCTGTGCCTGGCACACCCAGTGTCCCTGCTTCTTGTCCTCAGGTTCAGAGCTCCTGAGACTAAAGAAGACTAGCCAGGAAGCCAACCTGTCCTCAGCAAGTCCACCGTGATGTGCTGGAGAGTTGGCCCTTTCTCCTTCTCTGTTGAATACCTATTTATTGGGCATCCCAGGTGTTGGGCTAGGTTACTCAGAAGCAGAACTGGAGACAAGGATCTGAGTACAAGTAGTTTATTTGGGAAATGATCCCTGGTAGCAACTGGAGAACTAGGATAGGAATAGAAAGGAAGCTAATCCTGGCTATATTAGAAAGCAGGCCACACTGAAGGCACCTGGGGCCCAGTCCCACTGGGGACACTGTGGGAAATGCTAGAGAACGCATCTCAGAGTTGTGTGCCGAAGGACAGAAAGCTGGAGCATTTATTCTCCAACTCTGGTCACTGGCGGAGGGTTGCTTCTGGAGAGTTAACTCCCGGCACTTTGACCTGACCCACATACAGCCTGAGAACACCAGAGAAAGCCTTGGAAGAGGCATCCAAGTGTGCTCAAGGGATCCAGGTGAGCACCATGGCTGCACCCAAGGACTCTACTGACCAGATGTAGTCCTTGCTCTCAAAGGGGAGCATGGACAAGTCCACAGGTGACTCTAACCCAGGCAGATAAACCATAGCTACAGGTGCCCAAGGGTAGTGCTGTCCAACAGCTACAGAATTCAAGCCATGCATAGAGTTTCAGAAGAGAAGTAAAAAGAAAACAATGGAAGTAATTTTAATAATTTGGGTCATTTAACCCAACAGACCCAAAATACTGTTTCTACATGTCATCAATAGAAAAATTATTAACTATACTATCTACATTCTTATTCTCCTACAATGTCTTTGAAAATTGGAATATTTTCAACCCAGCTATTCCCCTTCTGGGTATTCTTCCAGAAGAACTAAAAACATCACATCACAGCGATATATGTGCACCCATGTTTTTAACAGCACAATTTGTAATTGCCAAATCATGGAAACAACCCAAATGCCCATCAACTGAGGAATGGATAAAAAGGCTGTAGTATTTTTATACAATGGAGTATTACTCAACTACAAAGAAAGAAAACTCGAGGCTTTTATAGGTAAAAGGACACTACTAGAGACCATACTCATAAGTGAAATAAATAAGACTCACATGTGTAAACATCATATTGTCTCCCTAGCATAAGAACCTGAAAGAGTAAGTGAAATCTAAAAGGTACAGTAGATAGTGTGAAAGGGAAAGAAACTGCTCAAAAGGAAAGTACGACTGGGATTGGGAAAGGAGAAAATAAAGAAGGAAGGGAAAAATGGGTGTGTGTGCATATATATATATATATATATATATATATATATATATATATACATACACACATATATATGTGCAAGATGGCAGGGATAATTGTTCTTGAAAGGAACAGTTGATATTTAATTGTTTGATCATTCTTAAATGTCTATATTTGTTTATCTGAGTAACTAATATGAAGATAACAGTATGTAATACAACAACCACTGTTAATTTCTTATCGCCTTGTCTGAAATTCTGTATTGTTTATATTGTTTATATGTTGGTTCATTTATGTCTGTGTGTTTATTAATATGCTTTGGTTCTTTTAGCTTTAAAAATAAAATTTTAAATTTTTTAAAAGAAAATTGGAATGTTTTATACCTACAGAACATCTCCTTTTAGATAAGCCACATTTCAAGTACTTAGTGGCCATTGGTGGCTGGTGGCTACCATATTAGATACGGTAGTGTGTGAACATCACTGAGGAATGGCTACTGCAGGCCAGCTAAGGGATGGCAACCATGGCTTCCCACAGAGCTCAGAATAATACCTAAGTCCCAAATATGGCCTTCCATGACCCAGTGGCTGATGGTCTCCTGACCTTATATGTTGTCACTGCTGGAATGTGTCCACCATGGGGCCTTTGCTGGTGCTGCTGCCCTCTCCTGAAACACCCTGCACCCAGACTTTACATGTGTGTCTCTGTTACCACAGTTCTCACTCCACAGGGTCCCTCCACCCTCCTCCCATCCACTCTGTCACCTCTGCTCTCTCTTCACTCTGGTTTATTTTAAGTTACACATCATCAAAAGTTACCCTGTTCTTTAATGCTATTTATTTATTTTATTGTCTCCCCCATCATCCACCAAATCCCCAGCTTCTAGGGCAATGCTTAGGAAAATAGCAGATGCTTAATAAATATTTGCTGAATGAATGAATAATTAATGACTAAATAACTGCTCTGGTAGAGGAGAAACAGAGCAGAGAAGACGGATCGCACTAATTCTGACACAGGCTCTATGATACATTCATGTTTGTATTCCCAGCATACAGTGCTGCTGTGCAGCAGATGCTTGCTCAAAAACAGAAAAGCAATTAATGCTAAGGAATGGGCTGGAGGGGAGTGGTAAGGGCTCCTTTAGCCAGAGAAAGCTTCTTAGAAGTACTGGAGCTCAGGAGATGAACAGGAGCGTGCCGGGTAGTGAGGCATCCCTGCAGAGGCAGCAGCATGTACAAAGGCCCCACTTGTGGCCAATGCACACTAAACACTCTCCTCTCTCCCAGTACTTCCTCACAAAACAAAACCTTGCAAGGCTCTTTATTCAGTCTTCCACCTAGAAACAACACCTTTCCTTCAGTCTGGCCCCCACTGCATTCTTGCCCAGCCTGCCAGGCAGATTGCTCACTCCTCAGACTTCTCCCCTCAAGGGTCTCCCAAGCCCCGGCCCCTGGGACAAGCACATGCCAGCAGCCAGTGAGCCTCAGACACCTATTAACATCCCAGACCTTGTCTGGGCAAGAGAAACTCTCCACAGTGTACTGGAAATCAGGAGGCTACAAGCCCTAAATCACTCAGGGCCAACAAGGGACCAGTCTGCCCGAGCACGGTGACAACAGAAAGGAAGGGAGAGCTCAGAGGACCTGTGATGTGGCAGGCACAGGGCTAAACATTTTTGTAAACTGGTTGGTTTCATTCTCACTGCAGCCGTGTGTGAGATCTATTATCATCCCCAGATGAAGAATTAGTAGCTTGTTCAAGGTCACACAGCAGGGGAGGTGTTAAGTGGGGGAAGCCTTTGATACGTATGTAGTACATACAGTGGCACAACAGAAGAAAGGACCCAGGCCTGACAACCCCCGTGGCATTCCTGGGTCCAGAAGGGCCTGCTGCCAGTACTTTCCCCTGAAAGATACAGATGCCTGACTGGTACAGAATAGTGCCACTCCACTTCTCCCAGACAGGACAAAGGCCTTGCCCAGCTCTCACCACCAGCTGAGGTGCTATGAGGACCCAGGTCACCTGCTTCTTGCTAGAGCTAGCACCTGCCCTTCCTATAGTGACCTGAGCTCTTCCTTGAATTCCCAAGTGGGGAAAGCCACAGTCCTCTGAGGTTAAACATGCTATTGATGTAGTAAATCAACATCCCATACTTTGCTTATAACCAAGTAAGATTACAACAGCTCAACGGTGATAAAAGGCTCAAGCCAGGCAGGACACTGAGATGAGATGGAATGACCTCAAGTTACCAGCAGGAAAGGGCTTCTCTGATTAAAATAAACACACAATTCATTCCCCCTTGCTAAGACAGACCTGCTCAAAGGAAGCAGCAATTACAACTGTTCAGATACAACATCAGAAGTATTGACATTACTATGTAATTTATAATCTGTTCTGCAGACAAGCACTCATTCTGTGCTATAATTGCCATTTTCCTCGTCTACCTATTCAGGGATCCTCAGTGCTAGGCAGAGAGGAGGAAGCAGGATAATGGGAGTCTGAAGGTGTGAGCTTCAGAGAGGGCAGCAGGTCCTACTACCTGGGGAAACTTGGGCAGGTCACCCTCTCACACTTCTCATCCTACAGGGATTCCCACTACCTGGTAGTTCATTCATTCAACAAATGTTTACAGAGTGCCCGCTATGTGCTAACACTATCCTAGAAGCTAGGGTGGTGGTAACAGACCATTTCCAGCCTTGAGAATTTCAAGGTAGTGAGAAAGGTAAAGACTCAATGAGTAAAAGCAGGATGGTGGCACACACATCCCATGAGGCATTTCATGAGGCTCAGTGGTGGTGCAGAGAGCAAGGAAGCTAGCCATTGACATGTTCTTGCCAACCCAGCATCCAGGAAGATCCCAGCCCACAGAAAGCTAACCTGGCTGAAATGTAGACAAGCAGAGGTGCACGGTGGAGTTGCACTGAAGCAGGGGCACCTCAGACTGTAGGCATGGGGTTTAGAGTTCTTGGAGGATGAGGAGCCACAGGAAAGCTCTTTGCTAATAATACCTACCCTGGGGCCCTTGCTGCCTCCTAACCAGCTTCCATCTGCCTTGGATCCATGGCTCTTTCCATCACACTCCTGCTTGCCAGGCTGGGGCTGTCATGGACAGGATGCCAGACATGAGTAGGCAGAGACATGGACCCGTGTTTCAGAGGAGGCTGGTGGCTCAAAGGTAGGGCTAAATTCTGTCTCTGATCCAATGAGATGAGCTGAACAGTGGAGCTACAAGAAGGGATAGGAAACTTTTGTGGCCTCTTACCACACAATCAAGGCCTGGATCAGTTCCAGAGATGGCCATGGATGTTGCTGATGGAGGTACAGCTGAGGGCCATTCAAAAGAACCAAAGTGGAACAAACTCTTTACTGAAGGAGTTGCTTTAAGCTTGGACATTTGTGTTTTTGTCTCCCTAGTACTTAATACACCTTCCTCTGGTATGTGTTTTTTGAGTTTGCATCAGGGTGACTATTGCTTCCTTTGGTTCTTATGGGGTTCACCTTCAGCCTGTCCCCAAACTCTCCAGATGGCCAGGTGACATGGCCAACGCTATCAGAATATTCCATCACCTGATCCACAGATTGGTAGAGGGTTGGGCCTCTGACACAAGTTGGATCAATGAAACTGATACAGAAAGTTTTCAACAAGTTGCAGGAAGCAACGCTCTCTGTCTACTCGGGTTAAACTGGTAGTTGTAGGAAAAGACTGATGCTTCTGAAAGTCATGATGGTGGGAACCTGAGACTAAAGCAAGACAGGAGAAAGCATAATTCAGAGATTAGGGGGATGAGAGGATCAGTGGTGATAAAGGGAGAAAAAGAGACCAAACCTTTGAGTCCAATCATTCCTGGGGTCAGGCTTTGGCCCTGGACCTCTCTTGTATTGAGTAAGTAATTCCCTTTATTGCTTAAGCTTACCTGAGTTGGGTTTCCATCACCCAAAACTAAAACTGTGCTAACACATACAGGTCACATATTCTCTTGAAACCTAACCCACACCTCTGAGCCTCTGCCTGGACACTGACCTGGACACTGTCCTGCAGAGAATGGAGTGGAACATGCAGGAATTCAGACAGTGGCCTCAGAGGGAGCACCAAGATGGCAGAGTGGTATGCAGCAGAGAAAGAGCTTCTCCGAGAATTGCTGTCTAGATGCCAGAATATAGCAATGTGAGGAAGACAAGAAGGAGGGAAGTGGAAGTAGAAATTCTCAAGGCTGGAAATGGTCTGTTACCACCACCCTAGCTTTCTTTCTGGTTGTGGTTCTGTTCTGTTCATCTTTTCATCTCTTCCTTTCTTCTTTCCTTTCAGTCTCTGCACCAGATTCCCAAAGTTAACATGCTCCCACTTTGTCTTCTACACTTACTTCTAATCTCTTCCTCTTCTTCCACTCCTCTATTTACTCCCTAACCCATTTTAAATTTTAACCCCAGAGTACAAAATTTAAATATTAAGGACTTTTATACTGCATACAATTTTCTGGTTTGTTTTATATTTTGTTATATAACCACAAATCTAGTTTATATGGTTAAAGGTGGCAAATTAGTGATTACCTCCATTTGTCATTTTATACGCTGTATTTAATGCTATTGTCATTGTTGATGGTTTTGCTATAGCCAAAAGTGACATAATTGTTCTAAACAGCTGTCCTTCTTGGTATCCCAAGACTGAGATTGACTAAGGGGCACAGAAAATACTATAGCACAGTGCCAAAGAACTAGGGGCTGGGCCAAACAGGCAGCAAATTCACATCCTCAACAAACTGAAGAGGCAGGATCCTGCAATAGACTCAAAATCCAAAAACCAGCTATATCTAGAAGATCCTCAAAGAAGTAGTCATTTCCTAAGGGTTTGAAATACGAGCAATAAAGCAACCCACTATAGGAAATTTATAAGCATCATTCCAGGAATTAAATGAAAAAAAGGAAAGAAAATGATAAGACACTTAAACAAAATGCAACCCAGACAGCTAGTTTGCCAAAGGCAAACCCAGGGGGCAGTGAGATGGGACAGTCTGAAAGCCACCTACCTGGCCTCTCTGAAGTAATAACAACAAAGCAATTAAATGAGGCTCTAGAAAAAAATCAAATCAGAAATAATCTCTCAGATAACTGCAGAAATGGTGTCTACAATGAAAATCATGCTTAGTGACAGCTATAGACAAAAAAAATAGAGGAGTTTAAGAAAATTATGGAAGCCATGAATGCTCAGCATAGGAAAGAAATGGAATCCATAAGGCCAATTCAAGCAGATATCCAGGAAAATAAAACTTCCATTAAAGTATCCACAAAAGATTAAACCAGTGTGAGGACAGGATCTCAGATACAGAAGAGAGGCTTGCAGTTAGTGTGAAGAACAACTCAGACTACTTCAAAGTTCAGGGGCATCTAAGGACTCCTGAGGACATGATCCTGCTTATATAGTACAGGCACACAGTGGGATACAGTTATGTAGCCATGACTTAGCACAGGTGAACACCCATGCACTGGTTAAAGCACTATGTAAGAATGTAAACATGAGATAACAACTTGTACAAGAACTATACAGTAAAGACACAAGTGGCTCTTGGGCTCTTGCTCTGGCTCTCTGCTCCATGCTGCCTGCTGTTGTTGCTGATGTTTTGCACATGTGTGTACTTTAACCTTGGGACCTCACCTGTAAAAATCTCTCTTGGTACCCCTGAGCAGGCTGACGGCCATCACAAAAAGAAAGATTTCTTAAAAATAGCAAGGGACTATAAAAAATCAATAGAGCAGCTGCTAGATGAGGCAAAAGAAGATAAGTAAGGCATATAGAACTCCAATTAGCCACCGTCAAAAATTTATAGCCAGGCATAGCATAGTCAAGATTCCAGAAATTCAACACAAGAATAGAATATTAAGAGCTGTCAGGGAAAAGAAACAAACCACCTATAATGGAAAGCCCATCAGAATCACAGCTGATTTCTCAGCACAAACCCTCAAGTCAAGGAGAGCTTGGAGTGAAGTATTTCAAGCTCAAAAGGAAAACAACCTTTGACCTAGATTGATATACCCCACAAAACTATTTTTCAAAACTGATGGAGAAATAAGGTACTTCCATAATAAAGAATATCTGAGGAAATTTATGACCACCAAACCAGCACTCTAAAATGTTTTGAAGGACATTCTAGAAAGAGATAACAAGTACTACAACTCCATCAACCCCAATAGAAGGAATCCACCAGGCAAGGCAAACAATTAAACATGGGGAAGGAAAAAAAGAGGGGGAGTCAACAACAGAAAAATAACATGACAAGGATAAATCAATACATATCAGTTAACCATCAATGTTAATGGTCTCAATTCACCAATCAAAAGACACAGATGGGCAGAATGGATTAAGAAGGAAGATCCAACAATATGCTGCATACAAGAAACACATTTAATTCAAAAAGAAATTCATAGATGAAAGTCAAAGGAAGGAAAACAATACTCCATGCAACATAAGCCCCCAAAAAGCAGGAGTAGCTACTCTATTTGCAGATAAAGTGAATTTCAAGCCAACATTGATTAAGAGAGATAAAGCAGGTCACTATATCCTTATAAAGGGAACAATGAAGAAGAAGAGATAACAATCATAAATATATATGCAACAAATACCAGTGCACCCAACTATACAAAACAAATATTAATGGGCATGAAAAATCAAGTAAGAACTAATACAATTGTATGGGGGAATCTCAATACCCCTCTGTTACAAAACACAGATCAACTAGACAAAAAATCAACAATAAAATATTAGAAGTAAGTCAAACTTTTGAAAAAATAGATTTCTAGATGTCTATAGAGTGTTCCACCCCACAACATCAGAATACACTTTCTTCTCAGCTGCACACAGATGTTCTCCAAAACAGACCACATACTAGCTCATAGAACATGCTTAAGTAAATGCAAAGAAACTGAAATTATCCCATGCCTATTATCAGACTATAATGCAAGAAACTGGAAATCAATAGCAAAAGAAACCACAAGAACTTCATAAACACATGGAAATTAAATAGCACCCTCCTGAACAACCAATGGATCACAAATGAAATTAAAGAAATTGGAGAGTTTCTACAGTTAAATGATAATGACAATACAACATATCAGAGTTTATGGGACACAATGAAAGCAGTCCTAAGGGGAAAATTTATAGCAGTGAATATCCATATCAGGAAAACAGGGCAAGTGCAAATAAACAAATTAATGGTGAACCTTAAACTTCTAGAAAAAGAAGAGCAGGCTCAGTCAAAAGCTCCCACAAGGGAGGAAATTACAAAGATCGGAGCAGAAATTAACACATTGGAGACTAAGAAAATAATACAAAGAGTCAATGAATTGATGAGTTGGTTCTTTGAAAGATTAAATAAGATCAACAAACTCTTACCCAACCTTATCAAAAAAAAAAAAAAAAAGAAGTAAAAGACTCAAATCTATGCAATTAGGAATGAAAAGGGTGAAATCACAATGGACCCTGCAGAAATCCAGAAGATCATCTACACCTACTTTGAAAATGTGTATTCTAGTAAGATGGAAATGTGGAAGAAAAGGACAGATTCCTAGATACATACGAATTATGAAAGCTGAATCAAGAAGATATAAAAATTTTCAGTAAACCAATATCAATCAATGAAATCAAAGATGTAATTAAAAGCCTACCAACAAAGAGAAACCCAGGCCCTGACAGATTCACTGCTGAATTGTACAAGAAATTTAGAGAAGACCTAACACTACTACTTCTCAAACTCTTCAGTGAAATTCAAAGGGAAGCAATACTCCCAAATTCATTCCTGGAAGAAAGCATTACCCTCTGGTTTGATACCAAAACCAGAGGAGGACCTAACTAAGAAAGAGAACTACAGGCCAATCTCCCTAATGAACACAGATGCAAAAATCCTCAATAAGATACTGACAAACAGAATGCAGCAAATCATCAAGCAGATTATATACCAGGACCAAGTGAGATTCATCCCAGGGATGCAGGGATAGTTCAACATACAGAAGTGGCCTCAGCCACCACAGCTGAGGACACTCCTGAGCTGAGTGCTGTGCCTTACCACCATAAACACACCACACCACTCATTGCTGGATAGGTGCAAACTCCATTTCTACCTTTTGAGAACTCCAGGTAACTGCACCTCACCCTGCAGAAGCAGCCTGAATCAGACTCACCTCAGCCATGGGCTGTAGTTCCAGTTTAACAGTCAATTATCTCGCTGCTGATGAAAAGGCAGAAGCAATGAAGAGCTACGGACAAGCTGCCTCCCTGAAGCCAGTCCTAATGATCTGTCTGCAGCAGCTTTGTAAACTCCCTTTTTTGGTTTTGTGGCTCTGCCAAAACAGCCACTCTACACACCCTTCCACTCCAGAAAGTACATTGCACCTGGAGGGACATCACTGTTGCTGGGGTTATCAATTCATGGGAAAATCTGAGAAGTTGTTTATGTGCACCAAATAGTCACAGAGAACCCCTTCAGGAGCGCACAAGGTATTCCATAGTTCATTATTTTTGAGATTTAAACAGAGAAAATTGTTCTCTACTCAAATCTGTAAAATGCATTAGCTCATCCTTTCCATTTAAATCAAAACGCTATCAACTTGAACATGGGTTGGGTATCTGAGGCTGCTCTTTTCCCTGAGTATCTTGTTAGATGACCCAGCAGGGAGCAACGTGAAAACAGAGATCAAGTCAATGCAAAAGCCCAGGTCCCATCCAATCTTCAAGCCACTTGTATACACATGTGAGGACTGCCTCATGTGTGAAAGGATTTCACAAGGAACGGAATTGGCATTTTATGATCATGACTGACTTAGTGGCAACCACTGACTTGATTTCAACAACCATGCATAATCACTGAACATTACTATGTGCAGGGCCCTGAACCAGGCACCAGAGTAGTCATGTTAGCAGACAGTCCACTAGTGTCTTGTTGGGTGACAAGAGGTTCAGGGACAGGGGCCTAGAAGGCAGATACAACAAGGGGCAGAGACCTGAGGTAGGACAGTGCTTGCTGATGAGAAAGGAAGGAGGCCTGCATTAAAACCAATGGAACAGATGGGGTGTGGCAGACAAGGGTGCAGAGGCAGGCAGGGGCAGGATCCTGCCAGGCTTTGGCAGCTATGCTAAGAAATCTTAATTTCATTCCCAGGAAAATGGATATTGGTTAAGACCACTCGTGGGCTTCAGAGCAGGAACACAGCATAATATCATGCAGTGGGAGTGGGAAGAACAATCCATGTTGGACGGGCAGGATGAGTATTTCAAACGCTTGTGATGAGAAGCATTCAGAATTTCAGATTTTTTTGTATTTTGAGATATTTGCACATATGCATAGGAGATATTTTGAAGATAGGACTCAAGTCAAGACATGAAATTCATTTATGTTTCATGGATACCTTGTACATATAGCCAGAAGGTAACTTCATATATTTTACTTTGTATATCAAGCAGAAGTTTCATGGACAAAATTTTCCACTTGTGGCATCATGTTGATGCTCATAACTTGAAGTACACTGGATTTCATAGTTTGGAGTTAGGGATGATCAACCTGTATTAACTTTGAGGGGCCTTCCAAATGGTGATATAAGTTTGGCATCTGAGATATCAGGCCTGTAACTCAGAGGACAGATTCTACTTGAGACATAATTTGAAAGTCATCAGTATACAGATACAGTATCTTCAAAAAACATTTCAAATTTGGCTAGAGCAAGGTGTGCCCTATGGAGAGAGACCAAGAAAGAGGGAAGAGACACAAGAAGTCCAGGTGGGCTTGAGCCTTGGAAGTTCCTAAAAAACTGTTTTTAGAAATAGGGAGTTGGCAGCTGAGTCAAATGCTTCCTGGAAGCTGAGCTGACTTGTAGATTAATTCCTAAGCTTTGTGATTTAAAGATAGGGCCACAGTCAGGGGAGGAGGAAGGGCAGTGGGTGCTCATCCCAATAGGCCTTTCTCAGAGCCTGGGGTAGTAACAGTGAGTATGAGTCCAAACTCCAGGCTTCAGGGTGGGTCAGACTGCCCCCACGTGAGCTCCATTTCTGCTATTTACCAGCAAGGTGGCCTTAACAATTTTCCAAACCTCTATGAGTTTTGACTTATCTTTTCCATGGAAATAGCAATTCTGTCTACTCATAGGGCTGTGATAGGGATTAAATGAGTTAATAAATAGCAAGTACTAGAAAAGAGAGAATGGCTAGCTCAGTGTTACCTGTTATTGTTGGTGCTGTTCCTGTCATAATAAGTAATGGTAAATACCAAGTGCTAGGCTTCACATGTATTTTCTTGGCTGGGGGCTAGGGTTATACCCATTTTACAGATTGGGAAGTTGGCCTAGGATCACTTTCTTGGGGAAGAGCCAGCATTCACATCCAGGTCAGACATCCCGCACTCTTAATTACTGCTCTGCTGAGATGTGATGCCAAGATGGCTGGTGAATGTCCAGTGTAAGAGCAAAAAAGGCTGACTAACACACTAATTGTGCTTCTGCTTGAACTTGCATTTCCACAGGTAATCATTGCTTTTAAAATTGGTTCCAGCATGCTTAGACAGCTATGCATCACTTAACAACAGGGATGGTTCTGAGAAATGTGTCATTAGGAACTTTTATTGTTGTGCAAACATTACAGAGTGCACTTACACAAACCTAGATGGCACAGGTCAATAACCACTAGATGTGACTCTTGATACAAATCAAGAGGTGCAGTAAACATGAGGTGTATCAAGCTGTTGCAGGTGTAATAGTCATACTGTCATACAGTAAAACATTTTTATAAGTAGAAGGACACTCACAAACAACAATACAACCATAGTAAATACACTTCTGGACATGGAGGCCCATGCCTGTAATCTCATTACTTGGAAGGCTGAGGCACAAAAGATTACAAGTTTGAGGCCAGCCTGCACTACACAATGAGTTCAAGGCTAACTTGAACCACATAGTGAGACCCTGTCTCAAAAAAACCAAAACCTAAACAAAAAAATATACAGTGAATACATCAACAAGTAACATGTTTATTATCACTATCGAGGTGATAATATGAATGTAATGCATCATTTATGTATGTAACACATCATTGCAAGTGTTACCCTTTTATATGGCTGGCTGTGCACTAAGTTTGTTTGCATCAGCGTCACAATCACTGCACCGTGATACAATATGGATTTTCCAGCTCTTTATGGAGCCACCATAAATGAGTGGTCCGTAGTTGACAGGAACATTGTTACGTGGCCCATAATTTCAGTGATTAGAAAACCGAGTCTTATCTTGCAGGATTTAAGACTGTGATGAGTTGTGCTAGGTCAAGGCTGTGTGATCTGTGCCTCTAGAAATCACAGTTTCTCTTCTGGCATTTCCACAGCACAGGTATACTGCCCTGACTCCCAGCCTCTGAGAAACCAGAACAACTCTGCTACCATCTGTTCTCTAAAACCTCCACATTCCCACATACATTTTAGAAAAAGCCTGTCATTTCTATTAAAATGCCTTAAAGCTGGGCATGGTGGTCCCTACCCATAATCTCAGCACTTTGGGAGACTGAAGCAGGAGGATCACAAGTTTAAACCAGGCCTTGGCAACTTAGAAATTCTGCCAGTTGTTCTCCACGCTAAATTTTCTTAGAAGCTTTTTCCCTTGAGGAAAGTATTCTGAGCATACAAAAGTTTGAACAAAACCAAGCAACCTGGTATTTCTCAAGCTGCATCTGCATCTGAGTCACCTGGTTAAAATGCAGATTTCTTAATTCCACAACAAAGTTAGGGAACCAGTAACATAGGAAGCAGGAGCTGGGAATCTGCTTGCAACAGACTCTTGAGGTGGCCCGGGGGGGGGGGGGGGGCAATTCAAGTTTGAGAACAGGTAAAGTCACTATGTATGGCCCATTTCAAGGTAAATGCAAACTCATTAAAAGTAAACAAACTCAGTTTCTCCTCTGCACTGGGCACAAAAACCACACGTGGCTAGTAGTACAAAGAGCATTTCCACCATCACAGGAAGTTCTACTGGGAAGAGCGCAAAGTCTCTTCCAGCCCAAACACTGTAGGACTCTTCAGTCTGCTTAAATAATGTACCTTTGGTATCTCACATCAAGGCGCAAAGCTCAGTCAACATATCCACTATTTTTTCTACATTCAAAGAATAATATGCTACTATGGAAAAATTATTACACTTATCATATTGGACTGAAATTACCCATTTGTTTATCTAGCTCCCCTAATATCCTCTGAGTACCCTAAAGGTAGGAAACATGCAACAGTTTCTAGGTCTGTTATTTTCCATCCCTAGGACTTAAATAAATGCTTAAGAGTTATCTAATTGTCCCACATAATAAAGCAAAATGTGAGGCTAAAAACATTCAGACCTATTAGAATAGTTATCATCACAAAATCAGAAAATAACAAGTATTGATGAAGATGTGGAAAAGTAGGAAGCCTTGCGTATTGCTTGTGGGAATGAATGTAAATTGGTACAGCTGCTTTGAAACACAGTATGACAGTGTCTCAGCACATTAAACACTGAATTACCATCTAATCTGGCAACTCCGCTATCCCCCCAAGAAAAGCAAAAGCAGGACTCAGATACTTGTACACTCACGTCCATAGCAGTATTATTTGGAATAGCCAAAAGGTACAAACAACCCAAGTGTTCATCCATGAATGGCTAAACAAAATATGGTATACGTACATACCATGGAATATTGCTCAGCTTGAAAAGGAAATTCTGACAATGGGACAACATGGATGAACCTTGAAGACACCATTCAAAGTGAAACTCATAAGTCACAAAAGAACAAATTCTGTTTTGTCCATTTATATGAGGTATTTGGAATATCAAAATTCACAGAGAGAGAAAATAGAATAGTCGTTGCCAGGGGTGTGGGCGTGGGGAGTGAGGTGGAATTAATGTTTAGTGGATGTAGCATTTCAGATACTTTGCAGGGGTGCAGGGGATAAACCCAGGGCTTCACATATACTAAGCAAGGGCTCTACCACTGAGCTACACACCCAGCCCCAGACCATCAGTTCTGCAAGATAAAGTTCTGAATTGGATGGTAGTGATGGTTTCACAGTAATGCAAATGCACTTAATACTGCAGAACTGCACACTTACAAACGGTTCAGGTGGTAACTATTATGTGTATTTCACATGCTCCAGTTCTACACAAGGAATGTACACACATACTACAAACGTACAAATAAATAAAATCTTTAAATGAAGTGGTTTTTTTTAAAGAAAATAAGCCCTACCAATGTTTATAGCAGCACAATTTGTAATACCTAAATCCTGGAAACAACCCATCAACTAAGGAACAGATGAAAAAGATGTCATAGCACCCAGTATGGTGGCACACACCTGTAATCCCAGCACTCAGGAGGCTGAGGCAGGAGGATCATTGCGAGTTTGAGACCAGCCTGGGCTACAAAATGAGCTCAAGGCCAGCCTGAACTGCATAGTGAAACCCTGTCTCAAAAAGACCAAAACAAAAAGTCATATTTTTATAAAATGAAGTACTTCTCAGCCATAAAGAAAGGTAAATTTGAGACTTTTATAGGTAAATGGATGTGACTTGAGACCACACTCATAAGTGAAATAAACCAAACTCACATGTGTAAACATCGTATTATCTCCGTGGTGTGAGAAACTGAAAGAGTAAATAAGATCTCAAATGTACAATAGATATTGTGAAATGGGAAGAAATTGTCAAAAAGGAAAAAGGAACTAGAATGGGGAAAGAGGAAATGAAGGAAAGGAAAAGAAAAAATGCAAGTTAGTTATACTATTAGTGTCTCAGTGCACAGAAAAGGAAGCTTTGTGCTTACATGGATTAGAGAATTTTTAATGCTCATATCTTGTACTATGAGTAACTCCTTTAAAGGCAATAATATGCAATGTGTTGACTACTGCTATTCTATCATCTTGATATGAAATTTTGTTTTACCCTTCTTCCATAAAATAACAAAAAGAAAAAGAAGTGCTCACTAGTACCAATAGGAGAAAATATACCAGTCTTCATGGATTTAATAAAGTGGCTTTGGAGAAACTGATTTTGAATCCATCTGCTGCACCTTTGAATCTATCTGCAGAAAACAGGAGGCCAACAATGCCACAAAGAGACGTGGAAGTGTTTCAATAAGCCTGACCTGTCCTTCACCTCTTCAGAGGGGCTTCTGTGACAGCCCCAGGCCTGCAGATCACTGTGGGTTCTCATCTAACTGATTGTCAGGACCCCTGGAAAGGTGCCTTCTGAGGGCTCTGCTTCTACAACCTGGAGACCAAGATCTTTACCTTTACAGGGTTGGTGAGGGGAAATCTGAGCTGAGCGCGCCCAGGCTACAGCATTTACATTTCACTTCGTGTGGCCCCTTATCCCTTCTCATCTGATTTGTGAGGCTGCGCAACCTTTGTAGTGATAGAAGGAAGTCCTTTTGAATAAGACATTCACTAGGGGAAGTGTGCATGTCCATCTATATTACTTTATTCCAATCCTTTTCTATGAATATTCTGCACATAACTTAGAGCAGATGATAAATAGTAAGCACTGAGTGAGCACCTAATGCATGCCAGGGCTGCACATGTGCTTCTCCACTGTCTCCAAACACTTGTGTGGCAGAGGATGGTACTAGCATTGCCTCCAGTTTATAGAAAAGGAAGCTCAGACGTAGAGAAAGTAAGTCACTTCCTCAAAAATACAACTACCTCTTTTCATACGCATTCTCTTAACTTTTTTTAAAAAAAGGGATCATCCTCTTTGTAATGGCAGCATTGCTTCCCCTTGTTTTACCCAAATTTGGTTTTTACCACTTTGTCCCTAATTCATTAGCACATTGCTCACTGTAGGCCAGGCTTTTATCTCGCTTGCAACTGTTTACACAGTGCTGCAGACAGGGTGTTTCCTATATTGCTAAAAAAAACTTCAGGAAAGTGATGGACAAACACTGACGGTGAATAGCACCAAACAGAGAGCGCAAATCCTCACTGTAGGGAATTAGTCGCCAAGCCCCTCTCTTGGAGACATGTATCCTGGCACACTTCACCATCAGACACTCAACACTGCCTACAGAGCACATACCTTTACAGTGCTGTATTTGACCCAGCTAGGTCCTGAGCATGACTTCTAAGGAAGAGTCAGAGGCCAAGGAATTGCACCCAGGCTTACACTGCCAGCCGGGTAAAGCCAGGAGAAGCCAGGAGGTGGGCAAATTAACTACCAGGGAGACTTCCCAACAAGATGTCCATTCCCGATGACCTTCTCAGCCCTTAGCCTAAGAAACAAGTAGCAAAGAGGGGCTCTACCATTAACCTGGGACCATGGCAGGCATCTCCCTGTCATAGTGCAAGGGAAACTACTTCTAGCTATTATAGACAGCTAAGTTAGATAGAAATGTTGCAGGCAGCCAGACAGGGCTGAGCCCTCAAGGGAGTCAGTGCAGGAGATGAAAACACATCACAACTGTGGCTGGAGGTGCATCTGAAGAAGATTAAAATCACAACAGCCAGCTTTACATCCTTCCCCAAGGGACAAATGGAAGTTTGAGATTATTGGTACCACCCTTTTGAGATTTCCTATATAAATAAACCATTATCTCATTGGGGGTGGGCCATCCTCACCCACCCACTAAGACTAAGACTAAGACTAAGACTATCAGAACTAAAACTACAGATTATTGACCAGGACTGATGATGTTATTTACATGCCCTTGTTACTATTGGATCCATATTACCTAAGCAACTATACTTGTAATCTGATTGGTTGATTATAGTTTGGACCCATCTTTACCTACCCCTGGCAACTCTGCTCTGTAAAACCTCCTCAGAGAAGTGGGCTTGTGGGCAACCCATTCAAGACCCCTCCTATCTCTCAGGAGCTATTCCTGTTCCCCACTCCTACTCCCCATTCCTCTTCTCCAGTAAGTTTTCATACATTTAACCTCGCTGTTCCTTAGAATTCTTTCTTTGACTTTGGGGAATGCAAGCTCAGCATATCAGTCACCTAACATTTCCCCTATATCATAGCCTCACTTCCTGTCTAGAAACCCCGAAGCACTGAGAGAAATGTGGGGTCCTGCTCTCAAGGCATCTGCTGTTAAGCTGCAGAGACAACATGGGAAGACGAGGAGGACAATACAACACATACTTGAGACCCCCATGCAGTATCATTACATAAGCTTGTAGTGAGCTAGACTGTGTTGTCCCACAAAAACATAGAAGTCCCACCCCCTGGTACTTACGAGTGGTAACTCTGATCTGAAAAATTGAGTCTTTGCAGATGTAAATTAGATGAGGTCATATTGGGCAGTCCCTTAGACAAGTATGACTGGTGACCTTATAGGAAAGGAGAACAGAAACGGCCATGTGACAATGGGCAGAGGCAGAAGTGATGTGGTTGATAGCCCAGGGACACCAAGGATTGCTGTAATACCAGAAGCCAGCAAAAGGGAAGGAAGAACTCTCCCTTGTAGGCTTCCCAGAGCTGGATCCCACAGACACCTTTCAAACCTCTGCCCTCTGAGATGGTAAATCACTGTTGCTTCAAACCACAAAGTCGTGGCACACTGTTGGGCCAGCCCTGGGGAACTCACACAGCACCAGCCAGACTTTCAGCTCCAACCAAGAAGCTATGTTCTGTTCACCTTGGGAATCGCAGCAGCTAGTACAGTGCTCAGCGCACAGTGGGTCTCAGAAAGTATTTATTGAGTGAGCAACTTACAGAAAGAAAGTGTAAACTCAAGAAGGGGCTGGGAGTGAAGCCCAGGGCAGTATTCACCAGCCCAGCATACAGAGGCCCTGGGTTCAACTTCAGTACCTGGGGTGGAGGTGGGTGGAGCTCTTCAGGCAGAAGAACCATATCTTTTATCTCTACTAAGAAACCTGAGCAAATGAGGTGCTCAACAGACATTTGTAGAAGGATACAAATTTTAAAAGGAGTGAGCAGTAAGCCCCCAAGGCTTTGCAGTGAACCTTTCGCATTTACCTCCCAGGATTTTGCATAGGGTGCAGCATACAGCAGCTCCTTCATATTTTCTAAGGCGGGAAGTGGGGAAAAAACGGAGGGAGGGAGATATGACCAGGATCATAGTTTCACAACTCACAGTTTCTTTTAATATATGTATCTAACTGAGGAACGGCCATAGCTACGAAATAGCCAGTGGAATTTTAAACAGCTTCAATTACATCGAAAGCCATTCACAGTAGCATTGTCGTTCCAACTGTTTTTCTAAAACACATTTCTTTTTCTTTTACATCCAGAAATCTTGAGGCTTCCTAACCCTTCCAACTATGTTAGAAATGCAGAGCTGAGAGGTCAGTCCGCTGTGTCCAGTTCCCGGGACACGTTTCCTGTCCATGTGCAGCATGCATTCCTGACCCCTGCCCTGCGGCCAGAAAGGGACATCAGCTGCGCTCCGGGAAATTCAATTTGGGCTGACAGGCTGCAGCATCAGAATGACAGCGCTTCTGCTTTGACACTTGGAAAGGTGGGGGAGGGGCCCCAGGGCACTTTCCCACATACTTGCTTACGAGGGTCTAAAGCTTGGGCCAGGTCACTGGTGCTTCTAGAGTAAAGCCCTGGAGAAATGCCCAAATGACTTCTACTGCTGGCTCAGAATTCCTTCCATTTGCTGTGCTGTTGCCTTCCTGGCAGTATTTGGGGGCAAACAAGCAAACAGCTCTGTTCCTTATTCCCTTGGCCTCGAGCTGTCCCGGGAGGGATGGCACCTGCACTGAAGGTGTTGTGATCTTCTTCATTCCCTTCATGCAGTTTGAAATAGGAGGCCCTGTACTCATGTCTTTGACACATGCACCAAGTCTCCACTCCCACAGCCCCTTCTCTTCTACTGAACTCGAAACTCCAGCAACAACCTGCTCCGTGGAATGCCAGGTGGGTTCACAACTGTGATGGTGACCAAAAAAATGTAAGAAAAGCTGAGCCTTTCTTAGTTACAGATGGAGAAGGCTGCTGTTTATTTCCTGATGTAGCCCCCAGGTGGTCTGTTTATCCAGTGATGTGGGAACTTTTCCCCCATCAAAGGCATCAGGAGAGCTGCATGGCCCAGAACTGTATGGCTGGGTCAGTTTATGTGCTCTCCTGTGGCCCCAGGCTGTGCCACCTAACCTGGTGGCTGCCAAACCGTATAGTATTCATCTCATCCCTTTTCCTTAGGCAGAAAACCCCATGGGGGCAGTGCCATGCCCATTACATGCACTCTTGTCTCCCAAGCATCCTAGCCCAGTTCCTGGCACATAAAAAATATGCATTTGATTACTGTGTGTTAGATGAACGAATGAATTGATTGGTCGGTACAAATAAAGGTGTAAGGCATTGTGTTACAGTTCAGAGTGCAGGCCTGGGGATCAAGCAGGTATAGGTTTCACTGATGCTCCACCATAAACCAGCTGTATATCTTTATGAAGATAACAGATTAAGGTGCCTACATAACATTCAAAGAAGTTTTACACCCAAGAGACCAGCACCTAGATCAGAAAACAGAACACCACCAGAACCTCGGGTACCTACACCTCGTGTTTCCTTCTGGTCACTATGTCCTCACTGCCCCTCTGTCTCTGACCTTCAGGTAGAGGGAAATAATACCTACCATGGTATTGGTAGAAAACTTAAAAATGGTGGTACAGTAGTAATAGCAGCACATCAGAAGTAGTAGCAATCACACTAGCAGAAGTAATTCACAGTAGAAGTAGTAGTAACTGTAATAACCATGATAACAGAAGTCAGAATAGTAGCAGAAACAGCAGTAATGGTAAAAGTAACAGTGCTAATAGAAATACAAGTAATAGTGATGGAAATAAAACAAGTGGTGAATAGTAATAGCAAATAGTAATAGAAGTAGTAGTAGTAGTGTAATAGAAGTGACAGTAATAGGAATCATCATAGCAGCAGGAACATTACTAAGAGTAGAAGCAATTCACAGAAGCAGTAGTGACGGTAGAAGCAGTAGTCGTGGTAACAGAAGTAAGAGCAGTAATCAGGGTAGCAGTAATAGGAGGGAGTGGAAGCAGTGGTAGAATAGTAAGTAGGAGTAGTTGTGATACCAGCTAACACTTGTGTAGCACTTACTATGTGCCAGATACTGTCCCTAAGTGCTCTATCCTAACTCATCCAATGCTCAAAAGAACACTTTTGAGTGTATAATTTATGGAGTTGTATAAAATAGGGTTTCACAGATGGGAAAGTTGAGGCACAGACATGTTAAGTAGCTTTTCTGAGGTCACATAACTGAAGCCATGGATGCAGGGCTCAAAACTCCAGCAGTCTGACTACACAAGTGACCCTCTATTAGCACTGCAAAGAAGGATCAACGCTCTAATACTGTTTTGCTTCTACTCCTTTGATAAAAATTGTCAATTTGGTAAGGACACAGATTTACAGAATAAAGATTATATTGCCTAGGCCTGTTTTGCAGCTAAGTGAAACCTGAGGACTAAATTCTGGAAGTAGGATATAAACAGAAGCAGTAGGTGAAACTTACAGGAAGAATTCTTAACGGGAGCAGGCCTGCCTTTATTCTTGTTCTTTTCTTCTGCTGGTACATGTGATGGCTGGAGCATAGGCATCTAGAATGGGACTATGAGGCATTTTTGGGAAGGAAAGACCACATGGCAGAGAAACAAGAGAGGAAAGCTTAAACCCTTTATAGATTGCTGCAGCAGCTTTACAAAGTTTCTGTCTGAAATTTTATTTGTTTTTGATGTATGGCTTAAATTTATTTTTTCCAATTAAGTAATAGAAAAATACAAATTTGTTCTGTAAATTTCAGACAAGAGAAAATATGTATTTTTATACTTCATTTTATTTTTATTTTTATTTTTTATTTTTGGTTTTTCTCCGGTACCGGGAACCGAACTCACGACCTTGCGCTTGCCAGGCAGGCGCCTTGCCGCTGAGCTAAACCCGCAACCCCTCTTTTTATACTTTAAAAGCCAATGTTCTTTTAGATTTTTGGTCATTCATGGCAAAACTTAATTCTAATAATACCCCAAGTCCCTGCAAATACAGTATGATTAAACCTAATGCCACTTAGTGTCGGACTCTTGACAGAGCAAACAAAACAAGGTAAAACATGACTGAATAGTCCTGTGATAGATAAACTATGAACAGAAAAGCATATAAGCCTCACTTCCTCTGGAAAGGGGCACAGTTCCTTGTCAGATCTTTTCTGGGTCACTAAGAGTCTCAGGTTTGACTCCTAAACACTAGCTTCTCACCCATCAAGTATTCTTTGCTTGTTTAATCATCCTTACAAACTATTTTCACCATTAAAAAACTGAAATAGTACTGTTCCATGTGCCTACCATATGCAAGACACTGTACTATATACCTTTTCCTTTAATGTGCACAAAAAATAGGAAGCGTAAATGTTTATTCCTGACTTTTCACCAAAAAAGGAAACAAGAAGCAGAGAGTATCAGTGACTTGCCCACGATGACACAGCGAGTCAGTACCAGGAGCAGGATTCAGCTACTCCCGTTAGCACTTGCTCTTTCTTCACAACAACCTGACTTCATGGAAATGTCTGTCGTAACAGTCCAACCTTGTATCAGGTCACCTTGACAACCTTAAGATTCTCAGATGCTATGAGTTTTCTCTGTCTAGTTTTTCATGATTCTTCCTAACCAATCCAATTTCCTACTTTGTAATTCAAACCTCCATCTGTTCAGGTGTTACCCTTTAGACTCTCCATTACAGGTCCCTAAACCAGGCCTTAGTCATCCCAGCTGCACAGTGGGACAAGTCATACCTCTACCAAGCAGCAACATGACCAAGAGGAAAAAGGCAGGGAGCCCCAGGATCAGGGAAAACCAAAAATCTAGCTGGGAAAGCTCTTTATCTGTGAAAAGAATGTAGTAATTCATGCCCAGAAGGACTACTTAAATAAATGAAATAATGGAACCAAAGAACCTAGTACACAGTGGATTTGGTTAAAGGAGAATCTACTGGACTTCTGGGAAAATGGTGATGTAGTAAGCAATGAAAACTTACCCTCTCTGAGATTCACAATCCAGGCACTGGAAAACAACTTGGGGCAAAAAAAAGAAGACAGAAATAGATCCCCCTTAGGAACCAGAAAGGAACTGACAGGAAAATTAAAACCTACAGAAACATTGAAGACACTGAACATAACATGGAGAAGGGAAGAAACAATTTTCACTTTCTCCCTGGCTCCCAGCTTGTGGCTTGCTGGGGCAGGAGTCTGAAGGTACAGAGACAAAGTGAAAGCTGGGAACTCAGAGAGTTTCAGGGAGAAACACAGCGGTGGAAAGGATCAGCAGGTGCTGTGAGCTGCAGGTAGAGTGCAAGATTTTGCTCCAGCCTGAGTCCTTTGACTCCAGACCAAGCGTCAGCCAAGTCCCTGGAGAGAGTGCTTGGACAGATGCCATTTGGGGAAGCGTTGACTGTTTGAATCTGGGACTCAGGCTAGAACAAGACAGCTTAACTTGAGGGCTCCAT
Organism: Chinchilla lanigera; assembly: GCF_000276665.1. Taxonomy (NCBI): domain Eukaryota; kingdom Metazoa; phylum Chordata; class Mammalia; order Rodentia; family Chinchillidae; genus Chinchilla; species Chinchilla lanigera. The sequence continues at coordinate 5,125,938 of NW_004955461.1, forward strand.
GTGCTATGTTCCCACAGTGATTGGGTGACAACCACAGAAGACAGCCAGGCTTGGGAACTATGCAGGCTGGAAGGAGATGCCTGAGGGGTTTAAGGTAAGGATACACGTCCCACAACCATGGCCAGAGGCTCACCTGAACTGTTCTGATTTCAGAGTTGCAGTACTGGCACCCGCCTCCTAGCTCTGTTTGCCAGGGCCTACTATATCCAGCATGGATCTATAGTCTGCCCTCTTTATCCACCACCATGAACAAGGACACATCTTGAGTTACATACTGCCCCAAAATTGTACATATTGGAAGAAAACCATACATTCAAAATCACAGAGACATTTCCCTCCCCCTTCCTCTCTCCCTCTGTCTCTCTGTCTCTGTATCTCTCTCTCTCTCTTTGTCTCTCTCTCTCTCTCTCTCTCTCTCTCTCTCTCTCTGTTTCTTTGCTTCTCTGTTTCTGGATTTGTTTTTGTTTTGGTGCATGTGTTTGTGTTATTTTTAGTTTAGTTTCTGTTTTCTTTTTCTTCTTTCCTTTCCTCCTTTCTTCTTCATCAGTTTATTGGGGTTTGAGATTTTCCTTTGTCTTTTTCCTTTGGTTCTTATCTTTTTCTTGTTTCCTTTCATTTTCTTTATTTTTTCTTCTTCACTCTTAATTTTTTTCCCATTAATTTTTTTTCTCTTATTTTGGCTACACCTGCAATTCCTTTGTCTTCTTCTTTTTTTTTTTTATCTTCTTTTTCTCATCAATCCTTCTCACCAATCTTATCTTTCCCTAATTCTATTGTCATTCTTCTACACAACAATTAAAATCCTTTCTACCAGTTCTCTCATACTTACATCATATAGTTTAAGGTTTCACATTTTTCCTTTTGCATTCCTCCATTCCAAAGCCCTTTATCTTTAATAGATTAACTATAAAGACTTATTAACCTTTAGATAGTTATTAACTCTATGCAATTAATGTTGAATAATTCTTTTGTATCATTAATGTAGAAATAATTATTTCATTTAATACATATTAGCCGTAAGTCAGTTCCTGGGTTGTCTTAATGTTTACACCACAATTGTAGAGTTCTTCACTAGGGTTAAGGGTGGTATATAAATGGTTCTCATGGTATGTCCAATTTCTCTTGATTCTACTCTGCCTGATTTGCTTGTTATTACCAGGGTCACATAACTGTTGCTATTTTTCTGTAAATGAACACTCAGATTATCCTTGTGACATTAACAATGCTACAGTACCTGGCCAGAGAACCTGGCTGTTGGGCTAATTACATTGCATTCTCCCCTCCCAAATTAACCAAGGTGGTCCAATCTTGCAGCTGAGACAAAAGATTACAGTTAGCCATGCCCAAAGCATATTACTAAAAAGCAACTAAAGTGATCTCTATATTTGCAACAAAGTGTCTACATTATAAGAATCCACAAACCTCAACACAAAATAAAAAGCCAACAAACAAGAAACAATAGAAACAAGAGAAGACAAGGCAACACAAAGTCTCCCCAAACTCCCAACTCCCCTGAAGCCAACCCATTGGGCACCAAAAGGTGGAAGAGCACAAGCCACAAACCTGAATTTCTTAAAGGATAACAGAGGAGGTTAGAAAACAGACCAAAGAGGTACTCGGCGGGATCACAGAAGACATATCTAAACAGATAATGGAAGAAATAACCAAAATGATCAATGCGCTTCCAGGAGACACTCATAAAAAGCAGGATGTGCTAAAGAAAACAGTGCAAAATATAAATGGCCAGTTTAGCAAAGAATTAAAGTTTGAGGTTTTAATCAGAAATCCAGGAGATTAAAAATCATACTGAAAGTATGGGCAGAAGCAACCAGTGTGAGGAAAGAACTTCAAAACTAGAAGACAATGGTGCCTTCAAAGACCACTTATTCAAAGACACTTTGAAACAACAAGAGAACATGAAAAATGGATCCAACAGCTGCTAGATGACGCAAAGAAGACTAATCTAAGACTAACTAGAATAAGTGAAAAATCAGAAGACAACACAAATGGCATTTAAAAAAACCTACCTGTTCACAGAAATAATGGCAAAAAAATTCCCAAACATAGAGAAAGAAAGAAATATACAGATGAGACAAATATAACCTCAAATAGCTATGACCAAAAGAGAAATTCTTAGAGCCACATTATACACAAAGTACCAGAAGTGCATCACAGGGACAAAATCTTAAAAGTATAGAGAAAAGCAATCAATCCGATATAAAGATAAATCCATTAGAATTACAGCATACTTTTCTACACAAACCTTAAAGGCCAAAAGGACATGGAGAAAAATGTTTAAGCCCTAAAAGATAACAACTTCCAACCCCAACTTTTTGTTTTTGTTTTTGTTTTTCTTCCGGTACCAGGAATCAAATCATGACCTTGCACTTACCAGGCAGGCACTGAGCCACTGAGCTAAATCCCCTGCCCCCAACCCCAACTTCTATATCTTGCAAAACTTTTCTTCAAAACTGATGGAGAAATAAGGTATTTCCATGACAAGGAGCACCTCAAGAAATTCATGACCACCAAACCAGCATCACAAAAATTTCTCAAGGAATAGTCTAGAAAGAGGTTAAGTTAACAATGCCAATAAGTCAAAACGACTGGATGTACCTGGCGGAATAAGCAGCTAACCCAAAATTTTTAAAAGGAAATCAGCAATAGGAGAATAATTCAGTGACAGAAATAAGTCAATACTTCTCAGTAATAACTTTCAATGTGAATTTTCTCAATTCCTCAATCAAAACAAATAGACTGGCAGAATAAACCAAAAAACAAAACCCAATGATATGCAGTATACAAGAAACACATCTAATTAAAAAAGAAACTTACATTAAAAATCAAAGAATAGAAAACAATATTCTGAGCAACAGGAAAAAAGTAGGAGTAGCTATCCTAGTTACAGAGAAAGTGGGTTTCAAACCAAAAGTGATCAAATGAGACAAAGAAGGTCATGAACATTGGTTAAAGGAATAATTTAACAGTAAGAGAAAACAATTATAAACATGCATACACGTATGTGCCAAATACTGGTGCACTGAACAACATAAAACAAACACTAATGAACATGAAAAATCAGATAAACACCACACTCATACGTTACAATGGTGGACTTCAATACCCCACTGTCACATATGGAGAGACAAACTGGACAAAAATCAACAAAAAAATCGAAGTTGAACCAAACATGGACTTGATACCTATAGTGTTTTGTCTACCAACAAAACAATACACAGTCTTCTCAACAGCACATGGGACTTTCTCTAAAACAGACCAAATATTAGCCCATAAAGCATGCTCAGTAAAAGCAAAAAAAATGAAATGATCCCAAGCATAAGTGTAATGCAATGAAACTAGAAATCAATGGTAAAAGAAATCACAGAAACTATGCAACACAAGGACATCAAATGATACCCTCTTGAATAATCAATGGATCATAGATTAAATTAAGGAAGAAATTGATAATTTTTACAATCAAATTATAATGCCAGTATGACATAATGGAAACTATAGGACACAATGAATGCAGTCCTAAGAGGGAAATTTATACTGGTGAATTCCCATATCAGAAAAACAGAGTGAGCTCAAATAAATAACCTAATGATAGACTTTGAAGTCCTAAAAAAACAAGAACAATCCAGATCCAAAGCTACTACAAGTAAGGAAATTATAAAGATCAGAGCAGAAATTAATGACATTGACACTTAATACAAAGAACTAATGAACTGAATAGTTGCTTCTTTGAATGAATACACAAAATAGGCAAATCCTTAGCTAAATTTACCAAACTAAGGAAAGAAAAGATCCAAACTCATACAATTAAAGATATAAAAGGCAAAATCAAAGCAGACTGTGCTAAATCTAGAAGATCATTGGTAGCTACTTTGAGAAACTGTATTCTAGCAAAAAAGAAAATTCAGAAGAAATGATTAGATTCCTACATACATATGAAATACCAAAGCTGAACCAAGAAGATATAAAAATCCTGAATTATCCAGTATCATGCAATAAAACTGAAGAAGTGTTAAAAAAAACTACCAACTAAGCAAAGCCCAGGTCCCAGTGGCTTTAGTGCCCATTTCTACAGAGAAGATCTAATGCCAATGCTTCTCAAATTCTTTATTGAAATTAAAAGGGAAGCAGTGCTCTCAAATTGACTTCTACAAGCAAGCTTTATCCTGATTCCAAAACCCAGAAAAAGACCCAATCAAAAAAGAGAACTACAGGCCAATCTCTTTAATGAACATAGATTTTTTTAAAAAAGATTCCCAAGAAGATACTGACAAAGAGAATACAGCAAGTCATAAAGATCATACATCATGACAAAGTTAGATTCATTCCAGGGTTGCAGGGATGGTTCAACATATGCTAATCAATAAATGTAATATAACACATAAACAGAAGCAAGGGCAATAATCACATGACCATATCAACAGACCAAAAAAAGCATTTGACAAAGTCCCACATCTGTTTATGATAGAAACCCTGAGGAAAATAGGTACAGATGGTCTTCATCTCAATCCGAAAAAAGCTATCTATCACAAACCAACAGCCAGCATCATGGAGTGAAGCTGAAAGCTTTCCCTCTAAAGTCAGGAACAAGACAAGGATGTCCACCATCACCACTCGTGTTCAACATACTTCTTGAAACATTAGCCAGAGCAATTAGACAAGAGCAAGAATTAAAAGGGATATGGATAGGAAAAGATGAAGTTAAATCATCATTGTTTGCAGATGACATGATCCTTTACATAGAAGACTCCCAAAAACTCCACCAAAAGACTTTTAGAATTAATAATCAAAGTCAGTGACATAGCAGAACACAAAGTCTACACTCAAAAAATCAACAGTGTTCCTCTACATCAATAACAAACTCAACGAGAAAAAAATTAGGGAAACGATTCCTTTCACAATACCATGAAGAAAAATGAAATACTCAGGAACTAACAACTAAGGAAGTGAAAGACCTCTACAACAAAAACTACAGTACTCTGAAAAGGGAGATTGAAGAGGACCTTATAAAATGGGAAGTTATCCCCTGTTCCTGGATAGGCGGAACCAATATCTTCAAAATGGCCATACTTTCAGAACTATTACACAGATTTAACACTATCCCTATCAAAATACCAACAGCACTCTTCACAGAACTAGAGAAAATAATCCTAAAATTCATATGGAACCAGATGAGACCTACAATAGTGAAGCAATTCTGGGCAACAAGGGAAAGGTAGGAAGCATCACAATTCTGGGCTTCGAGTAATACTACAGATCTACAGTAACAACAACAACAACAAAAAACCCAGCATAGTATTGGCAAAAAACAGACTCATGGATCAATGAGACAAATTAATGGATGCAAAAACAACTCTAGGTGCACTCAACTACTGATTCTTTGAAAATGGGGCAAAACACCTCCCCTGCAGGAAAGATAGACTCTTTAACAAATGCGCTGGGGAAACTGGCTAGCAACATGCCAAGGATTGAACCTAGACCCAGATCTCTCACTATGTGCTAAACTAAAATCAAAATGGATCAAAGATCTAAACATTAAAACAGAAACACTTATTCTGTTGGGATACAAAATAGGTAAAACTGGGGCTGGGGATTTAGCTCAGCGGCAAAAGCGCCTGCCTGGCAAGCGCAAGGTCGTGAGTTCGGTTCCCGGTACCAGAGAAAAACCAAAAAAAAAAAAAAAAAAAAAAAAAAACAAAATAGGTAAAACTTGAAGACAAGGATAGGCAAAGACTTTCTGAACAAAAGAGCCCCCACTGCATAACAAATAGTAGAAATAATCAACAAATGGGATCACACCAAAATTAAATCTTCTTCACAGCAAAGGAAATCATCACATCAACTAAGGGAGTAAAGAGACAACCTATGGAATGGGAATAAATTTTTGCCAGCTACTTCTCAGACAAAGGACTAATACCCAGAATATATAAAGAATTCCAGTTAATTAGATCCCCTAAAATTTAAAGACCCAATCAAAAATGGGCATCTGAAATGAAAAGACATTTATCAGATGAAAAAGTACAAAGGTGAATAAATACATGAATAAATTTTCAACATCACTGGTCACTCAATAAGTGCAAATTATAACAACACAGAGATTCCATCTCATTCCAGAAAGAATGGTCTTTCAATAACAAATGCTGGAGAAGCTATAGTAAAAAAAAAAAAAAAAAAAACTCTTCTTCATTGTTGGTGGGAGTGTAAACTTGCACAACCACTATAGAAATCAGTATGGAGATTCCTTAAAAAACTAAAAATTCCATGTGATTTAGCTATTCCCCTGATAGGTATCTTCCCAAAAGAGTTAAAGATATCATATTACAGTACTACATACATGTTTACAGCAGCACAATTCATAATAGCTAAATCTTGGAAACAACCTGTATGTCCATCAACTGATGAATGGATAAAGAAAATATGGTATTTAAACACAATGAGTACTACTCTGCCATAAAGAAGGACAAATTTGAGTCATCTGTAAAAAAAAAAAAAAAAAAGGAGTGACCCTTGAGACCTTAATGTTAAATGAGATAAATCAGATACACAAGTTTAAATATCACATGGTTTCTCCTCTATAAGAAAATCAATATATAAATAAAGTGCAAAATAAAAGACAGATAGTAGGGAGGAAAAGAGCAAGAAAACAGTTATTGTAATCCAGCATGTCCAATGTATCTAAAAGTGTACCTTGTCTTAGTATAATTGTCATTTGCATTTTATATGTCTTTTGGCCTGTCAGTCTGGCTGTTGATCTCTGTTTATGATAATTAATTTGATAAGAATTTATAAAAAATGATTCTGATGCTGGCAAAAAGGGAAAACTTTAAAAAGAGGGGTGGATGGAAGGGGAATAAAAGCGAACTGAGACATGTTACATAGATGCACCAGTTGCCCACAATGAATGTTAAAATAAAATAGCACCTACTAACGTTGGTACTGTTGTTGTTGCTGTTCCTGACTTTTTTCTGGTACTACCACAACCCCAGCTTTCCCTCCAAATACAGGCAAAGGACAATTCATGTGATAGAAAACACTTTGAGAACCCTTTGGCTTTACAAATGCCAGCAAACTCATGGCCCATAACACTCACACTGATGATGTTTCTGTCAGGCTTCCACGCCTGTGTTTCACCAAACTTTGCATCTCACCCCTACTCCAATCCGCCTACATTTCCCGGGCTGGGCTTTCAAGACAGGAAGGGCTGGGGACCACTCACCGATTCCATAGCGAATCTCTTGATGAAAAACTGGAGAGCCTGGAGGCTGAAGATCTCATGTCTCAGCCGTCACATCAGAAAATTTCCTGGATGGGGGGCAGGAAGAAAAGGTGACAAGGGTCATTCAGAGGGACAAAGTAGAAAACATTGTCTCAGGTCAACATGTGACTTCATTTGGAGGTTGGTGCCTGTCTTAGTTACTTTTCTTTCACTGCTGAGTCAAAATATCCAATACCTAAAGTTAAAGGGGGAAAGGTTTATTTAGCTCACAGTTTGTGGATGTTTCAGTCCATAATCAGCTGGCTCTAAGGTAGGGTGGCTTGGCAGTGGGGCATTGCAGAGAACTGTTCCTGATGTTCACGAGGAAGCAAAAGCAACAGGGATCTTAACAGTGTCTTTCTGCCCCTTGTATCCAGGTTACCAGGATTAGGGTAGTGCCCATCAGTAACTTAGTGATTTAGTAATCACCCACCTTAATCCTAGCACCCTTAATCTGAGCATTGCACCATGAATCAATCACACTTCTAGATTCAGCTGCCTCTGGAAAAAGTCCCACCTATGACCACATAAGGCTTTGGAGGGATGTCTAGACACAAGCCCTGACAGTGCCCTTCTTAGGAAAGGCCTGACCCCACAGAGTGGCTGTCCAGGCAAATGAGGAAGGAGAAGCAAGAAACCCTATCTCAGGTCCCCACTTGGGGGCTGACATCTCCATCACTGTATCTCTGTGCAAAGAAGTGCTCAGGAATTCTTCTTGTATTCTATTTCTAGCTCTACGTTGGAGAGCAATTTACAAGTCATTAACTTCCTTAGACCTGGGCCCCTAAACATGAAATTAAAGTGGGTACAACGGACAGATATCTGCACTGTATGCCCACTGAAAGGCAAAGGTGTCCCCCCCAGCAAAGAGAACAAGCTCCAGGAAGAAAGCAGACATAGATGGACATACGTAGTTCAGAATAGCATCTCTGAACCTGCGAGAGAATTCTAATTAATGCATACTAAAGCTTAATTAATTGCTGAATGTGCATAGCACAGGAAGTCTGGGATAAAAGGTGTTACATAAGGGAACAGTTTTAGTATTTGTAGAATGGAGGGGAGAGAGAGACAGGGGGTGTGAAAACATCATGAACCAAGGGACCTGCTTAGTCCTACTCCAGGGATCCCTAGCTCAGATTGGCACATCTATCTGGTGCCAGAAACTTTTGACTCTACCATTTCCCTCATCCCTACATGCAATGCATCCCCAAGTCAGGTCTACTTCCTAACAACCACTCAACCTGACTCTCCATCTCCACTGACACAACTTGGACCAACCATTCTTACCTGGGCCACTGCAACTGCTTCCTAACTCGAATCATTATGATTATCATCTCTCCCTCTAAATCTTGTCTCCCGTGATGGATCCAAAATGACATTCATTCTCATTCTCATGCTCTCTCCCTCCCTCTCTCTCTCTCTCTCTCTCTCTCTCTCTCTCTCTCTCTGACTCTCACTTTCTCTCATCTCCCCACAAAATTTTGTACACACACAGAAACAGAGAAGAGTATCATAAAATCCATGTGCCCATGAACCAGCTCCAATCATCATTAACCCCTAATCAACTCAACCTAACCACCAGCGATCCATAATCATCCTTAACCATCTCTACCCTCCTCCTTTCCTTTGACATTATAATTCTGAAGGAAATTCCAAACATCTTGTCATTTCAGTTGTATTATAGTATGCATCTCTAAGATAAGGTCTTCCAAAAAATACAACTGCAATATGAATACCACATGAAAAAATACGGTTATAGTGCCTGATATCATCAGACTTATACGCAATGTCTAAATTCCTAAAAGTTTCATGACTGCAAAACTCAGTGTTTTTAAAAAATTGTATCCAACTACATTCTACATTTAGTTGATGTGCAAAATGAGATTTTTCACAACATAGATTTGACTGTGTCATCTCCCAGCTTTTCACTCCCAGCTGAGCATCATTCAATGGCTTTTTAGTGATCAAGGGTAAAATTCTAAATCACAGAAGATGTTCTGACTCTTGTCCACCTCTCTGGCCGTGTCTTGTTTCAAGGCTCCTTGCTTCAGCCACATGAGATTGGTGTAGGTCTGGAACAAGCTGTGATTCTTCAGCCACAGGTCCTCTCCCCATGCTGTCCCCTCTGCCTCCCAACAGCTACTTCTTTCTCCCTCTTTGTCTAGTTAACTCCTATACTTTCTCAAATGTTATATCCTCTGAGGATGTTTTGCTGCTTATGGAATTTATCTCAGATTTTAATTATACAGATGTTCCTCAACTTAGACATGGTTATGTTTTGTCCTGTCCTGGGTTCACCACTATAAATTAAAATATCCTAAATTTAAAAATGCATTCAGTATAACTAATACTGAACATCATAGCTTAGCCCGGCCTAACTTAAACATGCTTAAAACATTTACATTATTCCATAGTTGGGCAAAATCACCTACAAAGCCTACTCTGCAATAGTGTGTTGAATATCTCATGTAATTTATTTGATACTGTACTGAAAGGAAAACAACAGTTGTATTGGTATACTTTTTCATCATCCTAACATGAAAAAATTGTAAGCCAAACCATGGTAAGTTAGGGATTGTATATTCACTAATGTGAAGGCTGATTATTATTTATTGATGTGATTCAGTCATAAGATATGTGAATACAAAGATTGTGTTTGGACTCACTCATTGGCATAACCCCAGAACAAACCATGCAAAGCCAAACACAACAACATTGATAAATATTTGTTGGATAAGTGATTTTAGTATATGTGCTACCGAAGAGAGCACTGGATAAGTGATTGAATCACTTCCTTCAAATTAGATGCCAGAAACAACCGACTTAATCTTCTTCAACCTTGAATCATTCATTTAAATTAGATGAGGAAGTGACAAGCTTATCCTGAAGTTCATATGGAAATGCACTGGCTTCAGAATAGCCAAAATGACCTTCAAGAACAATGCTGGAAGACTCATGTTTCCTGACTCTGAAACCTGCTACAAAGCTACCATAATCAGGACAGTCAGATAATGGCCTAAGGATAAATATAAGGTCTCCTTAAGAATCACAGATCATGACCGTTCTAAAACATTAACCTCCAGATCCCAACTTTACTAAGCATATATTGCTGAGAAGCAAGGCATGTTACTTGCTTCAACAGCCCTCTCCTCAGCTTGTTCTTCCTTTGCTCTTGTTGCTTCACACCAGTGGACTGGCAGAAACAGTGTGGCAGCCTGGACCCTTCCACTTTACTCCCAATACAATTTTTGAGTCATAAATCTCTGCCTTTGGTCTTATAATTTTTAGCACTTCCCACTATGGTATGTCAAGTTTATTTCCCTCCCTCTTTGGATTTTGGACTGGACTGCTGACTTGCTTTAGCCAAGGGGTAGAAGTGACAATATGCTGGTCCTAAGTCTGCCCCTATGCATATCCACGATGTGCCAGACAAGGAGCATGTCTCCTTTGCCCCTATCAGTTGTTGCATTTGAGTTTGGACTCAGGAGAAAAGACATATGCAGCAGATCTGAACCCAACTACAAGTCCAGCAGGAGCCAGCCACACTGATCTAGATCAGCCAAACCAAAGCATGAACTTGAACATGAAAATAAATGTCTACTGTCAAGCAAACCATTGCAATTCAGAGGTTTTTGCCAAAATGACTAATACACTGACTAATACACCAAACTGACTAATACACTAATACATGAGTAAAATGAGTATGAACACAGATTAGTAAAAAGGAAATCCATGCATACAGAGAGCACAAGTATGATGACAAATGACAGAGCTACTCTTGCACAGTATCTACCTTATTAGATTCAATCTCACCCTCACCAAAATCCTGCAAGACAGATAATGGGCCAGCTTTACAGGTGAGAAAATCAAGGTTCAAAGATATAAAATAATATATCCAAGACAGTGGGTGGAAGAACCCAGACTATCTTATTTAGAAACTCCAAGCCAGGCTTCTGCTGCACAAAAAGTCCTTGTACATATTGTTCTGAGGCCCTGGTCCATTACTCAACTCTACCCTTGTCCCCTTCTTTCCTTATTTTGGACTTGCAGGAGAAGCTGCTAGGTAAAGTGGAAAGGCTACTAGGCTAAAGTCAACAGGCTCACATTCCAACCCCACCTGAGCCAGTAAATGCAGTGTAACCTTCCTCTTTGGCTCTCAGGTTCCTTGTTTGTGAAATGAGGCCAATAGCTTGGCCTATATCACTGTCCCATCATGAACCTATGCAGAGATAGAGTGTGAAAGAGCTGTAACACCAAAGTCCATTCACACCCTTCCCTTCAATTCTGAACCCATTCAAATGAGGTCAGCACCTATGCATGTGCAAGGAACTCTCCCATTGTACTCTGGGGCAACACTACCTTAGGACCTATTTACGCTCTGAGACTGGTTTTTTTCAGAGATTATTTCCTTCCAATTATGAAAATAATCCATGGATATCAGGAAAACTAGAAGATATAAAATAAAAAGCATTTATGACATTAACATGTAAAGAAAAATACTGTTCAAATATTAAGACCATTTCCTTTTTGGGACCAGTTTATGGTAAGTTTAAGACAAATAATATGTTTGGGACCAGTTTATGGTAAGTTTAAGACAAATAATACATTTCTATTAACATGATTTCCTCAGAACCAAGGAACTACCAGTAAGTGACAAAATTTCCATTTTGGAGTCATTCATTCATTCATCAAATTCTTATATTGTGTGTATCATGTTCCTAGGCCCGTTTTTCACTGTCTGAAGACAGAGCCAAAGATAACAGTTAATAATCGCAAAGAATTAACATGCATACATTCACTTTTTTATAATGGCTGAGGCAGGAGGATCACAAATTCAAGCCCAGCTTTGGTATCTTAGCAACTTAGTGAGACCCTTTTCCAAAATAAAAAAATTTTAAAAGGGGTAAGTGGGGGCACGTCCTTAGTGCATGGCCCTGAGCTCAACTCCAGTACTGCAAAAACAAAGAAAGAGAAAGGAAAGAAAGAAAGAAAGAAAGAAAGAAAGAAAGAAACAAAGAAAGAAACAAAGAAAGAAAGAAAGAGAAAGACCTACTAAGTGATGGACGGTGATATGATGATGAGGTGATCCTTCCTTGTTAGAACCTGCACTCTCACAGTAGAACCTATTAAAACTTGGCTTCTAGAAAAATGCATGAGTTAGAACCAAGACCATGACCCACTAGTGACTTACTGATCCTTACATACTTCTGGACTCTCACCTTCAAAACTGGGACAATTAAAGTTTTTACCTCATACAGTCAGTAGGAGAATTAACAAGACAATGTAGTTAAAGGACTGAGAAAAATACTTGGTTCTCGGTAACTGATGTTTACCAGTAATTTTAGTGGTGATGTTATTCTTCATTTAATCTTCACAACCATGCTACAAGAGTGTCATGGTTTGTGTCTGGATGTCCCCTCAAAGCCACACACAGTCGTGGGGTGGGCTTCTAGAGTTTATGATTGATCCATGGTCCAATGCTGGGATTATGGTGTGAGAGCTATACCCGCCCTGGGGCGGGTAGTTTGTATACAATGTAAGGGAGGGAAAGAGGCTTGCTGCCTCTCCTTTCTATTGCTCTTGTTGCTTTTGCTGTTTTGTGCCACTATGAAAGGTTGTCCTGTGCCCTGTGCCACTCTGCCTTGGAGCCAGCAGAGTATGGGCTGAAACCTCCACAAACTGTGAGCTAAATAAACCTTTCCTTCTTAATTTTGAATGTCAGGTATTTTGTCTCAGCAATGAGAGAAAAGTGAACAAGACAAAGAAGAAACTCAGAGGTGACTGCAGGTTACCCACTGGGCTCTACAGACTCAACCCCTCCAGGAACCATCAAAAAGACTATAGGAGGAGGGGAAAGGAAGTAGCGACATTTATCCATCAACAACCATCCCTCCCAACCAGGCACAGCCAGAGGATGGTCTCAGGCAGGTCTTTACATAAAGGCCCTAGCAGTGCTCAGTGGCACAGGCAGGGAAGTGATGGCATCTGTAAGTACGCTCTCTATAAACATCTGGGGAAGAAAGGAGCGATCATGTGCTGCTCTCCACAGCTCCTCATGTCCCACCGCCTCAGGGAGAGAAGGCTGAAAGCAATCACCTGCTGAGTGAGAATTCATTACTATCAAGCATCACATTTGTTACTACCCACATGTCTGCTTTTCCACTGAAACTCATCCTAGACTGACTATACATCAGTCAGGACAGCCATGAGGGAGGAAGGAACAGAATAATTTTGGCACATAAACCCTTCTTTACTGCCCATCCCCAAATAAGGGTTGAGTTTTACTCCACAGGAGGCTGGCTGAAGTCAGGGAGTGTATTCTTTGAAGAGGATGCTATAAACTCTTGAATTGTCTGCACTAGCTACAGCTTGGACAAATTTTTCCTCCCATAAAATCAGATAAAATACTTATCCTATTTACCAATGCATTCATATCAGTTAGAGTTCACTACAGAAACAGATTTCATATCATATTGTATCATCTCATCTCATCTCATATCATATCCATATATATGATGTATAAGGATTTACAAGGTAGACTTACCATGGCTGCATGCAAAGTCAAGTGTGGAAGAGTGCAAAAGGGCTGTATGTGCACAGGGAAAGCCAGAGGAACTGGGCAAAAGTCAAACCCCTGGAGCTCATTGCAGAGCCCTGTGTGAGTGTGTACATATAAGGAAGCCAAGACAGGCTGTGCTGGAGGCCTGGAGATGGACATCTGAAGGCAATTGCAAAGACTGGAGCTCCTCGGAAGGAAGCAGAAGCAAGTCTTCTTCTTTCCCTTTTTATTCCATCCAGGCTACAAGCCTATTAGTTGGTGCCACTCATATCTAGAATTGGTTTTCCCTCTTCAGTAAGTCAGTCTTCATTTCTTATGCAAGTTGACACCACAATTAACTAACGTAATCCACTCCTTGTCAGTCTGGCAACCAAATGAATTTCCTTACACCATACATAGTCTCCAGACACAACAGCAAGTTCATAATTACACCTAACATGATACAACTATCCTACATACAAACAGAAGCCCATCAGTGAATTCTCTCCCAAAACCAAAGGCAAAGTTTTCTTTTAATGATGTTTACTTCTAATATTTCAAAACTTAAAGACTATGTTACAAGGAAGAAAATAAAGGTATCTGTTTAATACATGTGCATATATATACAAGCATGTTAACCAAATAGGAGAGAAAAATTACGATTATAACTACAATCCTCATTTCCATAACTGTTTACACAGTTGCAGCTGGTATTGATAACCACCTTCCTCCACTACCCATTCTGTGTTCCCTTGACCTTCAGCAAGTATCTTAGCAGGTTCATTTCCTGGTGGGGTGACACAAGCCTTCATTCCTGAAGGCTCTAGGCCATTTGTCATCCTCTCTGGATTGGGAAGTTATAGTTTCCCACTGACCTTAAGAATAGGCATGGTACTACTAGGAGGTACCCTAAGACTATACACCCTATACAAAGTATATTCTTCCTTTTTGCCATTGTGCAGTAATAGTCTAACTTCCCCTTGACAGTCTGGATCAAGCATCCCTGCCAAAACCGTAACTCCCTTTTCAGCTTGTTTAGTCAGAGGCATGAGAAGCCCAACAGGACAAGGAGTAGGGAAGTTTATCTTAGCTTCAAGTTCAATGAGATCATTGTTATGCATCCTGGTACAAGGCATCCATCCTCTGGAACTAAGATTTCTAGGCCAGCAGAACATAAAGTTGCAATAATATGAAGCAAAAATGTTGTTAGTGGGTTCATAGGCATTGATGTCTACCCTTGACTGCTGCACCCTTGATTCTGGCTATGGAAGACAAAGTACCATAGAGTAGATGCTGATTCAAAGCTTACACAGCCTCTTGAAGAATCTTGCCCCAGCCCTGCAAGGTTTTGCTACTTAGCTAGCACTGTAATTATAATTTCTAAAGGCCATTCCACATTTCTATCAAGCTTCTGGGTTATAAGGAATATGGTAATACCAGTGAATTCCATGATCATGAGTCCATTGTCTTGCTTGTATGGCTATTAAATGTGTTCCTCAGTCAGGATGATGGATAAGGCATTCTGTAAGTCTACACATGGTAGATTTGGCATGGCAGAAGCACTAAGTGCAGCGAAAACAAACCCATACCCAGAATAAGCGTCTATGCCAGTAAGGACAAAGCACTGCCCTTTCCATGACAAAAACAGTCCAATATAATCAACCTGCCACTAGGTCTTAGACTGATTGCCTGAAGGAATGGTGCCATATTGGGGATTTGGTGTTGGTCTCTGCTAGTGACATACTGGGCATTCAGCAGTGGCTATAGCAACCATAGCCACTTTGTGCATGATCCCATTGGCCAATGATGAGGATGATTAAAGAAAAAGGTTCATAAGCCTCAGTGAGCCCAGGGAGCTTCACTGAGCTCCTCCAGAGGGGAGAAACTTCACCTTCCTGTCCCTCCACCATCTTGGAAGCAGTGGACAGCCTGGGGTATTTCAGTGAGCTGTTGTGGGAAGAGGAGAAACTCTGCCTTCCTCACCATTGCAGGAGCAGCAGTGAGCCTCAGGAAACTCAATGAGCCATGCTGGAAGGGAGAAACCCCACCCACAAACTCTCTGCCATCCAGGGAAACTTGGTGTAGAGGAACGCTTGTGCCTGACCCATACTCTTACATTGCAGGTCAGGCACCCAATATGGGAAGTTGTTGGAACATGGCAACTAACTTATCTGGAGGAACCCAAGGTAAATCAACTCTAACAATGGGAAACACTTTGCATATAAACTCCTAATTTACAATTGGTTCTCTTATATAACTGTAGACTTTGCTTCTATGGTCTAAAGTACAAAATCAATAGTTACCACAGATGATCAGTTTCTAAATTGTGCTTATTACTATTTGTGCTTATTACTACTGTATGTAGGATGTCATATCTGTTGTAATCAGTTGTTCTCCCTTGTGTAACAATATTGGGAAGTGCTGTGGTAATAACCTCACCGCACCAAAAGACTGGGGATTGAGCAAAACAGAAACCAGTAACTCACTCTCAACTGGGAAGGTAGGATCTTGGGACAGACACAAACCAAGAATCCCCTACACACAAAGGATATCCCTGATTACAGATTATTCCTGGAACAGCCCTGATGTTACTGATACAACTACCTACTACCAAAACTCACAAGAATCATCACAGAAAACAAAATTTTAAAAAATTTTTGAAAGTACAAAATGTCAAAACTAAGAAACAAAATGCAATCTCAGACCTGCAGCCAACCAGAACAAGTCCAGGAGACATAGATATAGAAGCGATTGAAAGTCACACACCTGAAATTTCTGAAATGATAGCAACTGAAGGAAAGAAACAATTCCAACAGTCTATACATGAAATTAGGTCAGAAATAATCTCTCAGGTAAAAAAAGAAATGACAACCATAATAAAAGAATTGCTCAGCATATCTAAAGAACACATAGATTAAAAAAATAGAGGAGCACAGAAAAATTATGGAAACCTTGAATGGACAATATAGGAAAGAATTTGAATGCACAAAACAGATTGAAAGAGATATCTAGGAAATCAAAAATTTCATTGAAAGCTAGCAAAACTGCTTGAACAAAACTGAAGATAGACTTTCAGACTTTGAAGACAGCATTATAGCTAGGGATCACAAAAGAAAAGTCCCAACAAGAAACCAGGAAATAACAACACAACAGCGGGAAGAAGATATAAAGCAAAACAATATAAGACTGATAGGTTTCAATGAAAAAGCAGGAGTCAACACAAATGACATTAAAAGATTATTTGTAGAAGTAATAGCAGAAAATTTCCCAAGCACGGGGAAAGAATCTGACATACAGTTAAGTGAGGCTTATAGAACCCCCATCAACCATAATCAAAATGAATCCATATCCAGACATATAATAATCAAGATCCCAGAAACTCAGCAAAAGAACAAAATATTACAATCTATTGTAATATTAATAACAATCTATTGTAATTAATAATATTAATAATCTATTGTAATTAACAATAATCTATTGTAAATATTACAATCTATTGTAATATTAATAACAATCTATTGTAATTAATAATATTAATAATCTATTGTAATTAACAATAATCTATTGTAAATATTACAATCTATTGTAAGAAACAGCACCTATAAAGGATAGCCCATCAGAATCACATCAGACTTCTTAAGATAAAGGTATCACGTCAAGAGCTTGGCATTAAGTATTTCAGGTCCTGCAAGAAAACAACTTCCAACCCAAATTGATGTATCCTGCAAAACTATCTTTCAAAATTAATGGAGAAATAAGATACTTCCATGATAAAGAACAACTCAAGAAATTCATGACTACCAAACAAACCCTACAAAGAGTACTGAAATGTATTCCAGAAAGAGATAAAACTGACCACAAACTAACAACAATAAAAAGGAAACACCAAGCAGGGAGAGCAGTTAAACAGAGGGGAAAAGTAGGAAAATAACATGACAGACATAAGCCAATATATGTTAGCTATAACCATTATTGTAAATGACCTCAATTATTCAATCAAAAGACACAGACTGGCAGAGTGGATCAAGAAACAAAATCCAGCAATATGCTATACACAAGAAACATAGTTAACTCTAAAGAAAATTCATAGACTGAAAGTCAAAGGATGGAAAACAATACTCCACATGACAGGAACCCAGAAAAAACCAGGGGTAGGTATTCTGTTTAAAGACAATGTGAACTTCAAACCAAGAATGATCACAAGAGATAAAGAAGGTCGCTACACACTGTCTTGGTTACTTTTTTCTCGCTGCTGGGACAAAATACCTGACACCTAAATTTAAGGAAGGAAAGGTTTATTTCGCTTACAGTTCATGGAAGGTTCAATCCGTACTTGGCAGATTATAAGGCAGAGTGGCACGTGGCAGAGGGCTGCATCTCAGGGCGCAGCACAGCAAAACAACCACCACACACCAGAGTGGAATGGGGGAGGAATCACCTCAAGCACCCTTTTCCTCTCCCTTACATATGCAAACTATCCACCCCAGGGTGGGTGCAGCTCTCACACCCTTCAAACTCTAAAAGCCTGCCCCGAGACCACATGAGGCTTTGGGGGACACACAGATATAAACCATAACACACACTTGTTAGTGGAAAACTGCAAGAGGAAGAGAAGATAATCATAAATATATATGCACAAAATACAGGAGCAACCAACTATATAACACAAATTTTAATAGACATAAAAAATAAAATAAGCAATAACACAATTGTAATGGGGGACTTGAACATCCCATTGCCACAAAGAGATAGATCAAATAGACAAAAAATCAGCAAAGAAATCACAGAACTGAACAAAACTTTTGAACAAATGGACTTAGTAGACCTTTACAGAGTGTTCCACCCAACATCAGAATACACATTCTTCCCAGCTGCACATAGGACATTCTCTAAAATGGACCATACACTAGTCCATAGAACACACTTAAGTAAATGCAAAGGAACTGAAATTATCCCATGCATATTATCTGACCATAGTGCAATGAAATTGGAAATTATTGATAAAAGAAATCACAAAAACTCCCTAAACACATGAAAGTTCAATAAAACCCTCCTGAACAACCAATAGGTCACAGATGAAATTAAAGAAGAAATTACACAAATTTACAGTCAAGCGAAAATGTACATACAGCTTACTGGAACCTGTATGATGCAATGAAAGTGGTCCTCAGAGGGAAACTTATAGCAGTGAATTCTCACATCAGGAAAACAGAATGAGCACAAATACACAACCTAATGCTGTACCTCAAGCTTCTAGAAAAAGAAGAGCAAGTCAAGCCCAAATCCCAAAGAAGGCAGGAAATTATAAAGAAATTTCCTGAATTAATGCAATGGAGGCTAAGAAAATAATACAAAGAATTAATGAATTTAAAAGTTAGTTCTTTGAAAGAATAAATAAAATTGACAAACACCTAGCCAACTTTATCAAAAATAGGAAAGAAAAAACTCAAATTCATGCAATAAGGAATGAGAAGGGTGAAATTACCATAGATCATGCAGAAATTCAGAAGATTATAAATACCTAACTTGGAAAATCTTTACTCTCATAGGATGGAAAACATAAAAAAAGGATAGATTCCTAGGTAGATGTGAATTACCTAAAGCTGAATCAAGAAGATAGAAATACTCTGAATAACCCAATATCAGTTAATGAAATTGAAAACATGCTTAAAACTCATCAACAAAGAAAAGCACAGGTTGTGATGGATTCACAGCTGAATTTTACAAGAAATTTAAGATTAATGTAAATTGTTCTCTAGCTCTTTAATAACATTGAAAGGGAAGCAGTTCTCCCTAACACATACTTAGAGGTAAGTATCTTGATACCAAAACCAGAGAAAGACCCAACCAAAAAAGAGCACTACAGACCAATCTCCCTAATGAACATAGAGGTAAAAATCCTCAATAAAATACTAACAAACAGAATGCAAAAAATCATCAAGAAGATTATACATCATGGCCCAGTGGGATTCATCCCAGGAATGCAGGGATGGTTCATTATATGCAAATCAATCAATGTAATACACCATTATCAACAGAGCCAAAGACAAAAATCACATGATCATCTCTATCAGTGCAGAAAAGCCTTTGATAAAGCCCAACACTCATTCATGATAAAAACACTACAGAAAGTTAGAAAAGATGGTCTTTACCTCAATCTAATCAAAGCCATCTATGACAAACCAACAGCCAACATCATACTAAAGGAACAAAAACTGAAAGCTTTCACTTTAAAATCAGGAACAAGACAAGGAGGTCCACTGTCACCACTCCTATTCAATATAGTTCTGGAAACATTAGCCAGAGCAATTGACAAGAGAGAGAAATAAAAAGAATAAGGATAGGAAAGGAAGAAGTGAAATTATCATTATTTGCAGATGACATGATACTCTACATAGAAGAACCCAAAAACTCCACCAAAAGACTTCTAGTTTAACAACCAAATTCAGTACCGTAGGTGGATACAAAGTTAACACTCCAAAATCAATAGCATTCCTGTACATAAACAACAAACTCACTGAGAAAGAAATTAGGGAAACCACACCCTTCATAATAGCATCTGAATAAATGAAATACTTAGGAATCAACCTAATAAAGGAAGTAAAAGATCTATACAGTAAAACTTACAGTACTCTGAAAAAAGAGATTGAAGGGGATTTCAGAAAATGGAAAGATATTCCTTGCTCATGGGTTGGTAGAACCAACATTGTGAAAATGGCTATACTCCCAAAACTCTTACAAAGATTCAATGCAATCTCAATTAAAATACTGTTATTATACCTCATAGAACTTGAGAAAACATTGCTAAAGTTCATCTGGAACCAGAAGAGACCTAGAATAGCAAAAGCAATCCTGGACAACAAAAACAAAGTAAGAAGCATCACAATCTCTGAACTGAAATTATACTACAAAGCTACCGTAATAAAATCAGCATGGTACTGGCAAAAAAATAGACATGAGGATCAATGGAACAGTAGAGAAGATGCAGGCACAGCTACAAACACACTCAGCCACCTACCTTATCTTCGACAAAGGGGCCAAACATGTCCAGTGGAAGAAGGATGGCCTCTTTAATAAATGGTGCTGGAAAAAACTCACTTTCCACATGCTGAAGACTAAAACTAGACCTATGGCTATCACCATGCACTAAAGTCAAATGGATCAAAGATCTAAATATTAAAACAGAAACACTAGATCTACTAGAAGAGAAAGTATGTAGAAATCTTAAAGACATAGGGGTAGACAGAGTGTTCATGAACAAAACCCAAACTTCAAAGGAAATATTTAAAAGAATCAACAACTGGAATCTCATCTTACTGTAAAGCTTTTCCACATCAAAAGAAATCACCAACACAGTGAAAAGACAACCCACAGAGTGGGAAAAAATTTTAGTCAGTTGTCCTTTAGATAAAGGCTTTCTATCTAGAACATATAAAGAAGTAAAAAAAAAAAAAAAATTAGGCCCCTAAAATCCAAAACCCAATCCAAAAATGGGCATGTTAGATGAATAAACACTTCTCAGATGAAAAAATACAAATGGCAAATAAATATATGAAACAATGTTCAACATCACTGGTCATTCAAGAAATGCAAATTAAAACAATAGTGAGATTCCATCTCACGCCAGAAAGACTGGCCATCATCAAGAAATCAACCAGTAACAATTACTGGTGAGGTTGTGGAGGAAAAGGAACCTTTCCCCACTGCTGGTGGGTGTGTAGACTGGTACAGCCACTGTGGAAATCAGTATGGAGATTCCTAAAAAAAGCTAGGAATGGAGGTCCCATTTGGCCCAGCTAGTCTTCTTCTGGGTATTTTTCCAGAAGAACTGAAAACATCATACCACAGTGATATATGTGCACTGATGTTTATAGCAGCACAGTCTGTAATAGCTAAATGTTGGAAACAACCCAAGTGCTCATCACCTGAGGAATGGATAAAAAAAGATGTGGTATTTTTATATAATGGAGTATTACTCAGCTATAAAGAAAGATAAACTTGAGGCTTTTATAGGTAAATGGATGCAACTACAGACCATACTCATAAGTGAAATAAATCAGTCCTGCATGTGTAAACATCACATTGTCTCCCTAGTGTAAGAAACTGAAAGAGTAAATAAAATCTGAAAGGTACAATTAGATATCGTGAAAAGGAAAGAAACTGCTCAAAAGGAATGAACAATTGGAATGAGGAAAAGGAGAAAAGAAAGAAAGAATGGAAGAAAGGGAGGGAGGGAGGAAGAAAAGAAGGAAGAAAAAATATATGTATACACACAAGACAGCTAAGATAATTATACTACTAATCTCTATTGGTTTATTGAAAAGAACAGTTAATGCTTAATTTTTTAATCAATTTTGCACGCCTATATCTGATAACCTAAAAATTACTGTGAAGATAACAATGTGCAATATAACAATCATTGTTGATTTCCTATGATCTTGTTTTGAAATTCTGTATTTTTTTTAATTTTTAATATTTTAAAATTCTCTTTATAAAAAAAAAAAAAAGATTGACTGCTATCCAGATTGGGTAAACTTATCCATTTAATTATTAAAGTCCTCTTCTCCTAGGGTCACTTTTTGGTGAACATTTATATGAGACATAAATATCTTCACATTGTTTGCCCAAATGTCGAGGTGTGTTTACATACCTCTTCCTCCAGTATCTTTGTCATCAATTTTCCAGTCAGGTTTTTTCCAAGTCCCTGACCACCCAGCTAGACTATTGCCTATAGTCCACAAATCAGCACATAGTTAGTTGCACAGCTGGCTATTTTTTTCCTCCAAGCAAAATGTATGACCAAGTGCACTGCCCAAAGTTCTGCCTACTGTGAAGAGTTCCCTTCACCACTGTTCTTAAAGGATGTCTTGGAAAGGGGTCATAGTGCTACAGCTGTCCACTATTGGGTGGTACCCACATAACCTGCAGAGCCATCTGTAGATCAGGACCTGGTTTCCTCTTTCTGTCAGCTGATGGTATATCCCATGAGGCCATAAGTGCAGCTAGGAGAGCAAAGATTGTACAGCAGTAGGAATGATGGGCATTTGGGCAACATCTTTATGTAACTTATTTGTGCCCCATGGACCTACATAGGTCTGATCATGTATATACCACTTTCATTTAATGATAGACTATTATTGTACACAGAAAGCTTTCTGATTTACTGGATCAGATGGAGACATCTCAGGTCACATCGTAACCTAGTGTCCCATGGTCAAGCATCCAGTTTCCACTAAGGCCTAGTAGTAGGCCAGGAGCTACTTTTCAAAGGGCGTATAGTTGTCTGCAGATGATGGCAAGGTCCTGAAAGCCTCTGCTGTGATTCACCTATGAGTGTCTTCCTGAAACTCCAAACAGCATCTACCTACCACTGACATCTAAAGTCACTGGATCTGCTGGATCATAAGGTATCAGTGGCAGAGCAGTCAGCCTGCACAGCAGCCTGGACCTACTGCAGAACTTTCTCTTCTTCTGGGCCCCACTCAAAACTAGTAGCTTTCCAAGTCACTCAGTAAATGGCTGCAGTAAAACCTAAATGAGGAATATGTTGCCTCCAAAATCCAAATAGGCCCATGGTATGGTTTTTATCTAGATGTTACCCTAAAGCCAAATGTGCTCATAGGTGGGGCTTTGGGGAGGTTAGTGGATTATAGGGGCATGATATTCATTAGTGGATTGGTCCACTGATGAATTTATAGCTAATGTTATTTGGAAGGTGAAGCCTGGCCACTGGGAGAGGAGATGAATCCCTGGGGATGTGGCCTATAAGGGCATATTTCCTTCTCCCCTTGATCCCACTCTCTGCTCCCACTGCCATGCCATAAGCAACCCTTCTCTTCCAGGCCCCTCTGCCATGTTGCCCTGAGTTGGAACCAGCTGACTATGGACTGAAACTTCTATAAGCTGTGAGCCAAAATAAACCCTTCCTTCTTAGTTGTGAGTACTTACTATTTATTTTGTTTGTATGATGAAAACAATAACTAAGATAAATTTTACTTGTGGGGGAAGTTTAGACAGGTTTGGAAATGCTAACTGGAAAAGCAGCCCTAGAATGCAGTGAGTGATGCTTGATGGGAGATTCTGGTCAGAACTCAGAAGGCCAGTGTGTTGACCAGTAATGCAGCCAGTAAAGACAAGGCTCAAAAGGTTTCAGTTGGAAAGAACTCCACTGGCAGTTGGACTCCCTGCCAACTGTTTATGCTGTGGCTGACAATGTGTCTACTTTTTGTTCATGCCCTGAAACTTTGCAGAAGACTGAGATAAAGGGCAGTGGGCTAATTAATCTGGCAGTAGAAATTTCAAGGAAGCCTAATGTTGAGGTTGTCACATGGGCATTGTTGGGGCTTTTATCCAGATCTACATTGCATATCAAGAGCAAAGAGCTCAGAAGAATAATTTTTAAGTTTTGAGTTTAGCCCAAAAGAAGTTTTGCTAAATTTGGGGCCTGCAAAGATGGAGCAGAGGCAAGCTTAGCTGCTGAAAAGATTAGTGTTACAAGGAAATACTTGGACCAGGACAATAGAAAAATGGCATAAGTACATGAACGAGCAGGACCCCACCCTTGAAAGGCTCAAAACTGCAAAACTGAAAGACTTTGCTTTGAAAAGAAAGCCCCAGAGTACCATGCTCCCGAATGGCAAAACCATAGGGAATGGGAATTGATTCCCAGAGATTCAGTTCACCACACTCAGCTACTGAGGCACTCAGAAGCCTGTGCGACTACCAGCATGATGCAAAAGGGTTCAGTTGTGGCTCCAGCTGGCAGCAGACCTTGGCATCATCCACATGATGCTGACTTTACTTATATGGTTGGAGCTGGTACTGATAACTACCTTCTACTACCCATTCTGTAGCAGAATGCAAGAGCTGCGGTGTTAGGAAGGTTTCCACCCAGATTTCAGGAGAAGACCTGGCAGGCCAGGCAGTGTGCTCCTGAGAGGGTAGTGTGAAGTTGTGAGAGTGAAGCCAGTGCAGTGGAGTCCCCCTCAACCCTGCCCTCTGCTTCCTGCTGCCCTGCCATAAACAAGCCTCCTCTGCCATGCTGCCCTGGCTTTGATCCATCCAACTATGCATTAAAACCTCTACACACTGCGAGCCAAAATAAACCCTCCCTTCTTACAGTTATGGGTGCTTGGTGTTGTCACTCAGCCATGAGAAACTATCTAAGCTGGCTCACTAGGCATTGTGCCACTTTTTTTGGTTGTAAGGAAGCCAAATGCAACAACTCATCCTTCACCTTAGAAGGAATATCTCTGTATGCCCTACATCACCGCACTCCTAGATATTTCACTGAGGTAGAAGGACCTTGAATTTTAGTTGGATTTATTTCCCATCCTCTGGCATGAAAACACTTTACTAACAGGTCCAGAGTGGTTGCTCTCTCTTTACTGGTAAGTCCAGAGGGGTTGCTACCAGTTTCCAATCAGCATAATATCATCAATGCAATGCAACCCTGTGATACATTGTTCTAGAGAAAGGTAATCAAGATCCCAGTGAACTATGTTGTGACACAGGGGTGGAGAGTTAGTGTAGCCCCGGGGTAGGACAGTGAAGATATATTGTTAGCCTTGCCAGCTGAAAACAAACTGTTTCTGGTGGGTCTTATGGAGAAATATGGATAAGAAGGCATTTGTCAAATCAGTAATTAATATCAGGAACCAGGAGATGTGCTGATCTGCTCAGATGAGAAAATCAATCAAACCTGGTGCAGCAGCTGTAATTAGAGTCACTACATGATTGAGTTTATGGTAATCCACCATCATTCTCCAAGACCCATTCATCTTCTGTGCAGGCCAAATAGGGGAATTAAATGTGGATGTGGTGAGAACCACCTCCTATGTACCTTTCAAGTCCTTGATAGTGGTACTAATCTCTACAGTTCCTCCAGGAATACAGATTGTTTTTTGGTTTACTTCTTTTTCAGGTAATGGCACCTCTGTTGACTTCCATTTGGCCTTTCCAAGCATAACAGCCCTCACATAAGTTAGGTTAACAAACTATGTGAAGATTCTGTCAAGTACCAAGCCCATCTATCCCAATTATGGATTCTGGAACTGGGGAAATAACTACAGGATGGATTCACAGACCTACTGGACCTGCTATGAATCAGACGCTTGCTAAAACTTCATTTATCACCTGACCTCCATGAGCTTGACACCTACTGGAGGGCCACAGTGATGTTTTGGCTCCCCTGGAATCAGTATTAGCTAAGAACCAGGGTCCAGTAGTCCTTGAAATATCTCATCATTTCCCTTTTCCTGATGGACAGTTACCTTGGTAAAAGGTCTGGGGTCCCTTTAGGGAAGGATGGGAGAAATAGCAACAGTACAAATTTTCTAATAGTGTACCAGGATTTTTCCTCAAGCTTTTAGGACTGTAAACTGGCTCAAATCTGGGAATTGGTTGAGGAGTTTTGATTCTCTGTTGCTACAATATGAAGTAGATTCATGTTCACTAGCCCTTAAATTTTGCTGATTGTATAAATCTAGTAAAAAATTTGGTATGCATATTACTCAAAGCTCACCAGTCATTGGAGGCAAGCAATATCTGTCACTTGCTGCTCTTGGCCACCAAGAGACAGACTGGGGTTGCTAGGGTATTAGTGCTCCCAGGCACATCCTTCAGACCACAATGCAAGAAAATAAAGGGAAGAAACCTGAGAGGCCCCTGGAGAAGAAAAGCCCAGATGCCTGTGGGCTAAGTTACCCTTTACTGGCTGCTTTCTCTCCTCTGTCTCACTTTCTCAATTCTCCATGTGCGTTTCCTTGGATCAGCTCCAGATAATCCAATCATGTGCACACATTTCCTTGGTCAGCTTTGGGGGGATCCACCCTAAGATGGAGATGATGATATAGTACTTTTCATGCAGTGCTGTGCTGGCAGGGGAAAGGGAGGTCATGTTAATGTGAGAAGTGTAGTGAAGGACAGGTGTGTGGTGAACAACTGCCGCCATGGTAACAACTAGACAGAATACCTGCAGCCGAGGGTCCTGACTCCATAGCTTGTCAGCAAGGCCAGCAGTATGGTTGTGTGTCATGAGGCTGATCACCCTATTGGTGTCCACTGACCACTTTGCCAGTGACAATCAGAGAGGATACAACCAACTGTCCTAGTGTCCCCTCAGCCTAAGGACCAAGGAGAGACGTTATCCCTAACGAGCTAAACAACATGGTTACTATATGTATCAGATACTACACAAGCAATAGCCTCTTTAATCTCACAATAGCCTAGGAGACAGGAATTATTTTTGATCCATCTTTCAAGAGTTTTTACAGCTAATAAATGGGACCCAGATATGTCTAATTACAAAGCTTCTTCTTTCCTCTACATCCCACCTTTCAAAGCAGGGGCAGCTTTAGGAGATAGCCTCTGTCATATGTATTTCTCCTCCACCCGCAAGTGTCAGAATTTAAAAAAAAAAACACTTTAACAAGATAATCAGACCAGCCCTTCTCAAGCTTGTGCCCAGCTCCTAAGAGAGGGTCCAATAAGCACCCATCACCTGGTGCCCAGCTCCTAAGAGAGGATCCAATAAGCACCCATCACCTGCAGGTCCATCTGACCACACTGGAATCGCCTTACTTCCAGCACTCTGTGATGGTCATGTGGTCCCATTTTCACATGTCTGAAATAGAATGTGTCTTCCTAGCAATGAAATTCAACTTGTTTTCTCTCCCAACACCATTATGATATCAATAATGTATCTTTTTTTTTTTTTTTTTTTTGGTTTTTCTCCGGTACCAGGAACCGAACTCACGACCTTGCGCTTGCCAGGCAGGCGCTTTTGCCGCTGAGCTAAATCCCCAGCCCAATAATGTATCTTTTAATCAAACGCAGCTCAGAATCAAAAGAAAGAGGCAACATTTAAATCCCATCTAGTTAAGGCCAGCACAGGCCTTAGAAAACTGTAAATCTGTGAAGTGAAGAGCTGAGATCCTCTCCTTCAGCTATCCCAAGTCTCCTTCAAAGCACACCTTCCGGGGCTGGGGATTTAGCTCAGGGGGCTGGGGATTTAGCTCAGCGGCACAGCGCCTGCCTGGCAAGTACAAGGTCGTGAGTTCGATTCCTGGTACTGGAAAAAAAACAAAACAAAAAAAAAAAAACAAAAACAAAAACAAAGCACACCTTCCACTGAGTAATGTTTCACCCATCTGGTCCCCATATAACCGTGGCCCACAAATCCCAGGATGGCACCTCTGCATATTTGCACCTCTAGTAAGAAAAGGAAGAGAACCCTTCACTTCTTGGTCCAAAGATAACAACATATAATGAATGCCCATTGTATCATAAAGTATGAAATAGATATGACTGTGTCTTTTGTCTTGTGAGGTTCATTTATTCATTCATTCCCAGAACAGTTAGATGTTTATCAGGTGCCAAGCCAAGTTGGGTACTTTCCCCTGGTACAAGGCAGACAAGTGGATCAATAGTTGCTGGTACTTGCAAGGACAGAAGTTGCTACATACCAAAGAAGTAATGCAGAAGATCCCATAGAATGGCTTCCTGGGGGAGGGGACAACAGAAGAGAAGGATACCACAAAGAAAAAGCTGGAAGAGGGAATTCTGAATGAACAGATGATGAGTTCAAAGCCACAGCCTAAGACCTCTCAACGGACAAAGCCTGCTGTTCTACTGTCACATCTGAGGCATAGCAATGATTTCTCTAGAAACAGATGACGTGTGTGGGGGGGTGATACGTGTAATTTCAAGCCTTTAAGTTTGTGTTTCCATCTAAAAGGTTGTTACCACCCATGTAGGTATGCAGATTTGCATCAGAAAAGTTTCAGACCTCCAAGATACAGCAAAGCACAAGGACAGAACCAGTGCTTCAACAATTAGGGAGACTAGGGTTTAAGAGTCTTCCCTTTTATCAGGCTTAGGCAAGCCATCTCACCTCTCCGAACCTCAGTTTTTCTTCTCTAAAAAACTGGTACAATAGTAGCCTAGGAACCCACTGTGAATTAGACCTGTGATTTCCTTTTTTTTTTTTTTTTTTTTTTGGTGCCAGGAATCGAACTCAGGACCTCACACTTGCCAGGCAGGCACTGTGCCGCTGAGCTATACCCGCAGCCCCAGACCTATGATTTCTATCTAAAAAGACACAGATAACTAATGCCTCTCTTGCCAGTTCTTTAACTCTCTAGTCTCAAAATGTTGCAAGCTCCTTGGCTTCCCTAAAGAAGTCAAAGTACACGATCTATTTAACAATAAATCTTTTTCTTTTATGACAATACATGAGAATGTTATACTTATGAAGGTGGGAATACTGTTTTGTTCACTTCTACAGTTCTTAGAATGCCTGGTGTGTAGCCAGGGCTCAGTAAATACCTGTTCCCAGAACACATTATCTGGATCAGATGGAAACAAACAAGGGAAACAGCAGGAAGACTTCTGCATGAGTTGTCAACACGGGGAAATGGGAGGCCTTTCACACTACAGGGAAATATTCATGAGACCTAAAACTGTCCCTCTTACTCCACCCCCTCTAGCTGGACAAAAACCACTGCAACAAATTCTTTTCCAGCCTCACCCCAAGGAAGCTCTGTGACCAGGACCCACCACTGCTGGGCAATTTCAGGCCTCAAACTTCTTTCTAAAAATCCACTTCTGTTTCTGGAAAATTTCACTGCCTGTCAACACAGAAGGATCAGCCAGTTTCTACAGAATTTTTTCAAAAGGAAGCTCCCCTAGAGCGTACACTTCTTCCTTTTAATGAGGTTTTAAGTATTTCCTATTTCAACACCAGTGTGTTTCCAAGGGCAGCAGACAGCAACACCTGGGCAAGATGCTGGACCTGGATGTGGCTGACTCACTGTAGTTTCAAGGCCACTCCCTGCACCATTCCAGGTCACCTCCACTAAAGGACAAACTACAGATTTCCAGCTGCCCTTTAGAATGGATAGCCCTGGGAAAACGACGAAGGCATTCAAGACAGAATAGCAAGCAAAACCAACCCACATCCCACCCCTTCTTCCTCTCTGTCGAAGGCTTCAGAAAAAAAGATCCCCCAGTGCCTGACCCAGTGCATGTTTGGTGAATGAGTGAACGAAGGCCTAAACAAACATTCTCATGCCAAGACTTTCTAGGCACCTTTCAATTCCTGTCACAGCCCGACTCTGAGTTGCCAACCAGCTGACATCATCTACTCAGTGCCATGGATTCCAGACAAGTCTCTTGCTTGGCAACTCTCTCCAGTACGGGTAGCCCCGACCAGCACCATCTTCTGGAGCCTGCTGTGAACCAGTTTTCTTAGAAATCACCAAGTCTCCCACCCTCCCAAACTCCTTTCCCTGAATGACGAAGAACTACAAGGAGCTAGTTGGATGTATCAGAGCTTCCAGGTGCAGACTGGCCTTGGCTACCTGCCTCGGCTGCCATTTAATGAAATGTCCACTGGCACATGTGGCCTCAGGTGCCATAGCAGCAAAACGAGAACCATAATGTTCATGTCCCACAACTCCTGAGGTTTCTCAGGAGCAGAATGAGCATCCACGCCTTCCCATTCTGGCATCCTGGCAGCCTAAGAGGATGGGGCCCCTTCTCTCTCTGTTATGAACACACACAATCTTGAAGATCTGTGACCCAAATGCATCAATGCAGAGCCAGAATGGAGGAATCCAGGAGCGGGGTGGCTATGCACAGCTCCCAGTCCACACAGCCCAGCATACCTTACACACACACAGGCAGAAGTGAAGGAGAGGGCATGCAGCAGAGGCCGGTTGTTCCCTGTGGGCCCCAGGCTGGGAAATTTCCAGATGCCCTCCCAAGGGATCTGACAAAGGCACCTGTGACACGTTGGGTGGGGACATCCCAGCAGCAGCTTATTTCCTCTGTGGAAGCGGTTTTCTTGCCTCATCAGGACACAGAGACACAGGCTGGGGGGAAGTGCAGTCCCTCTCCCTCACTGGCCTGTTGTAGGGAAGAGTCAGCTGAATGGTCCATGCCTAGAGGGACCCAAGTTTGCAGAAGCCACAGAGAGACCTAGACAGGAATCCCGATGAATACGGGCTTATGGGGAAATGTGCAGGGTGGAGGGGGAGGTATTCAGGGCTGACAAAACTGACAAGTAGGGAATTGTGCACCTGGAGGTGTGGCCAGATTCAGAGGCTGAAGGAATATAATTAGTGAAGTGTTGATCTCTCTCTGTGGGGTCCGCACTTCTACAGCGGGAGCGGAGGTGTTTTCAGGCAGGCTTACCCCAGAGGCCAGAGAGCCGCTGGCCTTCAGGCTCCTGTCCTGACACAGCACAGCCAGCAGGGCTGAGGGAAAGCCCCTCTCAGTTGGCAGTTCCAGGACAATAGGGGAAAGGGAAAAAACGCAAATCCGTTATACTACTAGTATCTCTTAGTTCATTAAAAAGGAAGGTGTGTGCTAGTATCGACTGGAGAAATTTTTATGCCCATATCTTATACCCTGAGCAACTACTTTAAAGATGAACAACATGTAATGTATTAATTATTGTTATTCTCCTATTATTTTGTTATGAAATTTTGTTTTACCTTTTTTCCATAATTTTTTTTTGAAAGCCTCAACGTGGATTGTGGGTGTGAATCCACCCTACAGGGCTGGAGGACTCAGGCAGCCTGCTGGCTGCTGCTCCCCTCAGTGGGGGACAGATAGACCAAGGGAGGGCAGAGAACTTCTTACAAGAAACTAGGAAACTAGGGGAGGAAGGGAGGAAGGGAGAGAGGTAAGGGATATGTACTACTAGGAAAAAAGGACCAAGCAACTTCAACTTTAACTAAAACAAAGATGACAAGGGCAGACTTGGTGTTTTTGTTTTTGTTTTGAGATGGAGTCTTGCTGTCCTGAGTTCAAGCAGTTCTCCTGCCTCGGCCTTCCCTGTAGCTGGGACTATCGGTGTGCAACACTACCCTGGCTCAGATTGAGTTTTTGAGTCTATAACCTTAAAGAGATATAATTCACACACTCCACAACTCACTCATGTAAAGTGTACATTTCAATGGTTCTTAATATCAACAACTATATTAATCTGTAATCATCACTACAATCAATTTTAGAATATTTTATTACCTTGCTCTGTGCTGGTGAGCAGTCCATTTCATCCTCAACTACCTTGGCTAAGTAACAAGGTAACTTCCTGTCTCCGTGGACTTAATCATTCTGATGTTTCCCATATGTATTATAAAATTATAAAATTATATAATTATAATATTATAAAATTATATAAGAATTATAAAATAGGTGATGTGGTTTTTTTCTCACCCTTTTTTGGTAGCAAAATCCACCAAAAAAAGTCTCTTTTCCTGGAGTCCTAGTTGAACTCAGCCTCCCTAGTTCTGATGAAGTCAAATTTCCTCTCAGGAATTGTTACGATAGAAGGGGCTTTAGTTGGTCCCTTCAGCAAGGAGGGCCACAGGAGGACTGGCATTCAGGTGGGCGCCCCTCCTGAGCCAGCAGAGCACACAGATGGGCAAAGATTTGCCCTGCAGCAAGAGCACAAAGGCTCCAGGAGGCCTGGGTCCTGTGGTCCCTCTCTCAGTTTGGATGTGGTGTGCGGGGCAGAAATTTCCGGACTTGTAGTCAAACCCCTACAGCAAGGAGTCCCCAGGGACCTGGCACGGAGTTTTCTGCCCAGTATCCCTCCTTTTTCCTGATTTACTTTGGGATCCCCTTTTCCCATGAAGCACATGTTCCTGCAGGTCCCAGGTGTGGGCCCGCCTGGCTCTAAACTATCCTGGTTATCTGCCAGTAATTAGTTGAGAAGGGGAATGTGATCCAATTAGGGCTGTGAGACAGAGGCTGGAGGTTCCTAGGAAAGCTCTGTCTTTGTGATGTAGGTTTTGAAATGATATTCTCTCTCCTCCTTTGGTATTACAACAATGGTGCGCTGTTCCAAGTGGCTGCAGCTAGTCTCCTACCATCCTCAGAGAGAGGCACAAGGACAGACACAACAAATCACAGGAAGATGGAGCCAGGGCTAAGCATGAATCCCACTGTGCTGGTCCTGCTCCTTGTGCTCCTCACGCATCACCTGATGCCCCAGCTGACCTCAGGGACCAATGTGAGAGTCCCCTACCCCTCTGGCTATAGGATAGTTTTAGCTAACAGGGAGCCCCAGCAGAGGGTGGGAAGGCAGGGAAGGAGGCTGAGGATCCAATCTCCTCCCCCAAAGACTATCTCTGGAGGTCACTCACTGTGCACTGGTCACTGTGAACAGGGTCCCTCCACAAGGCCCTCCCTGTCTCCAGATTCTCAGAACCATACCCTCCCTGCCTCACAAAACTGGACACAACACAGGAGGCCCCAGCTTTCATACTGGACAGAGCACTGTCCCAGGAGCTTCCTACAACTGCTCACACTTTCTTAAGACCCTTGATGTGGCCACCGAGCACAGGAGAGCTGCTCAAAGGACTTAGTCCTTAGGGACCTGAAACCCAAGCCAGTGACACATGACTTCACACCTACTAGGCTGGCCATAATCAAGAAAAGGCCAAATAACAGGCTTCATGTAGAGAAATTGGAACCTGCATATATTTCTAGGCTGAAGGTAAAATGGTTTGGCCACTTTGGAGAAGCTTGGCAGTTTCTCAGCAAGCTGAATACAGTTACCAGACAACCCAGCAATTTGACTCCCAGGTTTATACCCCAAAGACTTGAAAACAAGTATTCAAATAAATACTTGTGAGCAAATGTTCATAGCAGCACTCCTCACAAAACCCAGTAGGTAGAAACACCCAAATGCCCATCCACAGACGAATGGGTAGACAATGTGGTCTTTTCACACAATGGAATTATTCAGCTGTTAAAAAGGAATGAAGTATCGATACAAGCTATCCCATG
The DNA here is from genome assembly GCF_000276665.1 of Chinchilla lanigera. NCBI lineage: Eukaryota > Metazoa > Chordata > Mammalia > Rodentia > Chinchillidae > Chinchilla > Chinchilla lanigera. The sequence continues at coordinate 5,159,549 of NW_004955461.1, forward strand.
GGTGGCAACCCCAAACAGTGTACTAAATAAAACATACAGCAAAGGTAGAGCTAGAGGCAAAAAGCAGACTAATGGTTGCCAGGGCTAGGAGTCAGGGGCAATGTGGAGTGAATATTTACTGGGTACAGGGTTCCCTTCTCAGGTGTGGAAATATCTTGGAACTAGACAGAGGTGATGGTTGTACAATACTGGGAATTACTGGTGCTACTGAACTCCGTGCTTTCAAATGGTTAATTTTATGTCAAGTTTACCACAATCTTAAAAAATTTATTTAGGAAATATTCCCTGAATTATCCTAATTTAAAGTTGTTGTGTGTTTCCGGGTGGGAGGGTGGGTGGGACAACTGCTCCTGCAGCTGACTGAGGACCTGTACATTTGCCAGTCACTGTGCCGCCTCGCTGTCCCTTTGCTAATTGCCGTTACCACTCAACTGCTTCCCCGTGGGTGACCTCAGACAAGCGTCTCACCTTTTCTGAGTCTCAGCTTCCCCATCTTTAAAACAAGGCTAAGAATGCTGACTTCATCAGGTTGGCTTAGGGTTATGGGGGCCACTACTCAGGAGAATGTATAACATGTATTTAGAACACCAAGTGGAGCTCAAAAGGTAGCTTCCAATTATGACTCCCTCAGTGGCAGTAACAACATTCATGGGTAGAACTGGTATCAGACTTCAGGGAGAACACACAACACAGTGGAGCCGTTAAGCAGACAGACTATCACCAGCTTGCCAGCGCCCAAACCTCAGCTCTGTTCCCTTAACTGTGTGGCCTCAGAAAATTGCTTCCCTGAGGTTCGGTTTACTCATCTATGAGACAGGGATAATTATAAGTGAAGATTAAAAGTAAAGCTCTAAAGTCCTTGGCACAGTTCTTGGCACACAGCAAGTGTCGGGTAAATGTCAGCTCCCAGCGGTATCCTCACAGAACATAAATTCAGGGGCCAGGAACTGACGCAGCACAGAGTTCAGGTCTGCTTCCTTTTCTCCTTGCTCTTCCCCTCTGACAGTGCTTGAGAGCACAATAAAAAGAATCAGTGTCTGGAGTTGGAGGGACTTTCTAGCTCTTCCTAGGCCAGAGGGGTTAGCAACTGTGCCCTGATCCCAAATGTCCTTACCAGTTATTTTGCTTCTCCAAACCAAACATCCCCCTTCCTTCAGCGGAGCTGCACGCAAAGGGTTTGGAGGCCCACTCGCGACTTGAGCAAAGACGGCCAGCTGTTCACCAAAACTGTTTCCTCTTCTTTCTGGGCACAGAGCCAGACATTTCCCAGACTCCTTTGCAGCTGGGTGTGTCACCACGTGTCAGCTCTAGCCAGTGATCAGGCTAGAGATGTAAGCCCTTAAGAGCCCCAGGATTTTAAGAACTGGGTCTGCTTCCTTCAGCTCTTTTCCTTCTGCCCACAGATGCGATGACAAAGCTCTAAGCAAAGCAAGGAAACAAAAAGTAGAAGAGGCCTAAGTCTTACAGTCACCACTGGGGAAGTCATCCAGTGAATTAGGAATACCCATTTTAGACTCCTACATGAATGAGAAAAAAAAAAAAATCTCTCATGTTTGAGACTTTAAACATTGTGGGGACTGTTTGTTACTGCAGCTATTATCACTGTATTATTACTAACTAAAACACCACTGTCTCTATATAGAAATACTTACTGAACCAAATGGTACAACATTTACATGAGTTTATTCCCAAAAGTCTACACCTGAATACCTACTATGTGCCAGGTCCTGTGCTAGAGCCTGTGGGTTCCAAATGAAATTATAATAGTATCTGCTCTTAGGAAGCCACAATAGTAAGGGAGACAGAGGCATAAATGAAACAAGCTATCAGAATGTGTCAGATGCCTCAAGAAGAGTTTGCACAAGGCAGAGGAAAGCTCAGGGAGGGAGAGGTCTGCTGGAAACCAGGCCAGACAGGAATGGGGCATCCCAGCTCAGGATAAGGGGTTCTCCCAAGTAGACCAATGTTGAATGTTCAGGGCAGGGACACCAACCTGAGCCTGGTATGAGGGCCTGATGTGGGGAAAGAGGGAAAAAGGTGTAGGGTGGTGGAAGGGAAGAAAGAAAAGATGAGGGGAGGAGAAAGATGAAGTTGAGGAAGAACCTGGAGCCAGATCTCAAGCTCGTGTGACAGTTCAGAGGCATGGAACCATACGACCATGCAGGAAAACCCTAAGACCTGAACTAGATGAGGCTCCATTTTCAAGTTCCTTGACACAAAAAGTACAATCCATTCATTCATTCATTCATTCATTTATTCATTGGTATATGGTTAGGATACACAGACATTATATTCACCTTGGGGAACTGGCACATATACCTATCACATCTTAAGTAATTCTTATTTCTCCTTCCCCTCCCTACCGTCCCCTCTTCTTCTATCCCCACATCACCTTCCTGTTTCCACAAGGCTACCTTCTTATTTCCTATCATCTCTCTTTTATTTTGCTCATCAAATTATTCATATTTTATTCAAATTATTCATCTATTTCCTAAAAATGACAAAAACTTAACCTTCCTGATGGCTGAGTAGTAATCCACTATGTATACAGACCACATTTTCTTCATCTGTTCATCTACCGATGAGCATATCTGCCACTTCCAAGACTTAATAATTACGAACTGTGCCGCTATAAACACGGGTATGCACAGACCACTGTAAGATGATGTATTCTGCACAAGTGTTTACCTGCCCTGCCACCCATCTGGGCTTCTCTGCTGCTGCTCCTGAACTCGCTTCCTCCAGGCTCACACTATTGTCCTTAAAAACATGGACACTTCTACTAGTAGCTCTCCTTCCTGCTTCACTGTGTCCCCAAAGTGTCTTCTATGGGTCAGTGTTTTAGAGGGGATTCACAGCACCCATAAAGGAGGTCTGGTGGCTGGCTCTCATCGTGGCAAATCCTGTAGGGGGCCGGGAGCCACGGAAAGGGTGCACATCCCAGCTGTTATCTATTAGCTCTGTGACTCTGATCAAGACATAAATGAAAAATTAGAAACAAGCTGACTATCCATCAAAATGGGTGGTTAAATCATGACATGTCCATGGCCATCAGAAATGATCATGCAAATCTATATTTACTCACATGGACAGAGAGTCTCAATACAGTAAGTGAAAAAAATGATTAAAAAGAATGTGTAAGATGATGTCACTGTGTAGAAACTCCGTATTTGTGAGTAGATCAACACAGACACACAGAGAGGGTCTCTTTTAGTAGCTGGATAATTACAGGAGACCATAGTCTTCTCTTCACCTTTTCCTCTTCTCCCTGAATTGTGTGTTATGAACATGCACCATGCTGACATTTGGGGAGAAAAAACATTGTGCCATTAATGGTTGCCTAGGGCTGGGGGAGGGGCCGGGGAAATGGGACATGACTGCTAATGGGTGTGGATGGGGTTTCTTCTTGGGGTGATGAAATGTTCTAGAACTTACTGCAGTGATGGTTGCACAATTGTGTTGGTATACTAAAGCAAGGGATTCTGTCATTGAAAGGGTGAATTGGATGGTGTGTGAATTGTATCTTTTGTTACCAAAAATATAACTTAAGAATTACTATAAAAGAAATTGTAAAAGGCCTTAAAGTGATTTAAAAAAAATAACCATTCACTGAGCTGGGAAGTTGCATAATGTTCTCACAGGGACGCTGCTGCTCCACGCTCTGGTCTATGCAGCTAAGCCCAGCTGACTAGAATTCTGGGAGACACTGTCAGGATCAATCTGCATGTCCCAGCCCAGGAGGACTGACTCAGCCACTCCCGGCCTGGGATCCTAGTAAAGGAGTCAACGGCCTCACTATCCTGTCAGAGTTATCTGCATGCCTCTGCTGTGTCAGAGGGCCTCAGAGAACACTCCATGCCACAAGGGCCCTTCAGCATGTCTGACTCAGACCGCTTGCCTCTCTGTATTTGCTCTTCTGTTCAAAAGCTTCAAGGGCCACCTTGTAGCTCTTAGGCTGGGGCTTTTAACAACTTCCTAGTGACATGCTGGGATCAGAACTGACACTGGCTGGAACAGATGCCCCTCTTGGCAGGTGATAAAAGAGATCAGGTGCATCCATTCATCACCAGAGCGCTTCTCGAGCACCCAGCGGGTAGCAGGAACTGTGACAGCACTGCACTTACCAGAGTGGACACAACGGCTTTAGCTTTATGGAACCAACAGAAGGAAAAGAAAGATGACAATACATCAGCATGACAGGTGTTTTGATAAGGTCCGAATTCTACGTCAGGGATCAGGAAATGACAGGTTAATCAGCCACACAATAAACATCAAGAGTGGCTGCCATCAAGCCAGTCACCAGGCTAAGCACTAAGGACACCTAAGAAAGAAGACACAGCCTTGTCTCCTAAGAGTCTAACAGACTTGATGCACTCCATCTCCAAAGTCTGCCCAGTCTCCCCAGAATGGTCCAGGCAGACTTGGCGCAGCTGGGTAAGTTGAGGAAGGGAAGAAGTGGACATTTACAATTCGCCCACCTCCACCACCTCCATTGCTTCCACTCTGGACCAACACACCTTGACCTCTTGCCTGCATCACTGGCATAACTTGCCAACCATCTTCCTGTGTCTGCTCCTGCCCCCTTCAACCCATTCTCTACACAGCAGAGAGCAGGATCCTGGTTTAAAAAAAGGAAAAAAAAGAAGTAAGCCAAGGTCATAACACTCTTCTGCTCAAATACCTCCAACAACTTCCTTTTGCATTTATAGTAAAAGCTAAAGTCCCCAAGTACCCAACCAAGTCCCTGCATCCCCACCACACAACACCTTCCCTTGCCAGTGCAGCACGGATTCTGAACCAGCCACATTGGTTCCCTTGAGATCCTTTCAATGCTATGCTCTATCCATGGGCTACCCTGGGACCTCTGCTTTAGCACAGTTGCTGTCCAAGACACGCCTTACTCTAGACTGTCATGTGCTCCCTCCTCAGCTCCTCTGGGTCTCTGCTGAAGTGTTACCTTGCATACCCTGCTTATGCACACTCCCTCCACGCTCCCAGCCTTCCTTCCTAGTGAATGTTTCTACATAAGCACTTTTCACCCTCATATTTAGTATTTGTTTGTGTCTGTTTTCTCCCCACTTGGACGCAAGCTCCATGAGGACAGGATTTTTCTCCCTTACGTTCGCAGCTGTTGTCCACCCCTTGGAACGATACCGGTATATGCAGCTGAAACTCAGACCATCCGGGATTCTAGCTGGCGTGGTGGAGAAGGAGGTACAGGGAGGCATCACCATCACTCCAAGACAGAGCTGGAGTGAGGTAGGGAAGGGGCCCTCAGCTGGCCACTCAGCCTAGAGACGCAATCCAGAACAGAGACTGCTTCTCTGCTCTTTCACCTACCTTTTTGGTGCTATTTTCAGTCACTGGAGAGCAATGGGGACTAGGGAGTTGCCCCTGCAGTCAGAGTTACTGAGCCTTCCAGAAGTCCAGCACTGCACCCTCCTCCAGGTACCCAGGTCCTCCCGAACCTGAGAAGACATCACTGCCACGGGGTGCAGGCCTTTTCTGTTCCCACTCTCCCTCTGAATCTGCTAAGTGGGATTCACAGGCCCTGTCAGGCCCTCATCCAGAGTCCTGTGTTTGCACAACATTGAGAGAATGACCATGTATTTCACCTATCGGATGTCATTTTCATCTCCACAATGCTCTCCAGAAGACATCAGCAGTGTGGGTGGAACACAGGGAAACTGAGGGTCTGAGAAAGAAAGCTGCCCAAGGTCACAAAGCAAAAGACAGACGCAGACTCCCACCCAGGACTGGCTGAAGGCCAAGGTCACATACGGTCTTTCTACCACACCACACATCCCGAGACATGCAAAGGTCGGCGCCGCTTTATCTTCTTTTTCAGTCCTTTAAAACTGGCTCGAATGTCCTCTCAATGTACCACACAGGGAGGCCCAGCAGAAGCTTGGACATGAAGGTGGTACACCTGAAGCAGTGTTGTTTCTAAAGCACAAACCCACCCTCTCATCTTCCTGGTGGCAGGACGAAGGCCAGCCTCCTTCTTGGGCTCACCCCTGCTCACCTCTCCAGGCCCCAGGCATCTCTGCATCGCAAACTCCTGGCCCCCACCCCTTCCCTTACCACCACAGCAGCTGTGGGGACGGCCAGGCCAGGGCAGGATGTGCTCCTTGTTCCAAGCAAAGTTCCTCGTACACGTAGAAGCCACCGTTTCATAAGACTGAGGATCCCCTTCCAACAGTCACACAGTAGATTCACTCACCTTGCCTCTGGAGCAGCAACCCCTTCAGTGCCCTCACCCTCTGGATTTCTAATTGCCTGCTCCTGTGAGGATGCCAAAGAAGTCCTTAGAGGACAGAATGGACCAGAGGGGACATGCGTGCCACTGTTAGCTAAATTCATGCCATAAGGCTAGCTACAATCACTCATGTGTGACCATCTTTTGGGCCAGTATCTCAGTCAGATGCCAACTCATCATTGTCATCACTGCTGTGGCAGCATATTAGTTTGCTAAGTGTGCCATAACGAAGCACCAAAAAGCAGGAGGCTCAGGACAGGAAACTATCCCCTGTAGAGCCAGAATTCTGAATCAGGACTCCAGCAAGGCCATGCTGTCCTTTGTGCTTCCATGGGAGAATCCTTCCTGGCCTCCTCCAAGCTTGGGGTAGCTGCCAGCAAGCCTGGCTTGCAGACATGTCACTCCGGCCACATGGCCATCTTCTCCTGTGTGTCTTCACATTGCCTTCCCTGTGTCATAGCCTCTGTGTCCAAATCTCCCCTGCTGTTAAGACACTGGCCAAATTGGTCTGGGGCCTATCTGCTGGCCTCATTTTAAAGTGATTTCTGCTGGAGAAGGCTTATTTCTAAATAAGTTACAATCTGAGGTCCCAGGAATCAGGACTTCAAGATGTTTTTTGGGGGTACAATTCAATGCATTATAATCATAATACCGCCATCACCACACAGCTAAAGTTTCCACTTCTTCTGTTCCCTGTGGGTCAGGCAACATTGCCATGCTCTCCATTTGTCACCTGGTAGAGCTCCGGCCACAGCCCTTAGAGCAGAGGGCTCCATCCTGTGCATTTGGCAGGTGATAAAACTGAGGCTCAAGGAGTCTCAGAACTTGCTCAAGTTCAGCAAGGTGCCAATAAAATGCCACAAGAGGACTCACAGACAAGTCCAGCATCCACTCTTAGCCAGCTGTCTACACCAGGAAAGAAGCCTCCTTATGGATGACGTGATCGCTTGCTGCAGATTCTGTTCCAGGCCCACACGACTGCCATCTGAAAATGCCTAATGCTGTTACTTTCTTCAAGCTGGAAGTTTAAAATATCACTGCTGAACTCAACTTACCCCAACCAACTCTCAGCTTGTTCCAGGAAGGGAACACCCCACACATTCACATGTTATGTCCATTAAGATTCTTTCAGAAAAATGAATTATGAAGAGTAATGCATGAATATTTTACTGACTAATCCACGCAGCCTGCTTATACAAAGTCCTGAATTTGTTATTCTCTGTCTGCTGGGCCCCACTCTGCTTCAGGAGGATACAGCCCCAAACCCAGGCTGTCTGCACCAGCAGGTGGCTCCTGATGGCCCAGGAAGTTACACAGCGGCCAGTGGGAAGAGCCCCGGGCTTCAGGTCAAGATGCCTGAGTACCAGTCTCACTTCTATTTCCCTCTCCACATGAATTCCCCAGTTCCAGGCCCCAACTCTTTTTGGTACTCATAGACAACTTGAAAGAGTTCTTCAAATTTAGGGAAATGAAAAGAGTCTTCCCAGGTGCAGCAGTACACACCTGTAATCTGAGCAGTTCAGGAGGCTGAGGCTGCAAGATTCCAAGTTTGAGGCCAGTCTGGGCAACTGAGGAAGACTCTCTTTCCAAATAGAAAGGGGGTAGGGCTGGGTATTTAGCTCAATGCAAAGCCCCTGGGTTCAAACCCTAGTATTCCACCAACACCCCCAGCACAGATTGTCAATCTAAGCTAAAGAGGAATGAAGGAATAATTCATTCATCAAAGACAACTACTCATCTGGTCTGATGCAAGGTGAACACTCTGCTAGGTGCTAGGTGGACATTAAGGACTTATTAAGATGTTTAAGAAACCTAGTGTGTGTGTGTGTGTGTGTGTGTGAGAGAGAGAGAGAGAGAGAGAGAGAGAGAGAGAGA
>NW_004955461.1:5167782-5178773 GCF_000276665.1 Chinchilla lanigera
GAGAGAGAGAGAGAGAGAGAGAGAGAGAGAGAGAGAGAGAGAGGCAGAGACAGAGACAGAGACACAGAGACAGTTTACTTTATTGCATTTTCTCACTCACCCACATCTCAGCAAGGCCATTCACTAAGGCCATTCATCTGCACTTCAGCAGGAGAAACTGAGGTTCATCAAGTTAGGTGACTTGTCCAAGGGCACTCAACAAGTAAGCAGAGAGCCAGGGCTGACTGCAGCTGCATACTCCTCCCCTGGCTGCTGAGCACAAGTCTCAATTCTAGTTCCCTCTCCATATGAATTCCCCAGTAAAAGAGCCCAACTTTTTTTGGTCCTCATAGACAACTTGAAAGAGTTCTTCTAATTTAGGAAAAAGACAAAAAGAAGAAGAAAAAGAAGAAGATGGAGATGAAGATGAAGATGAAAATGGAGATGGAAGCTGTGACACAGGAAGCTGACCCAATCTGAAGCTTTAGGGAGCTTCCCCACACAGCAGGTGGGAAGATGGACTTAGAAGAAGACCGTGAGTTAGGGAAAGAATGTATGACTCGGAGGAATCCCACAGCAGCATGGGCAGGGTCTGTGGGGATGGGCAAAAGGGGCTAGCTGGAGAGGCTGGGTAGAGTTATTCAGCACTAGCTGGGTCTGAGAGAAGAACAACAAAGAAAGGAAGGGAGTCCAGGCATTAAAAAAGTCTTCTCTCTTCTCAAGGTTCAGAACTAGGAGGTAAAGACCCTGGGAGTCCATTTCACAGCTCCACTTCCTTTCCCATTGGAACAGGAACCTAAGAGCTGCAGTTGTATGAGAGGAAGACTCAGAAGAAGAGACACCACAGGCTTGCTTCTTCTTCCCTGATGTCCACTGAGATAGGAACAGCTCTAGGGGGTACAGAGACTGGTGGAACCAGGAGGCAGAGGAAGCTACATTCTTGTGACACACAGACATGACTCAGTCTCCCCAGAAAGCTCACTGTCACAGCCCTCCCTCTTCCTCATTAGCCAGTCCTGCTACCCATACATCTTCGCTCTCCATTGCCCTCCTAGTTCCACCAGGGCATCCTGAATGATCTTGCCTTTGCCCACACAATCCAGTCAGTCCCATGTTGCCAGGACCATCTTTCTAAAGGATGACCATCGTACCACTCCTGCCTGAAGCTTTCAGTGGCTCCTCAGTGGCTTTAAGATGCAGCTCAAGCCTCAGGATACGGTTCTTGCCATCCCCTCTGGCCTCAGAGCAGCCAAACATTAGGTTCCAACCATCTGAGTCACTCATAACTCCTAGCACATACCATCTATCTCTACCATCCACATCCTTGCTTAGGCCATTCCCTACACCAACATTTCCTTCCCTTCCTTTGGCTCTTTCCTAGCTAATTTCCATGTGTTATTTTAAGATTCAACTCAAGGATCACACATACCCTGTAGCAACACTTCTCTGACCCTCCCCGCAGGGTGGCCTCAAGTGCCTCTTCATAAGTACCCACAGCACTTTATGAGCCTGTATATGATGACCCATACACTATTGGTGCCTGTCTGTCTCCTGCTAACACGGAAGGTAAAAAACAGGACAGCAGTGATGGTGCTGTGTATGATCCAAACTGCACTCAATAGGCACTTGTGAGGGACAGAGAGAAGGGACAGCAGATGTTTTGGGTACTGGAAGGATCGGGCAAGGCTTCAGCATGCATCTGAGACATGCTCTAGAATAAGCTGGATTTGGGTCAAGTGAAGGGAGAGAAAGGAAACTCAAGTGTAATGAACAGCAGGACAGTGACAACAAAATGTATACATTTTGGTGGAGAATTTCAAACAGGGTGATTAGAGCATATGTTAAGTGGGGGAGGTTACAGTAGACCCAGAATCATCTAAATGCTATGTGAAGTCACCATTCTCTTGAGTATAAGGATGCTCTTTTAGCTACAAGTAACATAAAACCCAGCTCGAAATAATAAGGACATGATAGTCAGTGTCTTATTCCTTCTATCTTTCTGCTCCGATATCCTTCACAAGTTCTCCTAAGCTAGGCCACTCATTGTCCCGACATGAATGGCCATAGTTCCAGGTGCCGCACACCAACCCTGTAATGTCCCACAGCAGAGAAAAGGCAGTTTCTTCTTAAATGTCTCTTTCCCAGGAGAAAAATCTTGCCCCACCCCACACCCTGCAGTTTCCCTTCACATTTCATTGGCCAGAGGTGTATCACATGCTCATGCCTAAACCAATCACTGCTGAGAGAAATGGGACCACAGTGACCTCCCCTGGGACTTCACTGACCATCCTGAAGGTCTCTACTGGGGGTGCTTCTGAAGATTCACGATCTGCCAACATGAAAGAAGAGGAAAGGGTGTCACGCAAACAGCCACCAGTGTCTGCTGCGCCTTGTCCTTTACTTGCCTCAAGTACACCTCTCTTCAGAGTGGGGATTAATCAGCTTTCATCCCAATGAAGCACCTGGCACAGGCTGTTTGTGAGAAGAGGTTTACTTAGCTCACATTTGGTGCTTGCATTGGCTTTGTTCTAATGAGGGCCCCCAAGTGGCAATGGCGGAGCACATGCCAGAACAAGCAGTCATGTCTTAATCCAGGAAGCAGAGAGAACTGGGTGGGGCCACGCTTGCTCCTTAATAACAGTCCTGAGAACTCAAAGGGTCTCAGTACTTTGTCCCAGGAGCAGTGCCAAGCGACTGCGGGCCTCCCACTGGGCCCACCTCTTAGGGAACCCCCCATCCTCCAAGTGTCATCCTAAGGACCACACCTCCAATACACAGCCTCCGAGGGGAACACAATTAAACCATATCCAAACCACAGCAGGGTGCAATCTGCAACTACCCCACACCTCCACCCCTCTGCTGTTCTATTTTAGGTCTGAGGAAGTAATGTCCTAGCAGAGGAAGCTTGCTAACAGCTATTACGAGAAGGTCTATAAACGATATTCTGTTTGCTTTTCTAGATCAGGAGTTCTGTGATAGTGGGGGACAGGAAATAGCAGGGATGACTGCATCTCAGAGAGAATCCCCCAATGCCATTCTATTTCAATTAAGAATTTTGGCTTTCTCCTTGAACAAATGTTTTCGTTAGCCCTCACCCTAAACAACCAGCATATTCCCACAAGGAGGATGGTCCAAACCTTCCCCACAGATCGCCTAGGGGAATCCTGCCCTGAGGTAGACAAGGCCTCTTGGCAAAGCTTTCTCCACCCACCCACCAGGTGCTGCTCCTCCTCCCTGCAAACTCCTGGCTGCTCCTTGGCAAGCCTCCTGTGGAATGGATTGACATCGATCTGAAATTATAAGAGATACACACTTTTCCCTTCCCCTGAATACCAGTTGCAAGGTACTCAAGCACATGGATTCTGACATTTAATCTTCCTATCCCAAGTGCCTTGCATGCAGCAGGACACACAGGAAAAGTTTGTGCTATGAATTTGCTCTCCCCGCTTCCTCTCCCTACTGATCATGCAAATGACAACTCTGATCTAATTCTGGAACTCATTTGCTTTTGTTTTATACAGTTACGTGCCAAGCATTCACTGAACCACTCTCCTTATATATTGCTTGACTTGATAACTTTTTCAAACAGTGAGATTTTTTTACTATTTACAAAAGAGAAACTGAAGCTTAGGGACACTAAGAGAAAAGGTAAGGATCGATTTTCCCATAGCCCTCTGAGGAATTAGGGCACAAGATTAATATTCAAGTCTTTAGAGGCAATATTGAATCAAGAAAGTGGATCTTGTTGAAAATCCTGAAATTTATTAGCCATGTGACATTGCTAGTTAGGTTGTATCTCAGTTTCCTCCTGTTTAAAAAAGGGATAAAAATTGCTCCTATTTCACAGAGCTATTATAAGGATTGCATGAGTTCAGTGAGGTCCTTCTTGGAATGGCACTTGAAACCTATTTGATGTGCAATAAACATCAGCCACCGTCACTGACTCCAAGTCCAGGGGTCTTCCCATAACATCAGGACAAGTGCTCCTAGTGGTCATCCACCAATTGCATTAGGCAAGAGTGACCTGGCCAAAGGGCAGACCATCAGAGACGTCAGAAGGGTCACTGTCCAAGGCAGCAGTCTCAGAATGCAGGTCAAAGACCATGAAGACAAGGAAATGCATGCATTTCATCCTACAACACGTCTCAGCAGCTCAGCGCTCTTTTATGGGGCTCTGGAGGAACTTCTAAAGGAAAAAGTGACATAGGAACCAGAAGTCAGCTCAGTTCCTCAGCATCCAACTGTTGATTCTGCTGAAAGGAGTCTGAGACCCCCAAAAGCTTGCAGTCCTTTCCCTGAAAATCCACACCCCAGGGTGCTTACCAGATAAGGCTGAGAGAGACTGGAAGACTCTTGACCCTTGTGGATAAGAAGGAGCCTTTTCCCTCTGAGGTCCCACCCACTCTCCCACGTTCACCATCTTATCACTGATAGGCAAGACAATGACCCCCTTTAGGCAGGTGAGAGACTAAGGTCAGAAAGGATATTTAATTAAGGTCACAGAAGCAGTCAGTATCACTCTCTGGACTAGAACTCGGGACTTCTGAGTCTCAAATCAATGCTCTTTCATTATGCATGTCTTTTGTACCAGTTATTTGTTTTCTTCCCTCCCCTACAGCTCCTTCTCTTCCTGTGAAGCACTTATTGTCCTCTCTGTTCAAGTCATGGTGCTGGATGTGAGGAGTTACAGAGATGCACCTCCTTGAACCTTCAGCTCCTACCTTCAGCAGGCGGCCAGGACTGGCTCAGTAAGTGCTTGCTATCTGAATCTCATCTTTTTATTGCTAATGTTCTCATAGAGATACAGGTTCTTTTTTCCCTAAATGGCAGTTTTACATTCTTATGAATGTTCTTTCTCTTCCTGATCTCTGAAAGACTGAATGGATTAAACTGGCTAATTCTACCTTGATGCGTACTGTCACAGCTTATATCTAGATATGCCTCCAAGGGGGTGACTGATTGTGGGTGTGTGGACTGGTCCTCTGATGGGTTTAGCATAGTTCTGGGTATGTAGATAATGCTACCCAGGTAAGAAAGGATTCTCATGGGGCACAAACTCCATGCCCTCAAGCCAAAGGATTCCAGAAATGGGAGAACTGGCTTCTCCAGAATGAACACTGCAGGGCAACCTGAAAGTGGACACCAGTGCATTTGAAACAAAGATGTAAAATATGGACCAGAAACCCTAAGGACAGAACAGGACTCAAGGATAAAAGACCAGGATGATTTGAAAGAGAGCCCAAAAATCTTTTCAGAAATAAAGGGCATAGCCATTAAAATGAAAAACTCAGTGACAGGAAACAACAAACATAGTAAAACAGCTGAGCAACACCAGCAGGTGTATCTGACTCAGCTGTACTCCCAGTACCTGCCATTATCCCAGCTAGGTGTGAGGGGCTGGGGGGAATCGGAGAGTCCCAGCCCCACCCAGCCCCCTTCAAGATGCTCCATCTCATAGGGGACAAAACCAAAGGAACAAACAGGAGTCCCTGCACAACTGCTGTAATAACAGCTATCATGCAGGGCATCCTCGTGCAAGGTGCTCTTCCTCCATCAACTCAGCAAAGTCAGTCCAGTCAGTACAGAAGAGAAACAAAGCCAGGAGTAGCAGTGGGCTGAGTCTTCTGGATCCCCATAGCCATCCTGTTTCCATCAAGGTCACAGAATGCAAGGGAACAACAATAAAGGACTGGTTGAGCTCCCTTCTTCTATTTCTACTTGAAAGGACAATTAAAACTACAAAGGAAGCCAGGCACAGTGGCGCACACCTGTAATCCCAGCACTCAGGGAGGCTGAGGAAGGCAGACTGCAAGTCCGGGCTCAATCTGGGCAACTCGGGAACTTAGGAAAAACTTGTCTCCAAATGAAAAGGGCTCAGTGCAAAAGCTCCAGGTTCAATCCTCAATACCAGCCTCAATACCAACCTCCCCACCAACTACAATAAAATAGGCACAGTATTACCACACACAGAGGCCTAAGAAGGCAGAAGCTGTGAATAAAACTTCGTGCTCAATTTTGGAAAGGGAAGCATGAGTATCCCCAGCACTGTCTGCCCTCTTCTTCCTGTCCGGCCCACAGATCTACGCCCTGCCTGGTTCCGATGAACTCCGCCACATCTGGGGTAAGCACTGCCGGGTATTCTTCTTTATCCCAAACCACAATCCAATGGGGGCCCCTCAGTGGACGCCACCTGGGCTTACTCTTCTGTTTTTCTAACTCTGTGTGCCTTTGTGCTTCCTGACTTAGAGCGGTGGAGGAGGAGGAAACGCCAGAAATATGACAAGATCAGCTTAATGCGTGGCATTTCCAAAGGACAGGAACTGCAGGCGCTGGCAGGGACACCCCCTGCAGCAAAAGGCCTCTGTCTCTCTACAGCCCAGCAAGCTGGTGGCCAAGAGAACTAATGTGGCTCTCCAGAGGTCTCAGGGAACCATGTTTCCCGGGAGTATCTGGGACAGGAGCCCGTTTCCTCTAAATAACTTTGAGACCTTAGAAATCTGGTCTTAATTACCCCCTCACAGCAACGTGGCTACACAATACATCATGGCTGATTCCCTTACTCTTAGGCGATAGAGACGCCCAAACTTATGCCACCAGCAGGCCTAGCCCTCAGTTCTGTTTTTTCCTTAAGGATTCAGACAGATTTGTCTCTGTCAAATCATACAGTTCCCTAACCTCCCTGGTGGTCAATGGCGATTTGGGAACAGGGCTGGCTTAGGTTAGGAACAGTAACTGTGGCTTTAGAACCAAGATTTTAGTTATACAAAAGCACAAGTGTTGGGCTTCACGCCATCCCGTGCTGGGAAATGGATCATGAGCTGACTTTAAATGTGAAGACCAGCACGCATCTGCCTGTCTCTTCTTGGGAGAGGCAGTGAGCCTAGGTGAGCTGGTGGAGGATTTCCACCTTGGTAAATTTCATTTACTCATAAGGCAGGCTAAGAAGTGTTCGTGTCCTGAGGAGGAAAATGAATAATTGAGTCTGCTGCCTGAAGAAAGCACAGGGAAGTAGTCCTCGATACCACCTCCTCACAGCTGGCTTGCCAGACAGAAGTGCTCCAGGGACGGAATGAATACGTAGGAAGACCAAATACTGATCTGAGCGGTGACTGCTCCCATTCGCACCTCACTAGTACCACAAGAAACAATCCCTGACCTGGCCTCCCCCACTGGATTAGGAATCTCTCCCAGGGCTCACATGACATCCTCCTTACCAGCCCCAAGGAGATCCACATCCTAATCCCCAGGACCTGTGAAGGTGTTCAGTTAGTGACAAAGGGAAGTTAGGATGGAACTAAGGTTGCTAATCAGTTGATCTTGAAAGAAGGAGAGTAGCCTAGACAACTCATGTCGCCCCACACAATCACTTCAAGGTAGAAGGGGAAGCCAGAGGATCCCGAGGTGGTGCATAAGATGGACAAAGGCTAGCTTTGAACACTACAAGTGGAGGCAGGCTGTCTGTTCCTCTAGAAGCTGGAACAGACAAGGAAACAAATTTTCCCTAGAGCTTCCAGAAGGAATGCTACCTGGCAACACTTGACTTTAGACCAGTAAGACCTATTTCAGACCTCCAGAATGATAAAACTGTAAAAAGTGTAATTTTATGTTAAGCCACTAAGTTTATAATAATTTGTTACTGCACCTACAGGACACAAATACACAACTGTACTTCTCTTAATGGAATGTGATTTTTATTGCTGTGCATGTCACCCCAATCAATAAAAATAATAGCTAACATTTGATGAGTTTACAATTACTTTGAATACTATGTGGGAGTATAAGGTACTAGTAAAAAGTGACTCCTATTAACACCAAGATGAAAGGATCAGAGAGTCGGGCAGGAAGTGAGAAGCATCTTCCAGGAGATGGAAGCACAGGTACATTTTAAAAGATGAATGAGAGTCTTCCAGCGAGAGAGGAAGAACATGCCAGGCAAGGGAGACATAAGCAGACACTCAGAAAAATGACACAGCGGGACCTTTGCTAGCAAGTGCTTTAGTGGCTCAGCTTCAGGCTGAGAACAGTGTCTCCAGCCCTGCATTTCTTCGGAGGTTCAGAGGCTCATGCTCCCCCGCTTGCCTGAAATCTGCACACAGAGACCCTCCAGGCACCTCAGCCTTAACATGGCTAATGCAGAGCTTGACTTTCCCCACAAACATGCTCTTTCTAGGCTTCCCTGTCTCTCAAGATGAAACCAAAATGGCCTCTTAAGTGCTCTCCCTGATTCTGCTCCGCGTTCCCCATGATCCACTCTTCATAAAACAATGCCTTAAAACTGTCAGTTGAGAGGCTGGGGACGTAGCTCAGTGGTACAGTGCTTGCCTAGGATGCATGAAGCCTAGTTTGATCCCCAGCAATGCCGTCCCCTAAATCTGGATCTCAGTAGAGTCCACTACCAGGCTTAAACTCACCAGCGCTGCCTTTGCACTCGGTGGTGGTGGTGGGGAAATCCCCCATCTGTGATCTGGTCCCTGGTGCCCTCTCCACCCTCACCTTGTGCCATTCTCTTCATGGCTCCCTTACTGTTTGGCCTCCTGACCCTGGCATTCCCTGGAACACGTGGAGCTCTCCTGTGCATAGAGGATTTTCCACATTCCCACCCCTCTGCCTGGAATGCTGTCTCTCCCCCTAGACCTCCCTGCCTGGCTAGTTTCTTCTCTACTTTCCAATCCGGGATCAGTGAGCCAACATTGTGTCCTCATGCTCTACTCTGGACTCTGGTTGGTCTCCTTGATCACGAGTATCACCACAACCTGTCATCCATCAGAAATTATCCATGTCTTCCTAGTTGTCTGTTCCCTCCAGTGGAATGCAAGCTTTAGGAGGTTGGGGTCAATCTATCCTGTTCCTCACTATATATATCAAGACTTTACCCATGGCATAGCATGGAGCAGTTGCTCAATATGTGGTTGCTGAGTTGATCAATTAAATACAAAAGTGTGTGGCTGACATTGAAAAATGAAGCTGGAAATAGGAAGCCTATTCATCTTTGTATGACTGGCACCTCCCACAGTGGAGCCACTCAGCAAATGTTTACTGGATGTATGAAAGAATGACTCAATTCCAGATGAATCTGAGGAGTGCTGTCCTTTCTGGGCAAGGCTCCCAAAGAGGTTCCTCTCTTCCTTGGGGTTTCTTAGGAAGTAACAAGTCTAGGGCATACAGCAAGTGTTACCATGACTCTTGCTGTTACGTGTGTGAGGGTCATTTGCACAGTCCCCTAGAAAAGGTCTCTGGAGCCCACCTGCAACACAGCAGTAGAGGGAAAAGTGAGACAAAATAAGGAGGGAAAAATAGAAGGGGTAGCAGGATCCAGTCAAGTACAACTGAAGACTTCATAGGGAAAGCGCAAGAACAACACTACTCCAGGTAACCTGGGCTCCCTTCTTTCCTCTAGGAGAAGCCAGTAGGGAGTGGGTCTTCTCAAGGGAGGGCTCCATGGGAATGCACACTTTGTAAAGCCCACACTGATTTTGAAAATCTGGCTCGCTGTGGCTTAGGAGGTGCAGGGAATTTCAATTTCCTTCACCAAATGACAAGCTTGAGAAAAAGACCTTTCTCTCTAACATTATCACACACTAAAAATGAAAAACCAGCCGCTCAGAGTGCTCATAAAGGGGGGTGCTGCTTAGCTCACAAGAAAGGGCTCATTTTCTACTGAACACCACACAGTACAGGATGTGCTAAAATACTGCCCTTTTTTGGACTTGGAAATTTCTATTTTTCACACAAGAATGGGATAGAGAAAAGTAATTCCACATATAATATGGCGCCCATTTTATATTTTAAATCTGTTTGATAGCCGAATTCCAAATCCATTTGGAGTCGGACTAGTAGGGCCGGGTAATCTTTTTAACTCCATCTCTTAAAAGGCATAGTTTGAGATAACTGCATACCTCCAAAATAGCAGCAATAACAGACCAGACAGAACAAGAGAAGGCATGAAAGTAGAGAAGGTTGTAAGCAGAACGATGTATCTCCAAATCCGTACTATGCCTGGCAGTCCATAATCTGACAGGGTCAAAGGAGTAATGGCCCCAGAGCTTCAAAACTGGAAACTAGTCCTGGCGCTTCCCTCAACTGGCCACATCTTCAGCAAGTCTGGTCACCTCGCTGGACCTCACCCACGTGACAAGAAGGGGCTGAAACTGTACTTCTCTGAGATCTTTTTTCTTTCTAAACTGTTGCTTGGGTGACTAAAAGATCTGCATCTTCCTAGTGCGATCCAGTGGCTCTGAACTGCCAGACAAAGACTTAGGAGTGAAAATTGCAACTGAGATAAAAACTGGCCTAAAAACTGAATTATGCGTTTTACAATCCCCAAACGTTACTCAGCAATCTGTGTCTACTATCTGCCCAGAATCAATTATACGAAGAGTAGGTGGAGAGCAGAGCGAAGGCAAGCTGTTGGTCTTGCTGATCAGTACAGGTAAAATGAGGTTAAGTTATGGATGGTCAGGAAAGGGCTCTCCGCCTCCCTGCGCTAGTGGAAAGATAAATTATTAAAGGAAACCGCGTTAGGAGTGCCGGGTATCAACTCTCGGAAGGTATAAGCCGCAGAAAACCAGACACCAGCAAGTTTCTTTTTTCTTTTAAACTTCTTGTGGCCCTCAGAAACCACAGCAGGTCCCAAAATGGTACAAGCAGAAAAAAAACCAAGCCATCTGCCTGCTCTTCCCCGAGCAGACGCTGAGCTCCTCCTGGAAATCCTCACCCGCTCGCCTCGGTCTCCTTTGCTTTAAGCAAGTGGCCTGTGCCTGACTGGGGGCGTCCAGAGCCGGCCGGGGCGGCGGGGAACTTTGCTCGGCCACGCCGGGGAGACAATGCCGAGGCCCGCGCCCTCGCTCCGCGCCTTCAAGGCGCGCATCGCGCAGTCCCGAGCTCTGCGGGGAGGGGACGCTGCGCCCCGGGACGCCCGTAGTCCACCTCGGCGCCTCTGCAGGGCAGGGCCCGCCAGGCGCGCCGCTCCGGCCCGTCTCGGAGCTGGGGGTGCGGAGTCCCCTGGCGGCCTC
>NW_004955461.1:5179178-5208730 GCF_000276665.1 Chinchilla lanigera
GCGGGAGCCGAGCGCGGCGCAGGAAGGGGCGGGCGACCATGTGCCGAGGGGGAGGAGGCCGGCGACGCGGGCGGCTCGCACGATCCCGCGCGGCCGGCGCGGAGGGCGCGGGTTTCAGGAAATCCAAACACTTCGGCAGGAAATCGGAATCCTGACTAAGCATTCCCGGCCCTGCGGCCGCGACTCTGCGCCTGGAGCTCCCGCCGCTTTAACCCTTGGCCCGCCGGCTCACAGGCGGGGGCGCGGGGGCAGGACACCCCCCGGCAGGGCCCCGGCGCGCGGCCTTCTCTGCACCCAGCGGTGGAAGGGGTGGGATTTAGTCACCGGAAACCTTGGGCTCGAAGGGGACCTTTCTGTGGCCAGGACACCGGGAAAGATCCGCGACCTCGGTCCGGTCCTCCAAAGGATGGACTTGCAATCTCCTGGCGTTTCCCGTTTGCAAGAGCAGAAATGACTTCTGGCTATCCCGCTTCAGGGCTTCCTCTCTGCTCATTTCCTCTTTCTGCTCAATGCCAGGACTTTTCGGGTCAGGTTAGCACAGTAGTGGAATGGGTAGTACAGTATGATTCGGGCTCTGACCCTTTGCCTTTCTTCTACCGGTGAGTAAATCACTTAACTTCCTTGTGCCCCAGTTGCTTCAAATACGAAATGGGTATTAATACCACCCTCACGGATGTGAGTTGGAAACGTTTAGACAGGAACTGGTACACTGGAAACGTTCAAATAAATGATAGTCATGCTTGTCCTTTTATTGTTGTCATGAAGAGACCTCGGAGAATGGAGGATTTTAACTCGAAGCATGCAGTGTGTGGATTGTGCGCGTACTTACAAAGCCAGGGCCAGTGGCCTTGCCTGAGAACCTCATTTCTCTCCTAATCATTGGGTAATGAGTCTTTGCAGCACTCCAGAACAGAGGAGAAGGTCGGTGGCTGCGGCAGACCCCTCTCTGATGAAATCTGAAACTCCGCAAACCGCACGGTGCAGGATTCTGTTCTTGACCCAAGGATCCGGACATGGGATGGGGTTGGCGGGGTTAATAAATCTTGAGATGATTTACAACGTTTGGGAAACCAAAGTCAGTCTCTGACTGTCCAGAGAGAGTGGGTAGCCAGAGGGAGTGATTCATTGTGGTTTCCCACAGACATGCCACATTTGGGGGGTCTCTACCTGCAGGGTGTAGCTTGGTGGTTTTGCTGCAAGTGTTTCAGATTCTTTTGAAACCCAGACTTTGAAGAGGGAAGAACAGGCCGATGAGTTGTCCCTGAAGTGAATATCTGGGACTGAAAGTTGGGTACCAGCTCTTCTGCAAGTAAAGCAGACAGTAGCTTTGTCTCTTCTCTGTAGCTCTCTCTTAGTAGTCAGAAGTGGTAGGACAAGCTTCTGGCTGGGCACCAGTAGTCCTGCCCTAGGTCCTTTACAATTGCTGCCCATCTGTCTAGAAGCATCTCCCTGCGGCTGCTTTTGGCACACAGCTTAGAGCCCTGAAGTCAGTGCCTCAGAAGAGCTTTCCCAAGCATTTGATCTGCTTGCATCTGGCACCTGTATCCCACCTCCACCTCTCCCACACATCGCATACCTCGTTTTATTGCTTCACGGTCCTTCTCACCGTTTGACTGATTTGGTTGCTTACTTACCATTCCCCCATGGATAAGCTGCATTACAGCAGGATCATTGGCTGTCTCTAGTTCTGTATCCCAGGCTCAAGAACAGTGCTGGCCCAAAGGAGACCCTCAAAAAAGGCACATTGAGAGAATGAAAGGGGCAAACCGGATGAGAATTGGAGTTTTGACTCCTACATGAGGCAGAGTAATTCAACAGGAAAGCTCAGTGTAATGAAAGAAGTACCAGTCGGCTCTGTTAAAGGTCCTGGAAAGTTAAAACTATAAGTTAATTAAGACTGGCAGATGAGGTAACTGTGGTCTCATTGGTGCAGTTCCAGTTAATTACTCCTTCCTTTGTAAGTCCCCAGAATTTCTGTTCCCTAAAGACTGTATTTATCACATGCAGTGTGTGCTCACGAGGTGAGTGTGTTCCTAAGTGAAACTCTTTGGGTTGGGGGGAAGGAAAGGGTCCACATTCATTGGCTGCTCGCACTGGGCAAGATGCTGAAAAAAAAGTTGAAGTATGTCTAGGTGTTTGTTGTGGGGCTGAACAGAGCACAGGGGTGGAAGGTAAGACATCGGAAAATACAGTATTTCCAAGAACTGGGTGGGTGCTCTTGAATGGAGATTCAAAGAGGAGGTGGAACCCATCTGGGTAAATGAGGGAGGGGCACAGGCCTGCTAGGCAGAGCTACAGGGCCATGTATGGCTGGTGGTTGGCTCCACGTCCCACCTCCTAGCCCACTTGAGCTGCAATTTGATGCCCTCTGTACAGAAGATCTGTCCACCTGAACCATGTACCTTCCTCCTCTTTGGCTGGTGCTTCCTCCAGAGCTATGGGATTTTGCCCAGCCTGCAACGGCCCAATATCCCTGGGGCCACCCCAGGCAATCAGTGAATATGCCTCAGCTTTCCCTTCCTTTTGGGTGAGTACTTTCTTTCAGTCTTCTCTCTTCTGTCATATTTTCTCACTCCCTCCTTTGTTCTTGGGATGACTCCCAAGTAGAGCAGCTGTGCCTAACTCCTTGACTCCAAGTTCTCCTTGCAGGGAATGCAGTTCGAAGTACCATTCATTCATTTATTCACAGACAAAGGCTGGACACCACCTGTATGCCTAAGCCAAGAATAAGCATGAGCAGCTGGCATATTCAGGCAACTATGCAGTTCAGCATGACCTGAAGAAGTGGTGCATATTCAGAATGGAAGGAATGAGGCTAAAGAACATTTGCACCATTTTACAGTGGGGAAACCAAGGCACCAGAGTGATGAATAACTTCCCCAATGCCAAACTATGAGTTGAGGAACTTTCAAGTCAAAGCTCTTGTCACCCTGTTCTGCCTTTCCTGGTGGTTTGAACTCTAGGGCAGCTTCAGTGGAACCTACCCTTGGGAAATGGAAAAAGTGACAGGAAGAGAAGTAGAAAAACCAGGGGTCAAAGGAAGAAATTACTTCTAAAAGGAGGTGATGGCCCACACTTGCAAATGTCCCAGGGAATTCAGTCTATGAGGGATTGGATAGCAAGCATCCATTGCACTTGACAGTTACAAGATAACTTTCACCAGAGCTGTGTTGATGGAGGGAAGAGATCAGAAGCCAGATTGCAGTGGGTTGAAGAGTGAGTGGGAAACTGCAAGTGTAGACAACCCTTTTCAGAAACGTGGCTGTCTAGCAAGTGGGAGGCAAGGGTGGAGGCTTTGCTAAAGATGGGCACAAGTGCCAGCATCTGTCTGTGGGTGATGGGAAGGTCTCAGAGGAGTGGGAGCAGCTGCAGAGGAAGGGCCAATCTCCTAGATGGAACAAGTCCTGAGGATAAGGGAAGTGGGATCTGGGGAGCTGGGCTGGAGCAGGACCACCTTGTCAACTGGCCTTGGCAGGGGAAGGGCAAGAGGAAACACATAGAACTCTGAGTTTCACTGTGAACTTATCATGGGTTCACTGCCTAGGCCTGAGGTGGATCCTTATAATTTCTGTAGTTCAATTCCTCATGAAATGCATACTCTGGAAATCAAATATGGATAAATATAAGGAGACTTCAGCCTCATGACTGGAAAAGATAGTGTGAGCAGCTATTTTGGCCCCAAGTAGGTTAGTGAAGGAGGAAAAGCAAGGCTGAGCAGAGTCTTGGGAGCCTGAGCAGGCACAGTGTGTTGGCTGACAGTGGGGGTGCATGAGGAGGGACACCGATGCTCACCTGTGAGGAGGAGGAGGGGGTATTTTTAACCAGGATACAGAGCAAGGAGGGAAGGGTTCTGAGGGGGAAGATAATAAGTTTCTGTTTGTGCTTTGTGCAGAGAAGGCAGTGTGGGTGGTGGGGAAGAGTCTAAGTCGTTGCAGGGCTGGGGTGGGGGCCAGGCTTGAGGGTGGAGAGAGGGGGAGGCAGAGGGATCTGCACAGTTGGTGAGAGGAGGAGTTGGTACCTAAAAAGGCAACACCCTTTACTAACTTCTCGCTGTCTTGCTTCATACTGATTTCTCCAACAGAGTTTCTCATTCTTAGCACTGTTGACATGTTGGACCAGTTCATTCCTTATTGTAGGGGGCTTCTTATGCATTGTAGGATGTTTAGCAACATTTCTGGCCTCTACCCTACTGGATGCCAGCACCAAGCCTCCAGTTAGGATAACCAAAAATGTTTCCCCATATTGCAGTGTTACCTGGTAGCAAAACTGCCCCCAGTTCAGAACCACTGTTCTAACATTTTTCCTCAGATCACTTCAGAACTGTTGAATGAACCTTTGAATTGCCTTTTTTTTAGCAGAAGCACTGGCTCACAGTCTCATGATGACTTTGTGTAGCTTTCTTCCCTTCTTTTGGTTTCTATTTTGCCGTATTTTAAAAATCTGTTGTTTGTTTCATCTGTTTTTGAGAGGATGGAAGGAAAGAATCCATGTAGAGCACTTGGCTCAGATGGAGCACCTAGTTAGCATTCAATCATTACTTGCTACTATTAGTAATAGTTGTAGTGTGACTAGGCGCTGGTGAGACATCTAGCAGACACTCGGTGATTAGGGCCTGAACTTGTCGACCTTACAGACATGTTACAGACAAGAAGGCACTCTTAAAGTGGTGGACTTGTCCATACAGCCTGTGGAGAGAGCAGAAAGACAGAAGTGAAGTTTAAGCTAGAACTCCAGAAAACACGTACATTTACCAAGCAGGTGGATGAAGAGTGGTCCATAATGGAGATTTGAGTGGTCAGAAATGTGGATGAGGAACCAAGTGTGAATTTCTGATGTAGCCAATGTAAGTAGCACCCTTGACCTTTGGGCAGTGTGTGGGAACAATGTCAATTGAGTGTTGTCTTGTACAATGGTGATGGTGTTGACACTGGAGCTAGCTGTCACTGACTGTTCACATTGAGTCAGGTTCCTTGCAGATGTTCATGATTATTGTCTTGGTTACTTTTTTCTCATTGCTCAGACAAAATACCCAATGCCCCGAATTAAGGAAGGAAAGGTTTATTTAGCTCACAGTTTGTGGAGGTTTCAGTCCATACTTGGCTGGCTCCAAGGCAAAGTGGCACATGGCAGAGGACAGCGGCACATGGCAGAGGACAGCAGCTCATTGCAGTGGCAGAAAACAGCAAAAGCAATGAGATCAAAAGGGGGAAGCAGTGGCAAGCAGCCTCCTTCCCTCCCTTACATTGTATGTAAAGCACCTGCTCCAGGGCAGGTGTAGCACTCACATCCGTAATTCCAACAATGGATCATGAATCAATCATAAACTCTAGAAGCCCACCCCATGACTGCATGAGACTTTGGGGGGACATCCAGACACAAACTGTAACACTTATTTAATGCACACAATATTGTGAGCTATGGCTTCAGGACCACTTATCATGACCACTTTACAGAGAAGAAACTGACACAGCCCAAAAGATGATGGTGAAGGATGATGAGTTCCTCAGTGCAGTGGGATGGAAGGAGAAATGCCCTTTCACAAAGAGAGGACAATGCAAGGACAGGCAGGGACCCCAAACAACCTATGGGAATATGAGGGAGGTGCACAGCATTGGAAGGCCAGATATGCAGGCTGCCACTCAGAGGGGGTGCTTCTAGCAGCACCACATCCAGGTGCATTGGACCCTGAGGCAAAAGGAAAAGTCAATCATACTGACCCTGTCTTTATTTAAAATTTTAACATTTTGTTCATCTTAGAATTCTCCTGAGTTTTTCTTTTAGAAGCTTGCATGATTTTTTTTTTTTAAATCTTGACTACTGAATTTGTTGACATGCACTAGGATAGATCAACCAGATCACCAAGTTCTTTCAACCTCCTTGACCTTATTGCTGATGATTCCAGTTCCAGCCTGGGTCACTCCTTGCCCTGTAGCCAAGGGAAGACAAGGATCATGATTTCTGCCTCCAGGGAGAAGAGGCCATGAAAATGGTAATTCCTTAGGAAACCAAAGGTTTTCAGGAGGAGAAAAGGGGTGCTGGATACCGCGTAACAAATACTCACCTAACAGATATTCACCACAAGAGGGTCTACTTTGGCCTGTCTGGAGATTCTTGGTGCAGAGGAGAAAATTTGGGGAGTTGAGGTTAGAAGGCAAGCAGGTAGCAGGTCAACACATGAAAACCATGGAGCCAGGTAGTTGAGAACATGCACTCCCATGGGGGAGCCTGGGTTTACTGCAGGCTTAGCCACCTGTTAGCAGTGTGATTTTTACTTAGAAATGTAAAGCATTGAGCCTCAGTTTCCTGGCTGTGAAATACAAATAATAAAAGCATGCTTCTCATAAGGCTGTTATGAGGAGTAAGTGATTTAAGCCACAAAAAGTGCTCAAATATAATAAATACTCAACATTTTTCCTTTCTAAAAACTGTAAATACTATGGTTTAAATGTTCCTCCCCACACATCATGTGTTGATTATTTAATATTCAGTGCAGCCATGTTCAGACACGGGAACTTTGAGAGGTATTATTAGGTCATGAGGGATCTTATGAATGGATCAATGCCATTATTGTGAGAGTTGATTCCAGATGAATCTCATTCTCTCTGTCTCTCTGTCTGTTTCTCTCTGTTTCTGCCTTTCGTCATGTTATGGCATTGAAAAACTGTCCTCACCAAATGTGGATGCCTTGACTTTGGACTTCCCAACCCCTGGAACTGTAAGAAGTAAACTTCTATGCTTTATAAATTAACCAGTCTTTTGTGTTTTGTTAGAGCCACACAAAACAGACTAACGTAGCAGTATCAGCATTTAAAAATTATTATTATTTTTTAAGCTACTGAGTAAAAAAGGTGAGAGAGATGGGATGGTAATATGAGGCTTAGAAGGAAGGCTTGTTTCATTTTTTTCCAGTAGGGAGAGCAAGAGAAAGGTCCAGTGGAAAGGACAGACAGAAACACCTGGTAAGCAATGAGTTCCACCTGAGCTGGGAATACCTGTCCTACAGCCTCAACTTGAGCTTATCAATTCACAGAAAATTTAATGACTGGGATAGGGTCACAGACATGTGACCAGTGTGGCCAGAACAGAGTCAAGATCATGAGAATGTGAGACAGGACGAGGTTTCTCCCATCACACTGTTGTGGCAGCCTCCTTTCCAAAAAACCCTCTGAAAGCTCTGGGAGATGAGCTCTCAGTGGTATTTCCTCTTCCAACACTGCTGAACATCAGGGAAAATGCTTTTCCAATCTTAGGTTATTAATTTTAAAAGCTTCATTTCCAGCTGTAATTGACCTTTGTGATAAAAGGGACAGACAAATGAGTCATTACAACAGTCACTTAAGGAAGTAAAGTTATCATCTGTTTTGAGTGAAGTTAATAAGGTCTTCACCTTCTTTTCCACCTGGGAAGCCCAGGTAGGGTAGAGCAAGCCTCTGAGTGGGGTTGGCCCTTTACAGCCTCCTGGGCGGGATCAGTACCGGTCAGCCTGGACTTCAGGGCCCCACGTCTATCTCCTGTAGCCTTTGAGAACAGAGACTCTCATTCACCTGCATGTCCCAGAACCCATCTGAATGCCAGGCAGTGTGCACCCAACCCAGGCTTCAGGAGTGAGTGTGCACAGGACTTCAAACAGTGCTCTCATCATCTACTTGAGAAAACCTGCTTATTTCTGGAGTGAGCAACAAATGGGGAAAGAGGCTCTTGCAAAGGACTTCATCAGCCACTGTGTTGTCAGGATGGAATCAACCACATGCTCATAACAGTGATGGTGATGACGGTAATGATGACGACAATGTTGGTGATGAAGAATAGCTACAACTTGTCAAGTGTTTATGTGCCACACTGTTCTAATGATTCTAATGGCCTTTTCCAATGATTATCTCAAAATAAAACTTTTGTATAAGACTACTAACATGTACATTTAACAGAAGAGGAAAATGAGACTCAGAAAAGTTGCACAAGGAGTATCTGGTTTTGGTATGATTCACTCTTCAATGTTATTCTCAGACTTTTGCTATAAACCGAGCTCCTAAGGCCAAAATGAGGCATGAAGTTTGTACACTCTGAATCTAAGATACCTTTCAATATATCTGAGCCATAGGTTTATAATGTAAAATAATAGGGTCCCTCTAGTTTCAGAAGAAGCAAAAAACAGTCCCCTGGTGTTTTTGTAAACAGTCCTTAATTGAACTCAGCATTGGTATCATTACCACCAAGATCTGCAATTAACCAGCCAGGAGCCTGCTTGCTATGTTGCAGCTACTGAGATATTTACATATCCATATTTTAACTTTAGGCAAGACTTTCAGTCTGTAAATTGCTTATCCACTCATAATCATAGCTGCTGGGAAACTGCCTGGGGCCATTTCAGGAGACTGAAAAGAAGAGAATGCTTCCAAAGCTAGCTGCTGCCAGCCCAGAATAACAACAGTTAAGAATTAACATTTGTAGAGTCCTATAAAATTATAAAGCACATTCTCATACAGTGCTTTGTCTTGTTATCAATTCTCATATTAATGGGGAGGATACAACTGGTATGAGGCTTATTGTTTTTGAGAAGAACTCCCAAAGTCTGTTTCCTTCAGGAGTATAACAGCCTTTCATTCAAAAAATATTCACTGAGCACCTACTATGTCTTTAGAACTATCCCAAGTGTTAGAATATATTTTCCTGTTGCTGATTTCCTTATTTTTTTTCCTTTTTCTTAGCTGCTCATCCTGACAGGTGTGTTCATTCTTTTTGACTTATTGGCATTTCTGACTGCCTTGTCTCTTTCTAGAATATTCTTAAGAATTTTCTGCTTAGTTGTCATGAGTTTCTAGAGGCGCTCCTTGTCCTGGAAATATTTTATTTCTCCGTCAGTTTTGAGGAAAGTTTTGCAGGGTATACAAGTCAGAACTGGAAGCTGTTACTTTTCAGTGTTTGAAGCCCTTTGCTCCAAGCCCTCCTGGCCTTAAGGTCTGTGTAGAGAAGTCTGCTGTGATTTAATGGGTTTACTTTTATATGTGATTAGTTGCCTTTCTCTAACAGTTTTTAAGATTTTGTCCCTGTGATACACATCTGGTAGTTTGAGTATAAGGTGGCATAGAGAGGGTCTTTTTTGGCCATGGCTATTTGGAGTTCTACATGCATAACTTATTAGTCTGTTTATTTCTTTCCCTTTATTTGGGGGGCTTCCTGCCATTATTTCTGTGAACAGGTTTATTTTTAGGTTATTTGTGTTATCTTCTGATTTTTCACTTATTCCAATTATTCTTGAATTAGTCTTCTTTTCATGTCTATGAATTGTTGAATCCATTTTTCATGTTCTCAGATTGTTTTTTTTTTTTGGTTTTTCTCCAGTACTGGGAACCGAACTCATGACCTTGCGCTTGCCAGGCAGGCGCTTTGCCACTGAGCTAAATCCCCAGCCCCTGTCAGGCTGTTTTTAAGATGTCTTGAGTAGTTTGCTTTTGAAGGCATCATTGTCTTCTAGTTCTGAAATTCTGTCCTCACATTGGCCACTTTTGCTCCCCATACTTTCAATATGACTTTTAATCTCCTGGATTTCTGATTGGAATCTTTTCATGGACTCCAGTTCTTTGATGAACTGGTCATTCATGTTTCATATCATTTTGTTTAGCCAATCTAGATTTTTATTAGTGTTTTCTCAAAGCTCCTGGATTCTTTTGGCTGTCACTTCTATTATCTGTTTTGTTATGTCTTCTGTGATCCCACCCAGTACCTCTTTAATCTAACCTTCTCTGTTCTTCTGCAGAGTAATTCAGTTATGTGGCTTGTGCTATTCTGTCCCTTGGTGCTGCCTGGATTGGCTTCAAAGAGTTGGGAGTTTTGTGTGGTTTTTTTTTTTTTTTTTTTTTGGACCTGGGAGTTTTGGGAGGCATTTTGTTGCCTTGTCTTCTCATGTTTCTATTGCATTGTTTTGTGCTGAGGTTTGCAGACATTTATAGTATAAAGACTGTTGCTACCATTGTATAGAGTTCTCTTTAGTTGCTTTTCAGTGATGTACTTTGGGTGTGGCTATTCTTTGCCACAGCCCCAAGATCTGATTATTTTGGTTATTTTGAAAGGGAGGGTGCAGTGTAATTAGCCCAACAACTAAGTTCTCTAGTATTGTTAATGTCACAATAATCTGAGTATTAGCTTACAGAAAAAATAGTACCAGTCATTCAACTATGATAATAATAAGCATATCACCTACAGTAGTATCTTGCAAGACAAATTAGATATTAACATACAATAAGAACCAATTACATACCACCCTTAATCCTTGAGAAGAAATTTGCAATTCTCTTGTAAACACTAAGGCAACTCAGGTATTAACTGAGGGCTAACGTGTACTAAATATAACAGCTCTATCTCTGCTAATGGTAGGAAAGGATTCAACAGTGATTCTACAAAGTGAACTATCAAAAGATTAACACAGTTTTATTGTTATATAGGGTTAGTGAGTGGGGGAAATGCAAGAGGAAAACTCTGAAGCCTTAAACTTATGACATGAGAACAGAGAATTAGAATCAGGTAAATGTAAGAGAAAAAAACTGATGAGAAATAGAAGATAAAAGACAAATGGAGCAAATGTAATTTATAGGCAGTAAAAATAAGAGAGAAAAAATTAGAGAGAAAAATTAGAAGAGGAAAACTAAAGAAAAGAAGAGTAAGAGAGAAAAAGCAAGGAAGAGAAAAGACAAAGGAAAATTCCGCAAGTTCCAATAAACTGGTGCAGAAGAAAGGAAGAAAGTAGAGAAAAAAAAATAAGCAAAACAAAAGTACTAAAAGCAATGCATGTACTCACAAAAAACACAAATGAACAACAACAACAACAACAAAAACCCAAACAACCCAAAAACAACAAAAAAGAAAATTCTCTCTGGTTTTGACCACATGTTCTTCTTCTGGGATCTATAGTTTTGACCAGTATCCAAATGAAGATATTTCCCTGCTTACACAGGTAGACAAGGCAGTCAGATCCCAGAGCCATTCTGGATGTAGGCAGTAGGACTAGGACAATGGTACCAATGCTGTGACTTTAAAACACAGAGCAATACAGGCTGAGCCTTTCCTCTGGCTCTTGCGTAAGGCCTGTGACCTTTAGCTTAAAGCCTCCAGGGGCTCCCTGAAGCAGCTATCTCCTGTGGCTCTCACGCAGGCCAGGCTCATGGGAGACCTGAATCCAAATTGTCTTGTAGGTTCTCTGAGTTCCTGGTTCAAACAATCATCCCTTCCCTGGAATGATGTCCAACCAGCCAAGCGCTCCCTCCGGGGGACATGGCGGGAGCTTGGATGGGAGTCACTCACCAGCTATTACAGCTCACCACACCTGCTGGTCTGTTTCATCGCTGTGTTTCTCCCTGATGCCTTCTGTAGTCCCCGGCTTTCCCACTTTGTCTCTGTAGATTTGGTCTTCCTTTCTTGTGAGTCATGAGCCAGGGACAAAATGGAGATTGTCCCTTCTCTTTTACGTGTTGTATTCTGTCTCTTCAGTTTCTCTCCACAAAGGACAACATGTCTTCTTCTGCTTGGCCCAATCGTTCCCAGCGCTGTGACTCCACCTGACTCACAGGCTGGACACCCGATTGCTAGGATCAGGACATTCCTCTTGCCCCTCCTCCTGGCAGTACACCAGGATCCTCCCTCACCATCAGCAACCCTAGCTCCTCCTGCCTCCCCAGGTGCTAGAATGTAATGGTAAACAAAATTGCCTGAACTGTGAAGCTTATAGCACTGGGAGGGATAAAGACCCTAATCAAGTAGCATGCACATGTAAATATAAAGTTCCAAATCCTAAAAGGCTATCAGAGAAGTATGAGCCTAAAGTGGATTTAATCTAAATAAGATCAGGGAAAACTTCTGAGCTGTGATGAATAGGAATGAGGCAAAAGAGGCAAAAGGGAGAATGTTTTGACATGTGTAAAGATCCTGAAGCCAAAAGGAGTGTATCAGTTAGTTTTTGCTGCACAACAAATTGGTTAATGTCAAAACTTAGTGGCTCAAACAACTATTCAGCCCTTATTTCTGTGAATTGACAATATGGGTGAAATCAGATGAGTAATTTCCCTCAGATATCATCTGGGCTTACTCTTATGTATGTGGTCATCTTCCAGGTGTATTTCTGTTTTACATAATTATTCAGGGTCCAGCTGAGCAACCTAGGTTTGCTGGTGAAGTGGCAGTGTGGATTTAAAGAGGAACAAACTGAAAGAACTAGACTTTTCAAAACACAATCAGAACTCATACAACCTCATGTCTGATATGTTCTATTGGTTAATGCCTTTTTTGTTTTGGTGGTATTAGTGGACGAAACCAGAGCCTGTTCATTGAGCTATATCCCCTAGTCTTTTATTTTTGCTTTTGAGACAGAGTCTCACTAAGTCACTTAGTTGCCTTGGATAGGCTTGAACTTGTGATCCTCTTTCTGCAGCCTTCTGTAGGACTGAGGTTTTAGACATGTGCCATCATGCCTGGCTTAGTGAATCCCCTTTTAAAAAGAACAGATAAGACCCAAAATCTTGGAAGCAGAAAGGGATGTCTGGGTGTTCTAATCCAGGTAACAAAGAGAAGGTTCTTATCTAATGTTTTAATGAATGGAAAGACACACATATCCATCCTTAGCAGTCCAAGGAATATGCACTAAAGGACAGGAACTGGTCCAGTCCAAGGAATATGCACTAAAGGACAGAAACTGGTTTCTCTGCTTTGGAGGCTTTTCTTTATTTTTTTCAGGTTTTTTTTTTCTTTTTTCACTTTAGATGCTTTTAAACTCCACTCACTTGCTTTTGCAGCAACAGTGACATTAGAGAGGTTTATCTAAAATATAAACCTGATCTTGTAATGTTCAGTAACTCCCTAAGGTTTACAAAGCCTATTTGTACATCAGAATCATCAGGAGAAGCTGTTTAAAACACAGGTTCTGTCCTCCATTCTGGAGTCACAGAACTCATTTCTTGTCTAGAGAACTGAGATTAATATTTTGTAAAGCTGTCCCACACAGTTAGATGCAATGGATCCACCTGTGGGAACCACTGGTTGTAAGGTTGTGTTGATTCAGATTCTGTGGAAAAGGTTCTCTAACATATTGATCTCAGCAGCTCAGACACTGCTTTCTTCGAGAACATTTCTACCCCTCTCTTCATCATCCCCAGAACTAATGTCTTCAGTATTAACCCATTTTATCCTGTGCTGACTTTGTCCTATTATCCAAAATGTCTTATGAATACTTGTTTACATATCTGCCACATTTCCACTACCCCTGCCAACCCTTTTCCCCTCTCCAAGTAAACTGTAAAGCCCTCCAGGGTTGTATTTACCATATTAACTTTAGTGCCTACTGAAGGGCCTGGTATAAAATCCAGCCAATGAACCCAAGCATGTGTGGATGGCTGAATGGATAAGCAAATTGTGGTATACCATATAATGGGATATCACTGAGCCTTACATGGAAGGGAATTGTGACATATGTCATCCTAGAGATGAACCTTGAGCACAGTATGCTAAGTGACATAAACCAGACACAAGAAGCAAATACTGTGTGATTGTATTTATATGAGATCCCTACAGTAGTGAAATTCACAAGAGATAGAAAGGAGAGCAATGGTTGCCTGGGGTGGATGGGAGAGAAGAAATAAGGAGTTGTTTAATGGGTACAGTTTTAATTTTTCAAGATAAAAGGAGATGTGGAGAGAGATGGTAGAGGTAGTTGCATAGCAATGTGAATGGATATATTACAATAATTTTTAAGTATATTTAAAATAGTTATGGTAATACACTTTGTTACATGGATTTTACCACTATTACATGGTCACCAGGCATTTGTTAAATACCTCCAGGCTTGGGACATTTCCTGGTACAATGGTTTTGCCAGTGGTCTCAGGGTCTCTACTGGGATTTGGATTCTTTAAGATAATGGCTCTATACATATTTCACTGAGACTGTGATGAGTAACAGTCAGCTGAGGCTGGGCCATGGCCATGGACTCTATTTGTGTCTGCTTGGTTCCCAGGTCTCAACTCTTCTCTCTTCCCTACCACTGTGTAGCCCATGGTCTTGCAGAGTTGTCCTTTGCAGCCTCTGCCCCGGGGGCTGTCTCTAACCTCAGACTCCTAGAACAAATAGTCCTTGGCCCAGGAAGACCCAGAGGACTCATCTGCTCCCCTTCCCATTCAAGCCAGTCCCCTTGGCCAAGGAAACCAGATAGAGCCGCGGTGGCTGACTGGTCTTAGAAATTTCTATGCTGTGCATTCTGCCTACTGGAATAATGCAAGGTAAATCCGCCTCTTTAGGTAGTCCTCCTCTTTTTCCATGTAACCTCTCTCCAAATACTCAAGCAGCTCTGATGATCCTCCTTGAGGATTTCCCAGACCTTCAGTTTCTCAGAAAAGAGATTTCCAAACCCTTCCTCTACCTAGCTGCCTTTGCCTGACCCTATAGCAGCTGATTCATGTCCGCTTAAAACATGGCTCTCAGAAGTAAATAAATTCTTCAGATGGCATCTGACCAGTACAGAGAAGAGCAAGATTATTATTTTCACACTGTAGACTCAAATTTGCTCACTCCTGAAATGAATCCAAATATTCAGTACGTTTTTCAACTTAACTTATGAACCCAAAGTCTACTTGTTTAACTGCACACTTTGGACATCAGCTCTAGGTGAAATCAAATCAAAGTCCTTAAAGACTGAGATTGTAGGAGATTCCCTGACTGCACCCATGTTGAGTAGCCATGGGGCCATCTCCATTCTTTTACTATTTGTCATTAATTTGTTTGACAAATTGGTTAATTTGTCTATGAAGCCCAAATCCCTCTGGGTACTCACTCTGTTTATAGTCATGACCCCACTTTCCCAGGTTGGCTGTCCCTACTTGCTTAGGCAGGATCTTACCTTCTCCTCTTACAGTGACACCAGTTATTTTAGGACCCCCAAGGGGCCTCAAATGGCCTCTAAACAGGCCTCTTAGTGTCATCTATACTAGGCTTTCTTCAGCCCTTGGGGTCCTCCCACCAGAGCAGCAAGTCTACCCAGACTGTGGTCTCCCAGAGCCCCTAAACCCCAAGCTCTACTTCTCTTATCCTGGTGCCCCTCTTTGAGTGTCTGTTCCTACCTTTGCCTCACAAATCCTCCTTTGACTGCAGCCTCTTCTGGATGGAGGGTCACAAAGGATGCTTTGAGGGACTCCCGTTCCCTCGATCTTTGTAGCTCACACCCAAAGTGAAACATAGCATGGAAGGTGGTTAAACAAAGCAGACTTTGGGTTCATAAGTTAAGCTGAAAAATGTAATAAATATTTGGATTCACTTCAGGAGTCAGCAAATTTGAGTCTACAGTGTGAGGATTACTCTTGAGAATTCTTTGCCATGTTTGATCTTGAGCATGCTTACTAAGCACAAACAGTTAGACTGGCTTGTGCGCACAGTGCTGAATCCCTCGGAATCACTGGATACATTTCCTTGATCCTCCCCCCATCCCATTCTGTGCATATGACAAAGGTGAGACCTAACTGAGAAAGTTAATTAAGTAGAGAGATAGTATCAAAAGATTAAAACCAGTAATAAATCTCAGTCTTCTGAGATCCCCTGGAAATCATACCAAGAAAAAAATAAAAGCTCCTATCAGGCTCAAGGCGTTTTCATCATATTTATCTGCAAACTACAAGATATTTTTTTAAAAAAAGTCATTGAGAAATTATATTTTATGATAAAATCCCATGGGTTCATCCAATCCATAGCTCTGCTGTCACCCCAATTTTTTACTGTTCATTTTTGTTAAATAACAATCGTGTTTCACTTGGAAAAAGATTGGCAAAATCCTGCAGAGACATTGCTAGAAAACATGATTTTTTAAAAACTAATTTGAACAAGTTTTTCCTTGAGGGCAACCACTAAAAAGAGATAGGCCAGTGAATGTCATATTTTTCTGATTGAGCGGTAATGTTCTTCCTATTTGCTATTTTCCCTCTGTGTGGTCTCTGACCCGGGCTTCTTGAACTGTGTGTGGATAATCATCATTCTTATCTATACCTCACCTTACTTGTGTGTGTAGTAGATTTCCATAGTGCTTTTAATGATCTCCAAAAGGAAAATGGACTGGCAACACAGATGACAGAATGGTCCCATCCATTTCTGTACCCATTAAGGATATACTGAGCATCTCTCACTTTCATTCTTTTAACAAATACTTACCAAGCACTAACCATATGGCAGGTACTGTTCTTGGTGCTTAGAAAATCCCCGAATGAAAAACAAGCCTAGGTTATGCACAGTCTTGGGGATTTAGAATCAAGTCAGGCAGGGGTGATGTGTAAATGCCTTCCCCTCTGAGCCTTGTGTCCTCATCTTGGAATAATAAGTCACACTTATTATGAGACTAAAAGTGTGATTATGTAAAGTGCCCAGGAAGACTGCTAGCCATCTTAAGCCAAATGGAGAAATGTTACTTCTCTTCAGTGTTCTTGGGCAGAGCAGCAGACAGTGCAGCTGAATTCTGGGGCAGAGAAAGTTTGTTTGTTCATCTGTTGAATGAGACACGTAGGGAGCCTGAGAGGAGGTGGGTAGTGCAGGGGGAAGGGCAGCAATGCAGGGTGAGGGTAGGTGCCTGTTTCCCATTTATGACTGATACTAGCTGCCAAGTCTTGTGGGGCAATAAATAAAAGCTCCTTTCCCTTTCTGAGGGTAGAACCAGCAGAGAGATGCAGTAAGCGCAAAGAGATGAAATTCACAATGCCCTTAGGGCTGAATATATTCACAGCAGATCATGGTTTTACATACCTGGCCCAAAGACTGGCTAACATCTGTTGTCCCCTCTAGTCTAGACCTGGGCACTCTCCCATCGAGTTTTGAACTATTTATCTGATTAACTCTAGCCAATGGCTGTCACCTACCAATCACATAAGCAAGGGCCAGATGTGTTACTCTAAGGCTATCCCTCCACGGAAGTGTGTAGAAAGGGTCACAAAATCACCATCTTGCTACCATGCATCCATCCAACTTCTTTCTAAATCTCTAATGCAGCAGCATAACCTAGGATAGTATAAGAAATCTTTAGGGGCTTGGTTGTTGTTCCTTTCCTCTCCCAATCTACCCAGATTTGGCTTTAAAGAAGTCCAAATGAGGGCTCCAGAATCTGCATCTTAATATATACCCTGAGAATGTAATAATAATGGAAGATGACTACATATGTTTATAGAGTGGTTTTCTTGAAGGTGATCTTTGTTGGTTAATCAACAATAATTGCTTACCAGAGCATCTACTGAGAGCTGTGCTCCCAGCTGGCAGTGAGTATTGAGGCAGACTTAGTAAAGTCATTGATTAATTACATTAGTAGAGACAGAGAGTAGAGCTGTGGTTGCAGGAACTTGGGGAAGGGAGAATGAGAAGCTAGTGTTTAATGCGGATAGCTTCAATTTGATATAAAAGGGTCTGGAGATGGTGGGTGGTACTAGTTGCTCAGCAGTTTGAATATATCTAGTGTCCCTCAGCTGTATACATAAAATAGTAAACTTTTTAAAGTTTCATTTATTTATTTTATAAATCCTTATAAAGTTAATTATCATATACATAGATTAACAGCTAGAGTAACAGGCCAAAAAACATACAAAACACAAGACAATTAAATTAAGGTATGCTTCTAGACACATTGTTGATGCTGGATTACAGTAACTTTTTATCTCTTTTTTCCTATTGTCTGCCTTTTATTTTGTACTTTACTTATATGTTGGGCTTCTCATATAAGAGAAACCGTGCAGTATTTAAGCCTGTGTGTCTGATTTACTTCACCTAATATGATCTCAAGGTGTACCTATTTTCCTACAAATGATTTGAGTTTATCCTTCTTTATGGAAGAGTAGTATTCCACTATGTGTAAATCCACATTGTCTTTATCTATTCATCTGGTGATAGATATATAGACTGCTTCCAAGATTTACCGGTTATGAATTGTGCATAACATGGGTATGCATACCTCTCTGTGGTATGTCTTTAATTTTTTTGGAAAGGCACACAGCAGGGGAATAGCTGGGTCAAATGGAATTCCTTTCTTTAATTGTTTGAGGAATACCCAATCCCCATACCAATTTCCATAGAGCAGTTTACACTCCCATCAACAATGAATAAGGGTTCCTTTTTCCCAAAGCCTCTCTTACATTCATTATTTGTTGATTTCTTAATGATGATGGACTCTCAGTGTGCATTTCTCAAAAGACCAGAGATGTTGAATATTTTTTCATGTATAGTATTTGTTGACCTTTGTACTACTTCATCTGGGAAGTATCCATAAATTTCAAACACCCATTTTTTACTGGGTCTTTAAATTTGGGTTGGTGACTAACTGTCTTAGTTCTTTTATATTCTGGGTATTAGTCCTATGAGGAGTATCTGGAAATTCTTTTCCCCATCTATAGGTTGTGTCTTGCCTTTTGGTAGTTTCCTTTGCTGTGCAGAAGTATTTCAGTTTGATATGATCTCATTTGTTGATTCTTGGTCTTATTTCTTATGCATTTGAGGATTGCTCAGAACCTACACTTATGTCTTCAAGAATTTACCTATTTTGTCTTCCAACAAATTGTTTCTATTTTAATAATTAGATGTTTGAGTCATTTTGATTTGAGTTTAATA
Organism: Chinchilla lanigera; assembly: GCF_000276665.1. Taxonomy (NCBI): domain Eukaryota; kingdom Metazoa; phylum Chordata; class Mammalia; order Rodentia; family Chinchillidae; genus Chinchilla; species Chinchilla lanigera. The sequence continues at coordinate 5,197,782 of NW_004955461.1, forward strand.
CATGGTGAGAGTATGGGTCTTGATTCAATATTCAGCATGTGGATGGCTATTTCCCAGGACCATTTGTTAAAGTGGCTTTTTCCTCTAGTGAGTGTATTTGGATCCTTGGTCAAATATAAGGTAGCTGAGTATGCCTGAGATTGTTTCTGCGTCCTCTATTCTGATTCACTGATCTTATTTGTGTCACTACCAAGCAGTTTTTATTGTAGTAGCTTTGGAATCCAACTTCAAATCTGGGATTGTGCTTGCTCGTTACCCAGGGTTACTTTGGCTATTGTAAGTCTCCTCTGGTTCCACATGAATTTGAGGGTTGCTTTCTCTAGATTTGTGAGGAATGCTACTGGCATTTTGATTGGGATTATGTTAAATCTGTGTAACAGTTTTGGAAGGATGGCCATTTTTTACTACATTGGTTCAACACATCCAAGGAATAGCTTTCCATTTTCTCATGGCCTCTTTGATCTCCTGTTTGAGAGTACTGTAGTTTTCATTGTAGAGGTCTTTAACTTCCCTGGTTAGGTTAATTACTGAGTCTTACATTTTTTCTTGATGTGATTGTGAAAGGTACTGTTTCTCTAATTCTTCTGTCTGTGTGAATTTATTATTAGTATAGAGGAACACTATTGTTTTTTGAGTGTTGTATCTCTAAACATACCTTTTCAGGAAAAATATCAAAATACATGAGTGTGCTTGGTAGAAGGCAGCACCCTCTCATCCTATGGAAAATGAGCCTTTTTGTGTCCAGTGGTACAAGGTGTGGGTAAGAGATCTGAGCTAGACTGATCGAGTGCTCTTATGATTTTACATGTGTTGAGAGGGATGCAAAGATGTAGGAATGGGGGTATTATTCACAGTAGCTGCAGTAGATCCAAAAGTAGCTCAACAAATATCAGTTAAAGTTAATCATGTGCCTACTTTATGAGCTAGCAATTCCATTTTACTATACTTAAGTAAAGTAGTATGTATGTCTTCCAAAAGACAGGTACAAACATTTTCATAGTAACATCACTCATAATAGCTCCAAACTAGAAATAACCCAAACATCCATAAGAAGTAGAACACATAGGACTTTTAGTATAAACGTACAACAGAGTACTTCACTGCAATGAAAAGGTAAACTACAAACTACAAGCAAGCACCTGGGTAAGTCTCACAGATGTAATGAGAAAAAACACTCAGGTACAAAGGAGTATATAGTGTGAATAGTGCACGGATCCAGCTATATTGAGTTCACAAGCAGGCAAAGCTAATATAGTAATAGATGTCAGAAGAGTGAGGGATCAACCAGGAGGAGGCATGAGAAACTCTTTTGAAGTGTTAGAAGTAGGCTGTATTTTGAACGTGGTGGTGGTTACATAGATGTAGTCCTCAGAGAGAAATTCGTAGTGATGAATTCCCACCTCAGGAAAACAGAATGAGCACAAATACACAACCTTATGCTGCACCTCAAGCTTCTAGAAAAAGAAGAGCAAGTAAAACCCAGAGCCCAAAGAAGACAGGAAATTATAGAGCTCAGGGCAGAAATTAATGCAATGGAGATTAAAAAACAATACAAAGAATTGATGAATCAAAGAGCTGGTTCTTTGAAAGGATAGATAAAACAGATAAACCCATGGCCAACCTTACTGAAAAAAAGAAAGAAAAAACTGAAGTACATGCAATAAGGAATGAAAAGAATAAAATCACTACAGATCCTGTAGAAATTCAGAAGATCATCAATACCTACTTTGAAAAATCTTTACTCTTGTAGGATGGAAAATACAGAGGAAATGGACAGATTTCTAGATACATATGAATTACCAAAGCTGAATGAAGAAGACATAAAAATCCTGAATAACTCAGTATCAGCCAGTGAAATTGAGAATGTAATAAAAAACTTGCCAATGAAGAAAACCCCAGGTCCTGATGGATTCACAGCTGAAGTTGACAAGAAATAAGGTTTAACACCAATTCTTCTCAAACTCTTCAATGAAATTGAAAGGGAAGGAATTCTCCCCAACTCATTCCTGGAAGCAAGTATTATCCTGATACCAAACCAGAGAAAGACCCAACTCAAAAAGAGAACTATAGGCCAATCTCCCTAATGAATATAGATGAAAAAATTCTCAATAAAATACTAGAAAACAGAATACAACAAATTATCAATAAGATTATACACCATGACCAAGTGGGATTCATCCCAGGAATGCAAGGATGGTTCAATATACACAAATCAATTAATGTAATACACCATATCAATAGAGCCAAAGACAAAAATCACATGATCATCTCTATCAATGCAATAAAAGCCTTTGATAAAGCCCAACACTCTTTCATGATACAGACCCTAGAGAAAATAGGAACAGATGGTCTTTAACTCAATCTGATCAAAGCCATCTATGACAAACCAATGGCTAACATTATACTAAATGTTCAAAAATTGAAAGCTTTCACTTTAAAATCAGGAACAAAACAAGGATGTCCACTGTCACCACTCCTATTCAATATGGTTCTGGAAATATTAGCTAGAGCACTTAAATAACAGAGAGAAATAAAAGGAATAAGGATAGGGAAGGAAAAAGTGAAATTATCATTATTTACAGATGACATGATACTCTGCATAGAAGATCCCCAAAACTCTACCAAAAGGTGTATAGATTAAATAACCAAATTCAATAGTTTAGCTGGATACAAAGTCAATACTCAAAAATCAATAGCATTCCTGTACACAAACAACAAACAGACTGAGAGAGAAATTAGGGAAGCCATATCCTTCACAATAGCATCTAAAAAGATTTAATACCTAGGAATCAATCTCACAAAAGAAGTAAAAGATCTATACAGTGAAAATTATAGTACTCTGAAAAAAGAGATCAAAGAGGATATCAGAAAATGGAAAGATATTCCTTGATCATGGATAGGAAGAACATTGTGAAAATGGTCATACTCCCAAAATTATTGTACAGATTTAATATAATCCCAATTAAAATACCATTAGTATACCTCACAGATCTAGAGAAAGCATTCCTAAACTTCATCTGGAACCAGAAGAGGCCTAGAATAGCAAAAGTAATCCTGGGAAACAAAGGAAAGGCAGGAGGCATCACAATTCCTTTTGAAATTATACTATAAGCTACTGTGATAAGTCAGCATCGTATTGGCAAAAAAACCAACCTGAAGATCAATAGAACAGATTAGAAGATGCAGACACAGCTACAAACACACTCAGCCACCTTATCTTTGACAAAGGGGCCAAATATGTTCACTGGAAGAAAGATAACCTCTTCAACAAATGGTTCTGGAAAAACTGGCTTTCCACATGCTGAAGACTAAAACTAGACCCATGTCTTTCACTATGCACTAAACTAAACTAAAGTAAAAATGGATTAACGATCTAAATTTTGAAACAGAAACCATAAATCTATTGGAAGAGAAAGTAGGTCAAAATCTTGAAGACATAGGGGTGGGGAGAGAGTTCATGAACAAAAATCAAAGTGCAAGGGAAATACTTCAAAGAATCAACTGGAATCTCATCTTACTGAAAAGTTTTTGCACATCAAAGGAAATCACCAACAGAGTAAAAAGAAAACCCATGAGTTGGGAAAATATTTTATCCAACTGCCCCTCAGACAAAGGACTTCTATCTAGAACATATAAACAATTAAAAAAATCAAGCCCCCAAAATTCAAAGACCCAATCCAAAAATGGGCATCTGAGATGAATACACACTTCTCAGATGAAGAAATATTAATGGCAAATAAATACATGAAAAAATGTTCAACATCATTAGTTGTTTGAGAAATGCAAATTAAAACAACACTGAGATTCCATCACACCCCAGAAAGAAAGGCTATCATCAAGAAATCAACCAATAACAAATGTTGGCGAGGATGTGGGGGAAAAGGAACCCTACTGCGCTGTTGGTGGGAGTGTAGATTGGTGAAACCACTGTGGAAATCAGTTTGGAAATTTCTCACAAAAGTAGGATTAGAAGTCCCCCTTAACCCAACTATTTGCCTTCTAGGTATTTTCCCAGGAGAATTAAAAACATCACACCACAACGGTATGTGTGAACCCATGTTTATAGCAGTGCAATTTGTAACAGCTAAATCTTGGAAACAAGCCAAATGCCCATTAACTGAGGAATGGATAAAAAAGATATGGTATTTTTATACAAGGGAGTATTACTCAGTTATAAAAAAGATAAACTTAAGGCTTTTATAGGTAAATGAATGCAACTAGAGACCACACTTATAAGTGAAATAAATTGGACCTACATATGTAAACATCATATTGTCTCCCTGGTGTAGGAACATACAATAGATAATATGAAAGGGAAAGAAATTGCCCAAAGGAAGGAACAACTAGGATGAGGGAAAGAAGTAAGAAGAAAGAAGGAAGACAAAAAAACTCCCCATATGCATATAGAAGAATAGCTGGGATAACTGTACTGCTGATAGCTGATTGTATATTGAAACAGTTAATGCTTAAATTTTTAGCATTTAGATTTAGATTTTTATATCATGACCAATTTTGCATGCTTATATCTGGTAATCTAAGCAACTGATTTGAAGACAACAATAGGCAATGGAGCAATCATTGGTGAATTCCTACCATCTTATCTAGTGTCTCTAATGTTTTATCTAATAATTATTAATAATTAAAATATTGTTATTAATACTTGTTTTAATTCTCTTAATTGTTTGAACAATCTTCCATTCTTACATCTGGTAATCTGAGCAACGTAGTTGAAGATAACAATGTGCAATATAACAACCACAGTTAATTCCTATCTTTTTGTTTTGAAACCCTGTATCACTTTTAATGTTCTTGCTTTGTTTTGTTTATGTTTGTGATGTTGGTAAGCTGCTATTGTTCTTTTTTTTCTTTTACTACTCTCTTTAAAATAAAAATACAGTTACCACATTTAAGCTAAACGTTAAATTACTAGATTTAAAATTATTAAATTTAAATTATTGAACTATTTCTATGAATTTGTTTTTTCTGGAACCATTTGTGCCCATTTGTAATCCAAAAAGGTGGGAGGCTGAGGCAGGAGAATCACATATTCAAGCCCTGCCTGGGCAATGGAGAGAGAGAGAGAGAGAAAGAGAGAGAGAGAGAGAGAGAGAGAGAGAGAGAGAGAGTAAGAGGGAGAGAGAGGGAGAGAGAGGGAGAGAGAGAGATGGATTAGTAGAAAGGCCCTGGAGTTAATCCCCAGTGTCATAAAAACAACAATAAAAAACTCTTTGCCCCACTTTTTTTGTAACTTCAGTCCCTCCTGTCATGTGATTCCTGGAAAAGATGGTCAACTAAAATAACAAATGTGATTGTTCTTTATAAATTATAAGAAAACAAGATATAAAAAGGCATTATTATTAGTTTAAAAAAGGAAAGGAAATTAGTGTATGGAATGCTCAGCTGGTCTGAAACATTACAATCATTTAAAGCTATGCTTTACAAGGCTGCCTAATTGCAAAAGCTATAAACTGTCTTGGGAAAACAACTATTAAAAAAACATGACATTTTAGAATGTAATGCAAGTCAGGACCAACTATCTTGTGATAGTTTTTGTAAGAGAATTGTTCTGTTGGTTTAATGGGGTACTTCGAAACTCCAATTAGATTTTTAGATTCTGGCAGAGTAGACGTACATAATGAAATGAATATAGCAGGTATAGTGGAAGGTAATGTTACATAAGGAGATTATTTTTGGTGAGCTTCATTTGAATCCAGATGATTCATAATTGTATAATTAGATACTTCAATTTAAACATGAAATACAGTAAATTATGCAAGTAGCAAACAGAGTATTTCTTCCTGGCATTTTTCAATGAAATATATTAATGAAACATTAACACTGGTTTTGTTTGCAGACAACCATTGTGATCAGTTGGTAGCCTATGTCTAAAAACATTTCTTCTGAGGCTGAAGCATGAGCACTCAGGATGCCAGTTTGCTCTGTTATTCATTCACCACTCCCATAAGTCTGGGTCTCCTGGAGAGCTCATGAACCACCACAGCCTAGGAACCCTGGAGTTTCTGAATGGCCACATCAGCAGTGCATGATGGGAGCTTCTGATACAATTGCAGGGATATCTTTGAATGGTCTTTGCCTGCAGACCAGATGCTGTTATGGGTTGTGTCTAGACGTTCCCTCTCACCAAGCCTCATACAGTCATAGGTCAGGTTTTTCAGAGGTGGCTGGATCTAGAGTATGTGATGCTGAGATCAAGTATGTGATTTCTAAATTAGTCCACTGATTGGCTTGGCTAGTTCTGGGTAAGGTTAACCATGTCCCACCCTAGGTGTATGTGTTAGCTGCCCTAAGGATGGGTAGCCTGGATGGAACATAAGGGACAGAAAGGATTGTTGCTCATCGCTTGCTGCCTTCTGCCTGCCATGAACAGTTTCTCCTCTGCAGTGTTCCTCTGCCACACCACCCTGCCTTGGAGGCTGCAATTATGGACTGAAACCCCTGTATACTGTAAACTAAAATAAACCCTATATCTTTTAACTTTGGGTGTTGGGTATTTCGTCTCCGTAATGAGATAAGAAAGACACTTGCCTTCTGACCGCTGGCTTTGTGTCAGAATCTCGGAATAATGCACTGACTCTCAATTCAGTCAAGCATTCACACACCTTCCTTGTGCTACCTTTGTTCATGTGGGAGGTGGCTAATTCATGTATTATAAATTAGATATTTGGGTGCAGTTTTACCAACTGCACAGCTCATCTATCTTAGAATGCTTTATTAGAGACTCTCAGTCACCCTAGGATTAGATTTTTTTTTCAATATAATTTTTAGCTCATTTATTTTGCAGATGAAAAAAAGAATCACAGAGGAGTGGTCACTTACCAAAGACCTAATGGCTAATGGCAAAAGCAGAATCAAACAGATTTAGGTTGGACTAAGTAATTTGGTCTCAGGGCAAAAGGAAAATGCAGACCTTCCTGTTCAAAATTTAGTAAGGATTTCAAGATGGTGACAGGAAACATGAGTCCAAGTGTGGGACCTATGAGTGCCTGTGTAAATCATATGTCCTGCAAGCCAGCCTTGTTCAGGTTGGTTGTATTCCAAACTTCAGCTCTTTCAAGACAGTCTTGGTGCTGGAGGGGGTGCCTCTTTTCCTTGCCCGAGTCGAAACCAGCTGGCAGAACCAAAATTGCCAGGCAGATGGGGATGAAAACGCCAACATGATTTTGGATGAAGTCAGAGCTGGAGGTTGTGGTATAGGCTGCCTAATTCTGTACGCAGAACAAAAGTCTTTCTGCCAGTAAGTCCCAGGAACAGGACTTGGAATATGCAGGTTAGCCATCCTCTCTTTTATTGTGAATCCTCCTTCATTTGAACAGATAGTTCTGCTCTGTTTCTGGCTATGCCAGAAGCTTAGCAGGAAAGGTGCTGTCCCCCTGGGAGCAGTTTTCCCTTTTCTAGAGCCGCTGGCAGCACAGTACGGCTCTTGTTCTGGGTACAGAAAGCACCAACTTTGGGCAATAATCCTCTAACCTTGAATAACACACAGAAATGATATCACTTCCATGATTAGGTTACAAAATATTGCAACCTCTTTTTTTGTCTGCATCTACATCTGTGTCTGTGCCTGCTCCTGCATCTGCGTCTGCCTCTGTCTCTGCTCTCTCTCTCAATTGGTCTGGCAAAGCTCAGTTCTCATGTAATGAGATATTTTACAGCGATCTGTGTAGCAAGGAACTGAGGGAAGCCTCTGGCAAATGGCCAGCAAGGAACCTCGGCTCTTATCCCAACAGCCTCTAGGAAATTCACTCTTTCCTCAACCACCAGTGAGGAGCTGAGATGCTCATCCAGTAGCCTCTAGGGAATTCAGTCCAGTCTACAAACAATGGAAGGAATTTTGAAGTGGATCCATCCTAGTTGCCGTGAAATGACTACAGCTCCTTAGAATATGCTGACTGCCTTCTTGTAGGAGGTCCTTTCTGCACCTTCTCTTCCTCTTCCTCTTCTTCCTCTTCCTCATATGTGCTTTCATCACATTTCATTGTGATTTTTAATTTGATTTGCTTAGATTCAAGAGTTCCATTTTTGTTTTTAAGTTAAGATAGACTACTTCATATACAGTAACCCAAGAGTTCAGCTGCTCTTTGAGACCCAGGTCTCCTCTAATTCTTCTGCACTGTCCCTATTGGCCTCCGGTGACCCCTGGGACACTTTCAGGGAGCACTTTAGTTCTGTAGAAGACAGATGGAAAAGCAGAAACTAGGAGTGGGCCAACACTGATTATTGATCTTTATGACCAACTGCCCACTCCCAATTCCATCTTTTGCCTTCTGTCCTGTTTCGTTCCTAAAAAATCATCTTGGCCCTTCTTAAAAACCATCAAGTTGTTGTTATTGCTTAGGTAATGAAAGTATCCAGGTACATAATGAAGCTTGCACGAGTGGTCCTTTGGCTGTGGTCCAAAGGATTCTGGGTTGGTCTGATCATTCATTGCACAAATATTTATCAGCCAGTCATTTTTCTAGGTTCTGGAGAATATAGCAGTGAACAAAACAAATAATTCTTGCTGTGTGAGCCTGCATTCTCTTGGGGAGAAATAGACTATAACTAAACAAACAAAAAAGGGAAATACAAGGAATGATTGAAAAATACTTCTTTTGTTTTGTTTTTCACTGACCAATGTAGATAGCCATATATCTCTCCAATAAGACACAATGAATTTGTCTTGGGATGAGATGACCCAAACAGTTGACGGGTTTGTTGAACTATCCAGGGAAACTTCAAACTCTGGGACTGTGCCATGGAGTCTCTTATTCCGTGCCCTGAGGCTGCTCATTTGACCTCTGCATCAACCTGGGATAAAGAAATCCAGTAGGTGACTTATGCTGGAATTTGGAAGGACCAAGATCTCATACCATGAGCCTTAATTGGCAGTTGTGTCATCGATCATTTTACATCAATTTTCCACAAGATTTTAGGGAACTTCTTTCCAGACAAATGTCCTCCAACTGAGTGAGTTTTATGCTACAAGGCTATGAGGTAATAGGAAGAGAGAGCTATAATTAAGCATGAAATCATATCATTCCCATGGTCCCTAATGAATCAGACCCAGATTGTGGCAGCTATCATTTGAAAAAAGGTAAGACAAACTACACCTACCAACTCATCTGTTTTTAATAGTTATAATATTACTCAACGTGCATGTGTGCTTACATGTGCCAGAAATAGTTTGTGGCGCACAGTAAACAAAACATTTTTGCAGGCTGCATACATTAATGGGTGTTCTACTTCCACTCACAATCTCTTTTTAAAACATACAACATCTCTTTGAAGTAGCCATTGTAATTCAGATGAAACTGAGGTATAGGGGCAGTGACTTGCCAAAGCTTACCTGCTTTGCTAGCAAAAAACTGACAAAAACCTTTAGGTCCCAGGTTGGTATGTCTCTTCCAGATGAGTCATCTGAATTCAATTTCTTCCCAAGTCAACTAAATCAAATGCAGTGGTAGTAGGTGCTAGAAGCAGTGCTAGCCAATGGAGTATAAAACTGTGTCAGACAGAGCAGTTGCCCTTAAGGAACTCCCTGTCTAGTGGTGAGGGACACACACACAAATGATGCTGCTGCTACCTGACAAGGCTTATACAAGAAGCAGACACAGGGTGCTGTGGGAAATAGCTATGATATGATACTTTTGTCTGTCTGTATGAGTGTGTGTGTGTATGTGTGTATGTGTGTGTGTATTTGTTTTTTTTTTTGTTTTGTTTTTTTTTGGTTTTTCTCCGGTACCGGGAACCAAACTCACGACCTTGCGCTTGCCAGGCAGGCGCTTTGCCGCTGAGCTAAATCCCCAGCCCCCTGTGTGTGTGTATTTGTGTGTGTTGATATCTGTGAGTTAGCGAAGGCTACCAATGTTTCCAAGATACCATTGATTGTAAACTAATTTAATATCAGCCCTTAGGTAAACACTAATGGTATTGCTGTATTAAGTGGTTATAATTACATTCATACCAATTACAGAAATGATAACTTCATTGGAGTATAGTGTTAGAACTCTCTGCTAATCTGGGGATTCTTCCATCTGGGTAGGGACTCTGAGAAAATCTGTTGTCAACACTGGGATGGGCAGGACTGACACAGGGACCTTGTTTAGAGTTAGAGAGATCCAAAAACAGGCACAGTCCTCTCGGCAGGCACTAAAACAGAACCAGCCAGCGCTGGAGGTGTGAGGTGAAGAAATAATGACTCCTAGAATCCCTTTCAGGGGGAGTACAGCTCGTAAGAAGGTGGTAAGGAATATTTTGATCAGGTGTTTGTGGGGACGCTTGTGAGAGAGATCTCTGAGAAGCCTGCTTGAGCTGCCACTTGTCTTCCAGAGAGGCTGCAGTTGGGCAGCTGCAGGGGCTGTGGTTGTGCAAAGCGGGGAGGTGGAAGCTCAGAGCTGAACTGCTGTGCTAATGGACCCCTGTCCTGTCCTGACTCCCTCAAATAAAGACAGATTAGATACTTAAAGAATATACTTTGGAAGTGGTGTGAGATTACCGGCCTGTCTGTGATTACTGCATGGCCACTGTCCCATGTTCAGAAGCAGCAACTGAGGCAGGTGGCATGGATGAAGTGCCAGCCCAGAGGCTGGGCTGGGAAGTGGGCACTGGGGGAGAGGTTGTGAGTGCGGAGTCACCACGGTCACCAGAGCAGAGCAGGCAGGTTCACAATGGAGGGGGAGGCACTGGGCTGGAGGTTCTGGAGCCTTCTACAGGGGCTTTGCATGGCACAGGTGGCCACTTTTCCTAGGGTGGGTTGGAGCTATTCTAGGTGTTGAGGCTATTTAGACCTCATCCACAGTCTAGTGTGGGGGTTTTGTGGTTTTCCATCGGTGAGTTATGTTATCATTCACTGCCAACTTCCTCTGTAAGTCATTGCCTTTACTCTGTATGTATGTGAGACAGAAAGACAGAGAGAGAGAGAGAGAGAGAGAGAGAGAGAGAGAGAGAGA
>NW_004955461.1:5209146-5237422 GCF_000276665.1 Chinchilla lanigera
GAGAGAGAGAGAGAGAGAGAGAGAGAGAGAGAGAGAGAGAGAGAGAAAGAGGGAGGGATTAGAGGAGTTAGTGGCAAAGGATGAAGAGGGCAAAATGTGGAGCAAAAAGATCACTCTGGCTCCTGGGCTTCCAGTTTCCTGGAGCTGCCCTGAGTAGAATTAGGCTGTGGATAAAGGAGAGGAAATGATCATGTAGCTGGGAGAACAGTAGTCAGAATCCCACAGGTTTCTGTCAGTACTGACTCTGGTGCTAGTCCATGTGACCTTGGGACAGTTAATTTCTCCACAGTTTCAGGCCCCTGGTCTTTAATGTTCATCTGGAAGAATTACTGACAAAATTAACTAAGACCATACATCATTGGGCATGCAGCATTGCCCCAAAATGCTTAGTAAAAAGTAGTTATCATTGAAGTTGTTATAATAATTGTATTACTATATTTATAATGGACTCATTTTGACACTTTTTCTCAAACCAAATCCTTAAATAAACTGCAGGGGCAGAAAGACAATGAACCAAAGGACTCCATCATGGATTTCCAAGCAAGGCATCTTTTCATTGAAACCTAAAGTCAAATGCAAAGGCCCAGCCAGGTTCTGTTATTTTCTTGTTGAAGGATCTTGAGTAACATACTTGAGTTCTCTGAGAAGATTTTCCTGCTTAACAAGTGGACAAGAATACTCTTAGCAGTTGTATGATTGTCTACAAAATAATAACTACTATCCTACAGGGTTGAGAACACACACCTGGACCCTATTCCCAGGGAAAGGGAAAGTATTATGAGTGTTCCATTTCAGACAGGGTTTCCACCTTGCTCCTCCTGTCAGGCTCCTTAGTCCTATAGTTGATGTATAGGTATATGTTGAATGGATAAATAAAGGGATTTGCCCACACATTCACTTATCCATCCATCCATCCATCCATCCATGCAATAAACACATATGATTTGGACAAGATTTTTTAGGGAACAGATGCTCCCAAGCTCTGACACCCTAGATAGTCTCAATGACCTGCTCACTTTGAGCCCTTTCTCCTTCTTCTCATGGAGGATTTCATCTTTGCCAGTGTGGCTCCCCTGGACGTGGGGAAAGGCACAAAAATGGGAGAAGGGGTAGAGAGAGGCAGAATATCAAAGATATAGGAAAGAGGAAAGGGCTTGCACTTAAAATAGAAAGGAAACAAAAAATAGGCAGAAAAGTTAGGCTGATACATGTAATAAAGAATGGGGGGAGAGAAGTAGGATGGGAAAGATTCAAAGAGGAGGAACAAGCCACAAAGGGAATGTGTGTATGTGGTGAGGAAAGTAAGGTACGTTGATGAGCAGAGGAAAGTTCAGCCTAACAGATCTGGGGAAGCAAGAAAAAGAGTTTTGGAAGTGTCCATGTTACACAGTGCATCACGGAGACACTTCATTATGTTAGCTGCTGGACTGGGCTTCTTTCAATTCAAATGCACCCAGAAACAAACCTCATGAATCTCAAAATTTGTAAGTTTTATACAATTAATGAATTTTCACCACATACTAGTAATTAGATGAGCAAGAAGTGATATGGAAAAAAAACATAAAAGAGTCATGTTTTGGAGGAGCTCACAATCTAGAGGAAACATCATCTCTCTCTCTATCTCTCTCTGGTTTCTTTTTTTTTTTTTTTTTCCGAACTCACGACCTGGTGCTTGCCAGGCAGGCGCTGTGCCGTTGAGCTAAATCCCCAGCCCCATCTCTCTCTGTCTTTGTCTCTGTCTCTTTCTGTCTCTGTCTCTCTCTCTCATTCACCTAGGGATGAAGCCTCAAATGCTATAAGCAGAGAATTATACAAAATGTGATTAGTCAAATCTAGGAAGGCTTCATAAAGGAAGTGCTATTTGAGTTGGGCCTTGATGAAGAAGAATTCCAAGTCTTTGTGGAAGTCACAGCCTAAAATGAAACATAAATATGTACATGTATGATGTGACTTATATCCAGAAATTTCCCTAAAGCCCCATAAACTCATAGGTGGTGGTTTTTGGAGGTGGCTGGATCATGGGTGTGTGATCCTGGATCATGGGTGTATAATACTGGATTAGTCCACTGGTTGGTTTAGCATAGTTGTGTGTGTGGATAATGGATTTACTGACAAGGGAAGACCCACTCCAGGTGTGAGTGACAGCAACAAATAGATTTGTAACCTGGATGGAATAAAAAGGGAAAGAAGAAGGAAGTTTCACTGCTTCTTGCCTGCCTTGCCATGAGCTGTTTCTCCTCTGCCATGCCAGCCTGCCTTGGAGCCAGCCTACTATGGACTGAAACCTCTACAAGCTGTGAGCTAAAGTAAATCTTTCCTCCTTTAACTTGTGGGTATCAGATATTTTATTCCAGCAGCCAGAAGATAATTAAGACATGTCTATTAATATTCACATATAATACAGGATATATGTGTTGAGCATATGAATATGGTATATTGGGAACACAAAGGGAAAAGGGTCTCAATCTATTCCTGGTAATCAGGAGAAATTCACAGAAGAGATGGGTCTTAGTCTAGGTCTTGAAGGATGAATAGGCATTCATTAGGTGAAGTCTGTGAGGAAGGGCATCAGAGGGTAGGCAGAAGGAACACTGTGTGCAAAGATGGAAGGCTCCAGTTCTTTGGTCTGTGGGTGTCTGGATCAACTCCTGAAGCTTAATCTTGCAGGGCTACGCCTAAAGCAGTTGGTTATCTGTGTTTCAAAGGTGGATAAGGACAGCCTACATTGTGTCTCAATAAACAATGTTCTCAGTGATGAAAACACCCCATTCCTTTCTGGTGATGAACAATGTCATGTTGTGAAGCTATCGTTCCAGGAAAGTAATACCATCTGGGTTTGGCTCTGCATGCCCACTTGATAAAGAATCTATTGCCTTTCACAGAAGGAAGCCGTGAGGTTTGGAGGAGTGGCAACCTGAACTCTAAAGCCTCTTGCAACTGGTGGAAATTGTTGGGGACTGTAAAAAGGAACGACATCCATGGCTGAGTCCTCATGCCAGCACCTTACAAGTGCTGCTTAGTACATTGCTATGCCATCTGGGTTACAGCATTTCAGATACCTGTGTCCTGGTTGTCATTATAAGACTATAGAGGTGGCAAAGGAAGACCTCATAGGTGATATATGATGTAAGCTGGGCTCCAGGCTTGTAGAGCATTTGGAGACACGGATGGACGAGGGTAGGCTCATAGTCAAGTGATTTAATTTTACTCAATTTTACTCTCTCAACTGTAGAATTAAATCAGAGAATACGCTCTTTCTCTCTGCCACGAGGCAGGCAATACAAGCCCTACTGTGTATCTGAGCAGATTGAGCCCTGGCACATAGTAGGTACTCAATAAATAGCTGTAGTAGTTATTATCATTATCACCCCAAGCATGTAGGCAGATTTGAAAAGAACAAAGTAGGAGGTTCACTGCTATTTCCCCAGGGCATAGAACAGTGCCCACACATAGAAGACACTCAATAAAGATTTGCTATGTGAATGAATTCCTAGTTCCTCCACTTCTGTGACTTTGGACAAGCCACTTAATCTGTTTCCTCACCTGCATTATGGGGGCCATAATGACACCTATCCATGGAATTACTGAGGATAACAGAGGAGTGCCTGACTAAATATTTCCTGTTTCTATTATTCCTTGGCAGTGACTAAGAGTATCTGATTGCAGATCATCATATCTGCTCTTTCATGGACATTTTCATGGGTCAGAGAGACATTTTTTCACCCATGTGTTACCCTTCCATCTGAAGACCATGGTCTGAGAGTTGTTATGTTGACTTCTTACCAGGAGGAGAGAGAGGAGGAATCAAGTTCTGTGGTTTCAGAAGAGGTAGTAGTGTGTACAATGGTTATGGACACTGGCTATGGACACTCAAATGCTGGCTGTGCTGATTGTGGTGTGACTTGGGCATGCTCTTTGGGTCCTTTGAGCCTTAATCTTACAGCTGTAAGATGAGGATTACCAGAGTTACATGTTACAGCAGAGTGCTCATTAAACGGCTATGATGGAAGCTAGGAACAGTCTACCATGCTGAGCTCCCTGTTGAATGAAAGGCTCTACCCTCAGCCAGGTCCTGGGGGCCTGCAGTAACTGACAAAGGTAATTAAATTATACTGCTGGCAGAGGGAAACACTGGTGACCTGCAGTTGTCATTACACTGAATTTTTGGAAATGTAGGAAAAAGGTTGTTGAAAGAGACATCTTCTGGCCTCTTTCTTAACCTCCAAGTCACTTTTTAATTAGAGTTGTTTCCTGCCAAGATTTAAAAGAAAAAAAAAACCCTCCATCTCTATTGAGAAGAGTCTGACATGATCTTCCAACAAGAAACAAATTGTCCTGCTTGCAAACCACACAGGGATATGTTCAGGCCTTGGATGTCTGACAAGGATCCTGTTGGCTTTGGCAGAGTAGGCCTGACTGGGCACAGGTGTGGCGGAATTACTAAGCATCTAACTTCAGCAGTTCAATTCAGCCAGTATTTTTTGGGCATCCTATGCATGTGCTAAGCGCTGGGGATAAATAGACTAACCAAGACGTGGTTTCTGCCCTGGGGGTGAGGTACTCACAGCAGAAAGCCCTGCAGAACAGAACGCATATAGATACTGAGGAAGATTTCCTTGGTGTGACAGTGAGGTCAAGAGGAAGAGGTGTATATTTGATGAGGCCATTGCCTCTCAGTTTATCATGGTCTTTAGGACTCCAGAGAGCTTGTTAACTCATTTCTTTTATCAGTGCATTTATTTTTCTCAGAACTTAGGACTTTATTCTCGTTCCAGCTTGCCTCCAAGAAATGCCAACCGCAGCTTAATGGTAGCGTGCTTGCTTGGTATGTGCATGGCCCTGGGTTTGATCCCTAACACACACACACACACACACACACATATCAACCAGGCCTTTGAATGGCAATTTATTATTGCATCTTTAAAAATATATGCTCAAACTTTGCTGAAGATAACAATATGCAATATAACAGCCATTATTAATTCCAAAATCCTGTGTCATTTTTATTATTTTTGTATTGTTTTATTTTGGTCTTCATTGTTGTTATTTTGTTATTTTTTTCTCTTTAAACTAAAATTAAAAAGACTAAAAATATATGCTCATTCACCTAGCAAACTTTTACTAGGCTTTAGATTTTTCACAAGCATATGATGGATGGACAAAGAATGGGAAAGGCCCTAGGGGACACAGAGATGTTAGGGGAGGACCTGGACTCATCCGAGGGGAACTGGTGAGGACCTAGGCCAAGGTGGTACTGAGAATGGAGTGGAGGGAGGGATGCTGGAGATGGAAAGGTTAGAGTATGCAGGACCTCATGACAGATTAGCATTGAAGAGGGAGGAAGGGGGTCTAGACTGTGCTCAGACTGGGTTAGTCATGGGTGACGTTCATGTCACTGAGTGCACAATTAAGGTTTCCCAAGAACACTTTTAGGGTACACATAGCTGACTAAAATGCAGCACTAGTATGGAATTAACCATAAAACACAAAGTGAGAAATTTATAATTCTTCTTTACTTAAAAAAAAATTCTTCTTGTAACAATATGAAGGACGTTTCCATTAGAAGTATTCCATTTAATACTTATTCAAAGTATGGAACCGTTCTAACTCATCCCAACTTCCTTTTGAGTACAGCAAAGAGCTTTAAGGAGGCAACCGTATTTGATTGAAATTTAATGATAATGTTTTATTTTCACTATAGTCCTTTTGGGGGGTTACATTATAGCAAGTTATAGCAAGGACTTTTTACTTTCCATATGGTCTTTTTGTAAACACATTTATTTAAACTTTAGAAAGGAGTTAATATGGAGGAAAAAACATTACCATATATGGTGAACATTGTGCATATGCTGTCCAAATGACCAGAGAATGAGGAAGCACACACTCGGGGCCTCTCTTCCCCTTGCTCTCATGGGTTGGTGACTGGAAGTGATGGTTCAAAGGGGGTGATGAATGGACCATCTCGTTAGTATCACCACTAGTCACCAAGGCAGATAATTCCTATCTTAACCCCAGGGCTTAGATGAACAACTGTTCCTAGTGTACTTGGCCTAATTACATACACAATTTTTTTTTCACTCAAATATGGTGTTGCTTCCATGCCCTCTGATCTATTTGGAGGAAATAATATATTCACATGAATTTTCTAATGAAGAAAGACAGAGGGGCAGAAGGAGAATCAGTTCACAATTTATCATGACAAGGATTATTTGTACAGTAATTTCCCTTCTTACAAGGAAATTCACATATCACATACCCTGTCATCTGAGCCACTGAGCAATTGTGGATTTTTTATGGAGGAGATGAGTAGAAATGACTGAGAAGAGGCAGGTAATAACTGACCATGTTCACATCATCACCCTCATTAGCAATGGGAATGGCAGTATGATTGTGAGTTAGATACTATCTGGTCACCACACACATGCTATGGTCATGTGGACCCAGCTTCATGCCTGTGAATGAGGATTGTGTGTATTATCGTGACTTCATGTAACTGAGTTGTCACACATCTGGCAAGTTGAGTTCTAAAATTTGAATTCAAGATGTCAGGTCACAGAGCCTGTGTACTGTTGAACCCTGTCATCCTGGGCAGTAGTAATGGCTCTGATCTACGTCCTATATCCTGCAATCTACAAACACGTATTGAACATGCACTATGTTCCTGGCACTGTGCTACAGAGATAAGTTAGACTTAGACATGGCCCTCTGGGACCTCTTAGTCGGGGTTGTGGGGAAGGGCAGACACATCCTACACAACATGGCAATTGCCACAGTGATGGCACGAACAGGGTCTGATGAAGGCACAGAGCAGACAGAAGACCCTGCCAGGGAGGAGTGGCTGGAGTTGGCCTCAACAGGGAGGGATGAAGTTCCCTGGTGGACAGATGTGGGAGGTGGTGGTGTGGGGAGAGTAGTACTAGGTGGAACAGGTCACTGGTGCAAATAGCTGTGAATCAAGATGTTATGCTTGGAAGCTGTAATGGGAGGTAGCAGGAGCACTGGGGATGAATGGAAATGGAGACTTCAGACGAAGCATGTTTCAAGGACCTGCGTTTGTAACACCAAAACATCCCCTACACCCATCCACCTCTGGGTAAGGACTGGTAAGTCTCCACACACTAAGAAATCAGAAAGGTCAGCAAATGCTGACCCAGAATGGGGTCTTCAGACTGGTAGTGGAAATAGAGAAGACAGGAAACAAAGTCAAGGCACTTGAAGTCCTTAAAACTCAAGTCCAGTTTAAAAACTTCTCTCTGCCTTGTTTCCTTCAAAAGAGTCGGTGACATTTGCCATTTTCCCATTTCCCTAACAAGATTGTTGCATTTAATTTTCAGTTTTTCTGCATTTAATGGCCCTCCTTTAAGGGGGTTAGTGAAAAACAGCTCAGGGGCAGCCATCCAATTCTGCTGAATATGAGGAGGAAATTATCATCAGAGCATCTTGCCAGCCCAGCCCCTTCTTCTTCAATTCTCTAACCCCTGGAGTATTTATCTTTGGAAGTCATATTTACACAAATTCACAGTCATTTTTGAACAGAGTGACAAGTGCAGTGCTTGGTATGCACAGACACAGAATTCCAAATCATTCCTGGGCGTCTATGACAACAATCTATACCACTCACTCCGCAGTGATGGAGCACAGACGGGTTACAAGGAACTTTGCTAAGGGCAGGAGGAAGGAGGGAGATTCAGAGATGAATGAGCTGTGCAGTGAGATTAAAGCGCCTGAGGTCTGCAGGGGAGAGAAATACTATAAATAACTGTGGAAGTGCTGAGGACCTTCAGAGAAGCGGAGAGTGTGGCTTTGACAGTCAGAGGAGAGATTATTTCCAGCTCAGGGAATCAGCAACGGCTTTTGGATGGTTCCACCTAAATGGAGCGTTCAGTCATGTACTCAGCATATATATATGCTTGCTACAGGGACAAGAATTCTGCCAAGCACTAGAGACACACAGGTAATACTGAAGGAGACACAAAAACCAACTGTTCTTGTGGGGTTTATGATCAAGTATGGAGTAGGAGGACAGGTAAAAATATAGGTGAACCAGTCATTATCTGGAAAATTTAGGTTAAATGTAATGAAGAAAATCAAGCAGACTGATCAATAGATTGTGCCTTGTGCTGCTACGGCTACTTTATCCTGAGTGCACAGGACAGAACTGAAGCACCAGAAATAAATGTGCTTACAAGGATCTGGGGTTTAAGACAGAGGCAAGTACAGGTACAAAGGTCCTGGAGCAGGAACGAGTGTCAGGTGTTTGTGACTGCAGTGCAGAGGAGACAAAGAAGAAGATAAAGCGGGGAAGTAGGTGAGGCCAGAGTGGACAGGGCCTCAGACCATGGGAAGGAATTTGAATCTGACTGCAAGTGGAAGAGGACATGCTGAGTGGGTTGAGGTAGTCCCGATCACATGTGGGGCTGGTGAAGAAGCCATTTCAGGCAAGCATGCTTGGGCCAGATGAAGGGAACTCTTGATCTTGGGAAATGTAAATAATTCTATTTCCTACATTCTTCATATCCTGTCTCTGATGCAAGCAGTCACCTGTGCGCTATTTTATCTCTAAGGATTTCTTCCATAGCATAGCTGAGGAACATTTACTTTTCCCTGGGGCGATGAGAGGTTCAGGTTATACCAAAGCCCTGGGAGTCCCAGGTGCATACCTGTTGCCTTCCTTCGCATGCACACAGCCACACCCTCTGATCCTCATAGACAGAGTACAAGGAGGCAGGAGCAGTATATACCAGCCGCGGTGGAGAGGGCAGATGGACACAAGGCCCACACTACAGAGAATAGGGCCTTCTCACCCTGGAAGAGAGGGACTTGAGTTTGAGGTCCATTCTGGGCATAGCTCTTCCATCTCAGCCTGGAGGAGGGCCATGCTCCAGTGTGAGCAGGGATGAACTCACAAACCAGCATCCAAAAGCCCACTCTCTTCCTCTCTTGACAAGAGGTGGAAGCCAAGGAAAAGGCATATGGGGGCCTCTCAGAAGGGAGTAGGTTAGATCTGTGGGTATCCTCCCAGCCTCGTTTTTCCCCTTAAGAGATAGGCTCTGGAAGGTCTGGGTATCGGATCCAGGATCTAGTTTAGAACCTGCCACACTTGCTCCCAGAAGCTGTGCAGGCATTTCACAAAGCAGATTGTAGTGGGCATATATACAGGTTCCAATCCTAGACCTGCTATTTATCAGATTGTAGTGGGCATATATACAGGTTCCAATCCTAGACCTGCTATTTATCAGATTGTAGTGGGCATATATACAGGTTCCAATCCTAGACCTGCTATTTATCAGATTGTAGTGGGCATATATACAGGTTCCAATCCTAGACCTGCTATTTATCAGCTGTGACTCCTTGGGCAAATACCTAAATCTTTTATATCTCAGTTTTCCCATCCATGAAATGGGGGCAATACTGGTGCCTATATCCTAGGTATGTGAGTTTCCCACTCGTTACTATGTATAAAGCAAGTAGAAGATTAAGTAAAGCAAATCAAACACTCAATAAATATTTGTTATTGTTCTTATAAGAATCAGGCAGATTTTATGGTGACTGTAGCAAGGAAAAGTCTATAGAACAAGGTATAGCAAAACATCTGCCAGCAGTACGGGAAGAGCACAGAAGGTTGTAACGTCACATTAGCCACTACTAAGTGCCACTGTTTGCTTGGTTCACAGGACCAAGAAGCTGTGGCTTTTGTGTCTGAAGACCCATCCTGGAGCATGATTTAGCAGTGGCTGGCTTGGGCTCTGCTAAGAGAAGAGACATCCACTCCAAGCCTTCTTGGTGAGCATGAGTCCTCTGGTCCTCCGGGGCTCACTCTCAGAGTATGGGTGGTGGAAAATTCCTCTCATATCCAGCGAACAAGCAGATACCTGTGGCAGAGAAGGGATGTGCAGGCAGCCAGACTGAAGCCAGGCAGGTACAGGCAGAGCCAGATTCAAGGAGAGCTGGCTTCCCTGGGTGTCACCTCAAGAAGGTCACTTGGTTCCATTGCCCCTGGGCGGGAAAGCTCCTTGGTTTCAGAGGATTTGGGAAAGTGAGTCATTAGAGTTTAGGCTTTCTGGGGAAAAGGAAGAACCTTTCTTGGAGGAAGGACTTTCAGTGCACTTCTGCTCTGCCTTTTGTTTCCATAGAAATAATAGAGAGGCCCAAACAAGCAGGCAGCTTCCTTGGAAGGGGAGGGCTGACTGTCAGCAGAGAGCTTTCTCCCCATAGAGTCTCAGCTGTGAGCTGAGATGTCCTCACACTGCACCATCTTACCAAAGCCTCATTCGCTTGTGGGTGGTGACTGTGAGTTGGCCCTGCCAAACCAAGGGTAAGACCCAGAATGTCTGAGCTGCCAGAGACATCAGAGATCACGTAGGAGGACCCAGGAATGATGTGACTTGCCCCAGCCCACACAGTAAGTTCTGTAGACTAGGACCAAAGTCCCATTTAGCAGTGCGTCTCCTACTACTTCAGAATAACGCTTTCTTACCAAGAGCAATGCTGCCAAGGGAATTCCACACTTACTGAGATGTTTACCCATGTGCTGGGTACAGCATGCATGCTTTCCCACATATTACCTTGGTTACTCCTCATTACAGTCTTGGCAGGTTCATTCCATTTTCTCCAGGTTGCAGACGGGGTAATGGATCTAAGCAAGGCTGAGTGTTGTTTAAAATCTCAGAGCAGCTAAGTAGCTGAGCTGGTCCAGAGCACTGATGATAGATTCTGGGTCCATGACTAATATCTGTTTCCTCCATAGTTCTTGAGTCCATGTGTGTCCCCGCTTGCTGTCCCTCCCCCTTGTGCCCATGGTGGCTCCCAATCCATGTGCCAAGGAGCTGTTGGAGTCTGATGTTTAAGCGCACATCGGGGACCGTTTTGTTATTAAACTCAACAGCAAAGAAGAAGCCGCGAGCCTTTTTCAAAAGAGCTGTCAAGATTAATAAAATAACTCTTTTTTGTTTGCCAAGATGATACCAATGCTGCTTGCAGAGCCCTGAACAACTATAAATGAGCAAATGGAGAGGAGAAGGAAAACTGCACATTTCCTTCTTTGGAAATTGTTAATGTCCTTGTTCATTTATCCGCTGATGGTCTTGATACACTCCTTATCCATTTGAGGAACATGGTGACACTCACCATGGAGGTAATGATATCTTTTTCCACTTCTAATTTCCCTTTTGGTTTTACAATTTAAAACATGGTTTTGGAGGGTGGCTGTGGGTGTTCAGGTTTGACAGCCTGGTCCTTTGCCTGGCAGGTTTCTGGTTGCTTCGTTGGGCAGCAGAATCAGCAGCGGCAGGCTGACAGGCCTTGACACCGGCTGCAGTAAGCGTTTGTCAGCGGCTGTCAAGGTTCTTCTTGTCCAGCTTGACCTGGATAAAGCAGTTCTGCCCTCAAAGGCCCCAGTGCAGCAGTCAGCTTATCTTTTATTTTCCTTTCCTGGTCAATGCAAGAAGCTGAGAGTCAGGTCCACAGTATAGGAGTTTCACCCACTTCCTTCCTTGGAGCCTGTTTTGTCAGCCCTGGCTGCAGATTGAAGAAAGACAGTTTTGCAGCTTTTCTCTCTATGTGCAGAACTCCATTCAGTTTGTGCTTGTCCAAGAGCTGCCACACTTATTACAAGGACAGTCTGTGTGGTTGGGGAACCACACCACGCCCCAACTCCCTTGATTAGAGCAGTTCCTCATGGCTGCACGGCTGTTCACACAGTGTGGTTTTCACGCCCACCCTTGGAGGCAGGGAGAGGGTTTTTTAACAGTTATTTTGCAGATGAGAAGACTGAGACTCTGTGACAGGGCTAGGGAAAGAATCTGAGTTCCAGTGAAGCTTTCTCCCAGCTCTGCCATGCCTTAGGTGTAAAAACAATGGAGCATGAGCCCATGAATACACACACACACACACACACACACACACACACACACACACACACACATGCCATGTGCTTAATCCCGTAGCCACAGAAGAAGTCCCATCAATGTTAGGAATATGACCTGTCCGTGACTGCTATCACTACTTGACAGTGTCATAAGGCATAAATGTTGTAATTAGAAAAGCGGAAAAAAATCAGAGATGTAAACACTGATGAGAAGGAGGCAGACTATTCAGTGCAGATCTGACCTTCTATTCACAACACTCAGGATATTCAATTAACAAACATTTCCAATAATAGTGTTCTGTAAGATGGCTGAGTAACAAAATCAGTACCTTCCATTGTAATAAACACAGAAGTGAAAGAGTCCATTTATAATTGCTACAGGTACCATATCATTATGTTAAGATGTATGCAAAGACAGTTTGAAGATGCTGCCAGGGAATATAAACAAACACACAAACATATGAAACAACAATTCCAAGAGAAGAAGAGTCACACTTCACATATGTCCTCTGTCCCTGTTAATATTTAAATTTAACATGATCCAAATTAAAAAATAGATCCCCTCAAATTAGATATGCTGAAGTTTATATGAGAAAAAGACACAGATCAAAATAAATTCTGAAAAGTATAAATTGGTCTAGGCTGGAGGGTATTAAAGTTCATTATAAAGCTCAAATGCATGGTTTGTTAATGGTACATGAATAGACAGGCCAATAAAATGGCATTTATTTCAGTGCTAGGGATTGAATGCAGGACCCTGCACATTCTAGGGAAATGCTCTACCACTGAGCTACATCCTCATCCCTAAATAGCATGTTGAGTCTAGAAATAGATCCAAATAGACAGTTTGTGATTAAGAAAACATTTCCAGTCAGCGGGAGAAAGGAGCTTATTTAATAAATAGTGTTGTGTTTAGACCAATCGCAGCCATCTAAAACAAACTTTAGATTTCTTCTTAGCTCTTTTTATCCCAGGATCAATTCCAGAGGGAGCAAAGATTTAAATTTTTAAAAATTTGATGAAAGTATTATAAGAAAACATGGGAGATTTCATTTAAATAATATCCAAATGGAGAACCTCATATTTTTAAACATTATATAGACTCCAGAATCCATAAAAGAAGATTGATAAATATGACATCACAGAATTAAAAAGTTCTGCATTATAAAAAATGACTGTTAAGTCAAAAGGTTAGCAGCACACTTGGCTGGAAAAGCCGTTTCCACGGTGTTGGATGAAAGAGCTAATTTCCTCAGTCCTTGCACAGACTCCAGAGGAGCACAGGAAAAGACCAAAGACTGTGTGGAAGAGCAAAGGACCCGAGCAGACAATTCAAGTTCACAGAAAAATAGCAGTGTCTTTTAAAAACATGAAAAGTGTCACCCTCATTGTTTTTTTTTTTTTTTTTTTCAGTACCGGGGATCAAACTCACGACCTTGCGCTTGCAAGGCAGGCGCTTATGCCACTGAGCTATATTCCCAGCCCCAACCCTCACTGTTAAAAATAAATGCAAACAAAAATTTTTTCACAGTACCATATTCACCCATTAAGCAAGTGCAAATGATACGTACACAACATTGGGTTAAGGGTGGGGAACCCTGGCACTCTGTTGTGGGAGCCGAAATCGGTATAACCTCTCCACAGGGCCATTCAGCAATATCTTCCTAAGTAAAATGCAAGCACTTCTCCAATGGAGCAATGCCACTTCTAAGAATGAATCTACATGTACATTTACACAATTACTTAATGACACATGTATAGGATTTTATTTTTGAAGAGGGAAAGGTTTATTTAGTTCACAGTCTGTGGGGGTTTCAGCCTATAATCAGCTGGCTCCAAGGCAGGGTGGCATGGCACAGGGTCAACAGTTCAAGGTAGTAGAAGGCAGCAAAGGCAGCTAGAGCAAAAAGGGGAATGTAGTGCTCACACAATCTCCATGCCCTCCTTTTGCACAGGCTCAGGATGTTTACAAAGTGAGGACCCTGGCCCCCTGCTGAGTCACTTAGTTAAACTTCTAAACTTTTCAGGTTGACACAATGAACAACATTCTAGAGTAGTAAGGGCATGTCGTCTATACCCCATGATGTAGAACTACTGAGTTACTTAGTTAAGCTTCTAGGCCTTTCAAGTTGACACAGTATATTAACCATTATAATCTGCCTCTTGTCAATGTGGCAACTGGACGCATTTCTTTAAACCGGTTTGTAGATATGAAGACATGATTATTCTTATCATTTCACAACTTGAACATTATAACATAGGTTTAAGAATCCTTAAGAACCGGTATTAAGTCTATCAACATTATATTACATTAGAACCATACATTTTGCCCCTGGCCTCCCAGCAACTATGCAAAAGGCATTCAGTCCATCTCTAAGAGCTGCCAAAGTACTAACAGTTTCAGTACTGCTGAAGAGTGTGAGTCCCAATCTCCCTTCAGATGTAAGGCAAACTCAGCTTCAACCCCTGTATAAATGAAAAGTTAAATGCTTCCAACATTCAATGGCGCAAGATAAACGTTACCATTCCAAAAGTTACAAACAGGGACATACAAAGGACTGGGACTGAAGAAAGAGAAAAGCCAACCAGGCAAACATTAAGTCCTGTAGTCCACACGTATCATCTGAGGCAATCTGTGGCAAATTGTGAGCTCCAAAGAGCTTGTGTGGTTCCACCCCTGAGGCATTTGTGGTGATTGTAGATTAGGATATTATTAATAGAAAAGACAGGAAATAACTTACACACAGGGGGTCACACTCTTTTAGTGAAATAAGAGTGTAGTTTTCAAAAGCACAAGTAGTCTTTTTTTTTTTTTTTTTGGTTTTTCTCTGGTACCGGGAATCAAACTCACGACCTTGCGCTTGTCAGGCAGGCGCTTTGCCGCTGAGCTAAATCCCCAGCCCTAGCACAAGTAGTCTTGTGGGAGAAAGAGACTCATGGAAATAAGCAAGATACCCACACATCAAGTGTTGTCAACCTGCTCATGAAATTCTCCTAGTGGACAGAGATGAATGTGCTTAGCTCTATCTACACAGATGGAGTAGGAGAGACTTCAGAGTGCTAATTATAATAAGGCTGGATTTGAAGGGTGCGGGTAAGCTTTCCAGGAAGAAGTGGACATCAACATGCTGCTTGTGTTCTGGACTAATACTCTGGCTCCGTGGTTTGACAATCAATGGCATTTATGATAATAACAGTACAAAATGTTTGGAACCAAGACTATTCCAGAAGATTGGGGATATTTGTTCTCTGTGGATAAGGAGGGAAATAAATATTGTTCAACAAACATTGTTTGGCACCTCCAGGTCCTGGGTTGTTATTTTTTTTTTTTAGTTTTCTTCAGGTACCAGGAATTGAACTCATGACCTTGCACCTGCCAGGCAGGTGCTTTGCCACTGAGCTAAATCCCCAGCACCCCCTGGGTTGTTATTAATATAGAGATAAACAAGATACCTTGAAATGTAAAACTGAATAAATCTCAAGCCATCTGTTGGAAATGGAAACAGGATTCTGACTCCCAGAAAAGTCTCCTAAACGTTTACATGCATTAACTCATTCAAGTAATCACTTCAAAGGCCCTGGGACAGAGTATGTCAGACCAGTGCCCAGCAGCAGAGCCTGAAGCAGGTATTCTGGTGCATGCTTTATCAAGAGCATGCTCTCAGGAGCAGAGTGAAGGGAGTGGGTCAGAGGAGGGGAGAAGCTAGGTTTGGATCAGATGAGTCTCAGCTGGAGTCAGCTTCAGGCTGGTCTCATGGGGAGCTCCAGACCATGAATCATACTCAAAGTTATTCTCTCTTGAAGACAAAGGTGGTCTGACCTGGAGGCCTCATTAGCCAGCATTGGCCTCTGGCTGCATTTAGGATTAGATGAGGGACCCTAGTTCATCACAAGATGATCCGGTGGGGATGTGCAACAGTAACACTGGTAAGTCTGAACTCTGCAGGGAAAGCTACTAGACTGCAAACTAAGGCAGGTGCTGATGCTTCAGTATGGAGGCAGAATTTCTCTGCTCTGAACCTCAGTGTTTGCTTTTAAGGTCCTCAGCTGAGTGGATGAGGCTCAGCCCACATTACTGAAGGAAATCTACTTTCCTTAAATTTAACAGCTGATGTTGTTAACCACATCTGCAAAATACCTGTGCAGCAAGACTTAAGTTAATATTTAATTAAATAACTGAGTGCTATAGCCTGGCCAAGCTGATATATGAAACTAACCATTCAGCTAATATACTCAGCATTGTATTTTTATAACCACTGAA
The DNA here is from genome assembly GCF_000276665.1 of Chinchilla lanigera. Lineage (NCBI taxonomy): Eukaryota > Metazoa > Chordata > Mammalia > Rodentia > Chinchillidae > Chinchilla > Chinchilla lanigera. Next base: position 5,225,274 of record NW_004955461.1, read on the forward strand.
GGGACTGCTTAAATAAATTATAGTATATTAATGCAAAAGCTGATGATGCAGTCATTAAAAAGGGGACAGAATATATTTCATGGGCTGATATAAAGTCACCAAGATTTATTATTAATGGAAAAAACAAGGCATAATATGATTCAGTTTCTGTGGTGGGAAAAGAAGAAACATGCATTTGTGTATTATCCCGACTCATACACCTGGGTGTACATACACTGAGAACTTTAGGAAGGATACACAAGAAATTATTGTGAGTAGTTACTTATGAGAAGTGGAATTGGAAAGGGAAGGAAAGAAGGAGACCTTTGAGAATCCCACCCCCACTTCTGGATCAATATATAAAGTTTCTACTAATTAATACGAGTTTAACATCTATTAATGCTAGTGTTGCTTTTACTTTTGGATTCTCCTAGTGTTTGGAATGCAATTATGTTTTTCTTCCCTAGTTAATCAGAATGGAGGGTGGGCAGTGGTGATCCAGCAGGAAACACCGTGCTCATTGGAAAGCTCTGTGTACAACACATGGAGCCAGGGAGGGGAGGATGGCATGAGAATTTTATTTGAATAAGGAGAATTCTGGAAAGAGATTGACTGGTAGATTATTGACTCTTGTTAGGACGTGAAAACTTACCTGAGGTGGGGGAAATGGGAAGAATACTGTAACAGGAGTTTTTCTGTTGCCATGGAGTTAGTATACAGAGCCCAGTGGAGGACAAAAAGGTATCAAGTGTCCAGTACTGGGAAGGATACATCACTCTTCCAGGGTTTGTAAGACGAGGACAAACAACCCTGGCCCTTCTCTACTATCCTGTTAGGATCTGCTGGGGGTGCTGAGCCTTTTTCTGACCACTACTATTCACAGAGCCAGGAAAGGGGTGCAGAGGACAAACCTGAAGTCTCCTTCCCTGGTACAACCCAGCCTTATTTGAGTAGGGGAGGGGAGCAGCCTCTGAGGGTCCCAGAATGCATGAGTTTTCCATGACCCAAGTGGATGTCTAGGAAGTAGAAAAGCTTGAGCTGCCTCAAAAGTACCAGGGAACCCCAGAAACAGGGAGCTTGGGGAGACAGCAAAGACCCACCGTTATATTGGAGCAGAGCTCCCTGAGGAGGGAATAGTGTCATAGATCTCACCATGTGTAGATGACTCTGGACAGGGGTAGGTTCAGGACTGGAACTCTGGGGAATGATACCGAGAATATATAGGCATATAGATGGCAAGCACGGCCATGGGAGTTACTGAACCTACCTGGGAGGGCGTGGATGCTGAGAGGCAGAGGTCGGACTAGAATGCTTGCAAGGATCATAACTGGGAAAATGAATCAGTGAAGAGACCTTCACAAGGAAGACTTAAAAAAATCTAGTTGGAGAGATAGCAAGGGGCGGAGAAGAAGGTGACACAAATATTCCATGATGACTACAGACCAAACCCAACATATAGTAGTATACTCTTGAGACACAGACAGTTTGCTTTCCCAGGTTAATTGGAGGAAAATCTACTTTAGCAGTGGAACAGTTTTCAGTTGACTCTTCCCTTGTTTTATTTTCTTACGTATATTACAGTTTCCCATATGCTGTTTTGGCAGGGTTTTTTTGTATAAACATGTTTGTGTGTGTACGTACATATATATTTATAGGCACACAAATATTTAAATCAATTAAATTAATATTTATTGAGTCTTGATTGTGTGCCAAACATTCTACTTCCCAGGCACAGGGCTTTGCCAGATGCATCGCAATATGCCCGATACTGAGATCTGACTGGCAGATGAGTGGAAACAGACAGTTCCCAGGCAGGTGTCTGTTCTGAATGCAGGACCTTAGAGCAGCTTTTACCAAACTGGTAGAAGATCAACCTCAAACTGTAGAGCAGAGGAACCCACTGCTATGGTTGGAACATCCTTTGTCCCCTCTGAAATTCACGCTGAAGAAATTTAATCTCCACTGTGAGATATTAAGAGGCCAAGTCAGGTGGGAACTTTAAGAAATGATTAGGGCTCTGTCCTCATGAAGAGATTAATTCAGTGGTCCCCAACATTTTTGGCATTGGTTTCATGGAAGACAGTTTTTCTATGGATGGGGTGGAAGTGAGGGATGGTTTTAGAATGATTCAAGAGCATCACATCTATTATAGTTTATTTCTATTACTATTAAATTAGGTTTTCACAAGGAGTGTGTAATGCTTGTGTCAACTTGAGAAGTTTAGAAGTTTAACTAAGTAACTCAGTAGGCGGCCAGAGTCCTCACATTGTAAACATCCTCATCCTGTGCAAGAGGAAGGCACAGAGATGGTGATACTGCTATACTTGCCCCAGAGGTGGTGGTAGCCTCCTTACAGTATAAGGGAGGAAAAGAGGTCTGCTTCCCCCTTTTGCTCATGCTGTTTTTGCTGTCTTCCACTGCCATAAACTGTTGCCCCTCTGCCATGCCACCCTGCTTTGCAGCCAGTGATTATGGACTAAATCCTCTACCAACTGTGAGCTAGATAAACCTTTGCCTCTTTAACTTTGGGTGTTGGGTATTTGTCTCAGAAATGAGAGAAAAGTAACCAAGACAGAGTGTGAAACCTAGATTCCTTGCAGGTGCAGTTCACAGTGGGTTTCAAGGGCCTATCAGAATCTAATGCTGCTGTTGATTGACAAGAGGCAGAACTTATACAGTAAGGTGAGTACTGGGGAGCTACTGTAAATAAAGATAAAGCTTAGCTTATTTTCCCTCCACTCAGCTCTGGCTTGGTTCCTAATGATCTGTGACATGGGATTTGAGGATCCTTGGATTAATCCATTCAATCAAGTAATGAATGAATGGATAAATGGGATGAAGGGTTATCTCCATAGTGGAACTGCTATAGAAGCCAGTTTGGCTAGATCTCTTGTACTCTCCTACGTGATGCCTTGTTTTGTTTTGGAACTTTCCCAGCAAGAAAGTCATCCCCAGATAAGGTCCTTTAACTTGGACCAGAGCCATAAGCCAAAACAAACCTCTTTTTTTCATAATCTATCCAGTCCGGGCTCTTGTGTTGTTAGCAGCAGAAGGCACCCATCTTTCCTGAAAGCCTCCTGCCAAATGATAAATAAGTAAGACACCAATTTATGTCTTAACTCATAGTCTAACACATACAGCCCAGGGATCATTGCAGAGGCAGGGAGACCACCTATGAAGGGTGCCACTAACTGGAACATATGGTATGGAATCTCAGTTTTGCAACTTTGTTTACTGAATATGCTTAAACTTCTTTGTTTTCTTTGGCCTCCTTCCCTGATTTTGTACTTGTTGTTTCTCTTTTCTCAGTGCAGGACAGGGTGATATTCTGGGCTCACAGACTCTGGTCCTGCAAGAGGTCAGAGGTGTGACAGTGCTGCCTGTGAAAGCAAATTAGCTCAGTGTAGGAAGTGCAGAGCTGGAGGTAGGTAAGACGGAAGGGAGGAGTCAGGGTTGAAGCTAAATGTCAAGGTGCTTTTTGACCAAGTTAGAAATAATTCCAAGGATGAGGAATGATTCTCCTTTGGAGGCTGATTTGTTACGTCCTTTGCAGGTAAAAATGGAAGAACGTCTTTCATTAAGTTTTATTTTGATTTCATCAGGCTGAAAAGACGATGGCAGGTTGGGCAGAAGATCTGCCTCCCCAAAGCTCTCCTACTGCTGCCAGGCAGGGACAAGGGGAGACTAGAAGGTATATCCAGGGGGCCCATGTAGCCTTGCATGGTTCCAGTTATGCCTAAAATATCTTTTCTTTGTGGTACACTTAATTTTGTGCAATTTGATTTTTAGTTTATAATCAGCTTACATTTGCAAAATGTTCACCACGGTCTCCTGACCTACCTGAGCCCACTCAGACTCCTGTGTGTGAAATCATGGCCCATCCTGCCTTATTTCTGTCCCACCCTCTTCTACTTCCCTTTGTATTTTAAAGCAAGTACTAGGCTACATATAAAATAAATTTTTCATAATCTTAGATATTCATAGTATGTATCTCTTTAAAAAAGAACATTTAATACACACAAGCTCAACGGCATTATCATCCTAAAATATTTTAATATTTTCTTAATATAATCAACTATACTAATACCATTAATTATGCTGTTTGAATTTTTAATTATCTAGTTGATGTGTTATTTTTTTCTATAGTTTTATTGTTGATTAAATCAGGAGCTAGACAAGACCCACACATTGTGATTACTTTAATGTGTCTTTTAGTTGTCCTTTTACCCATCCATGGCTTTTTCAACCTATTCAATTTATTTGTAGAAGAAACTGTTTTTGGTTTTGATCTTGTTGAATTTTTCCTGTGTGGATCTGGCTGATTGTAATCCCTTGGTAACTTGGTGGATTATTTCCTCCATATTTCTTGTAAATTAGTATCTTATCCAGAGTTGTATTGTCCAACATAATAGCCACTATCTACACTGACTATTTAAATTAAATTAATTAAATTGAATTAAATTTCAAGTGTGAAATAGCCACATATGGGTATTGTAATATAAGGGACAGTATAGCTTACAAAGTGTGTCATCATTGCAAAATCCTTTATTTGACATTTAGAGTTCTAGAGGCTTAACTGAATTTAAATTTGATTTCTTTTGGAAATGACTTCATAGGTAGTGCTGTGAATGTACAATGGAGGCTATGACCTGGTTATCTCTCTTTTCTGATATGATATCAGCAATTGATCCTTGCTCCATTAATTCACTGGAAGAAATGTGTCTTTGGGTTAAGTGACCTGGAAGTTGGCCTTCCTGGTAATACTTCTTTCCCTCTCTGGTCCTACAATTAGATATCTCTGAGTCATCCTTGTCCTTTTAGATTATCCTGCTGATTTGACCTTTTGCGTAATTCTGCATTCAGTCCTTGTGTCTCTATTTTTGATGGCTTCATCTCTGAGAAGCTGAGAGTGCAGTGCCCTCTGGATTTAAAACACCGCACTACTGCCACTGTCCCTGGGTGAGAACTGAGCTCCTCTGCAAAGCCTGCGGGGTCCACTCAGTGCTTCCTGCTCACCAACATCCCCAGAAACCAACTACTTGGTGAGATTTTATCTGTGAAGTCCCTGGCCTATATGTGTCACACTGGCTTTCTTCCAGCTGCTGGAACTTTACACACTTCTTCAGTCTAAGGTCCTCTCTCCCCAAATCTTATTCTCCCTTCAGGTCTCAGGTCAAGGTTCATTTCCTCAGTGAAGCCCACCTTGGCCTCCGCCCAGGCCCTTCAGTCTCCTTCTACACCCTTTTGGGGAGCTGGGGTTGTTTCCTGCCTGCTTCCTTCCTGATCATTTGTGTGTTTTCTGGTTCAGCACTGAAATCTCTGAACTTAGTGGTGATACCAAGCAGACACACAACAATCATTTACTACTGAAGGAATAAAATAAGAATTGAGTTAATTGATTGAATTTTTAATAGTATTTATGTTATTTTACTCCGCTTGGTATTGTCTTTACTTTGTCAACATATTGGCATTATTATTTTGCAAAAACACTGTCTGGTTTGTTACCTGGGGCATTTGGTTCCTACCACCCTACAGAGGCAGTTCTGCTCTTTGGAGCTACTGGAACACATGGCATTCAGTGGCATCTGGTGTCAGTTTGACCAAAGGATGTACAGGTATTTCTGGCAGTGCCTCCGCTGTGCATTACAGTCATGCCAGCACAGGGAGCCAGGATGCCACGGAAGGCACACCATGCCGAGACCAGAGCCTTAAGTGGAGGAGATGATCAAGAACTTCATGTACTGAGCCCGCATCTAGTTCCTGAGGTGTGGGAGTGAAAGACAGAGCCGGCCTCTGCCCTTGAGGAACTGATATTTTGGTGGGGAAAGATATCTTTTAATCAGATAGACCAAGGAGCATACACAGTGCCAATCCTGTCAAGTTTTGCAAAAAAGTCAAATGATTTGATAGAGGGGAGACTAGGAACAGTAGGGGAGCCCACTGCAGAGAACGTCAGAGGAGACTTTTCAGAAGAGGTGGCATTTAAGCTGGGCCAGGAACGATAAAGGACTCAGCTGCAGAAGGTCCTGGGAAGGAGAGTTCTAGGCAGAGGAAAGAGCCAAGTGGAGAGGACCAGAGCTGGACAAGAGCCAACTGGACAGGAGCCTGGGGAAGACAGTCCTAGTAGCCTTGGTCTTGTCAACCGTAAAATGGTGACAATGGCATCTACTGAGCAGGTTGTAGCTCCCATTGGCAAGATTATGATTATTCACTCAGGCATCGCTTCAATCAAGTAGATGCCTTCAGCTGGTCCAGGAAACAAGGGTCCCTGAATGTATGCTAACTCCCAATGGAGAATATGGTTTAAGCCCGGGAAGTGACAATGACATCAGGCGTGCGTGCACACACACACACACACACACACACACACACACTGCACTGGATTTTGGCTGTGGCTGTTGGATCTCATGCCCAGAATGTGCCTCAGAGAGGGGGTGCAGATTTTGGCATTTAAGGCTCTGAGTATGCAGCCCCCTATCCCCGCAGTCTGTGGGAGGAGCCGGCTGTCAGAGGCACAGAAGGAGGGGGGCGAGGCCGTGGGTAGGGACCAAGCCTCTTATTAGCATTCTCATCCGAGCCTCGGGAAGCCTCCTCCAAATTTCCTTTGCACCATTTCCAGGGACCACACCGGGTGCTTAAAGCGGTGCCCATAAGCCAGAAACTGAGGCTGAGGTGAGAATCAGCTAAGGAGTGGGGAGGATGGTGTTTCTTGGGGAAGCAGGAGAAGCAGGGAGAAGGCCAAGAAGAGCAAAGGCAACAAGAAGAGGAGCAAAAAGTAATAGGGAGACAATTCAACTGCTTTATATCATAGATTCTTTTGGGCCTCAGAACACAGGGCACCTTCCTGTGTTGTGGGAGTGCTAGGACGGTATATGGCATATAAAAATATCTTTCCTATCTTAGTTCAGAGCAGCACCATCCTTCCAGCTGCTCAGACCAAATATACACAGTCGCCCCAACTCCTGGGCTTGTCTCACTCATCTGACCTATCCTCTTGTTTCCACTTTCACTGTACACCAAGAGCCCAGCTGAATGCATTCTCCCCACTGCCCCCGCCACCTGGCTGTCTCAGTCTCCATTACGCTCTCACCTGGGCAAGGGAGAATCTCCTTGCAGACCTTGTTTCTGTCCTCAGCCTTCTACAGTGTGGTTTCATGGCCAGAGTGACCCTGGTAAGGTCTGTGGGGTGGGGGACCTGCAGAGCCACTAATAAAGTTCTGGGAGGGGCTTTAGGCCATTTTCATAAGCTTGTGAATTCTTGTAAAAATGGCAAAAGTGCTTTGAATTGCAATTTGTTAAGACCACTGTCTCTTTATGCTTTGATTTTCTTCCCTTGCTTTTCCTCTCTGGGTTGATAATGTTGGAGTGGCTTGAAAAATTTTGGGAATCTGACACAGATAAATTGAGTGGGTTTTGCATTTTTATTTGTGTGATGTGGTATAATTATGTGGCTTATAGTAAATTTTGCATATAGTAAGTTTATATTTTTGCTAGCTGCGCTAGGGTAGGAATTTCTTCCAGGAAAACTCATGCTACCTGAACGCTAAAATTGAGGTTATATGGTGACATGAGCATGTCCTATGGTGCCCAGCCCCAGAAGTAGGTTGGTATTAGATGGTATGTTAGTTTTCTATAGAAGCTACAATAAATGATCACAAGGTTGCTGGATTAAGACAGCAGTGATATTTTCTTTTATAGTTCTGGATGTTAGGTATCCAAAATCAGTATCTTTGAGGCTCTCAAAGCACGCATCCCCTAAAATGAAGGTGTTGGCAGGCCCACACTTCCTTTGGAGGCTGTAGGAGAGAACGTATTCCCCGTACCTTCCAGATTTTCTTGGCTGTTGGCAATCTCTGCCTCCATGTCACATTGCCTCTTTATCTTTTGGGTGGAGCTAACTTACCTCTGCCTTTCTTTTATGAGGAGAATTGTCATGACATCCAGAGTGTGCCCAGATAACCCAGGAAAACCTCCTCATCTCAGTATCCCTAATTTAATCTCATGGTCCAGTTTGATGCAAAGAGACCATTGCTGGGTTCTTGGCAAAAAGTTTTTGTATTTTTCCAGCCTGGAAAATAATCAGGAGTGAAGCTTCATGCTCAAAAGCATCTTCGGTCATTTTGGGCTCAGTGTGGGGAGCCTGCTGAAGATAAACAGGGAAAGGCTGGGTCTAGAGGAGCAGAGAGAAATGGAACCAGGGTTCTCCTGAGACTCTGTGGACTTTTGCACCACACAGAGCCTGACACCCTTCCTCCTCACCACTGGTCTTTAAAGCTATGGGACCCAATAAGTTCCTACTTTCTTTTAAGCCAGTTTCAACTAGATGACCTCTTACATAAAAATAATTCTCATTGATATTCTTTTGAAATCTGTAAAATTTAAATGAGATGGCTCATGTAAAAAATATATATGGTTTTAGGACATACAAATTATCTTTGTGAATGATGACTGTTCACTTTATCAGGGTAAGAGAAGAACTAATAGAAATGTATATATTTATGTTATATTTATTAAAAGCATACAACCTTGTTAGAATCTAATGCTCCTACTCAATACTGAAGATCCACTGCAAGAACCCCTTTGAGTGTTTTGTCTGACCTGGGCCCAGCTACCTCCTGGGAGGTGAGATTTACAAAGAGATGATTCATTTCATTCTACTTTGGGATTCACTTGAGTCTATTCTTCACAGTTCCTGGTTCCACTTGACTGAGGTGAGGAACAGGCAGCAAAGTGAGCCTAACAGTCTCTCCTGCATTATTTTTGATTCTCCAGTAGGTTCACCTTCGGAAGCCTTGTCTCGGTTCACAGTGCCTGCCGTCGTGTTTCTGTCTGCTCAGGTTTTCAGTGCCTGCTGTCATGGTAGGTAGAGGCAGCGGCAGTGTGGGGCACATACACAAGTGTCTGTGCACATGGATGTGTGTATCTGTGTGCTGTGCTGCTCATCTATACCACATAGTTTCTAGATGTTGGATTGCACCTAGAAGCTCATACCTAATCATCCATTTTGGTGACTTGAATGAGACTCTGGGTGACAAATTTTCCCAGTCTCTGAGACATATTAACTCCACTGGGAATGTACTTGCGTAGCAAGGAGGAGATTGAGTGGGCTCCCAGGAGGGATATGTGCATATGCTTGTGTGCATGTGTGTATGTATGCCGTAGTAGTGAGCAATGGACTGTAGTTTTCCCTGCCATGGCTGTGAGGTGTGTCTGAGGCTCATGGCTTCCAAGTCTCATCAAGAAACTTCCTCTTCATTAGGGCTCTTGGGAAGACTTTGGAGTGAACTTTTTCTTCCCCACATTCTACCTGGGAGTGAGGGGAGAGCAACCCGTTGGGACTGGCAGAGATCTCTACCCAAGGAGGGGAAGGGAAGGGGCCAGAGGAAGCTGGGGGAGACGGGAAGTGAGCATGTAGGCATCTGCATGGGTGACCTGCATTTAATTTTTATACACTTGCCAAGGATCCTGGGGAGCTGGGTCCTAGTCTCCTCAGGAGTCCACCTTCTTTTTTGCTGGATTTTTCAACATCTATTAATCAAACACTTTTTGGTTCGAGCACAGGAATGGGAAGTAGAGATACTGTATAGCAGGAAGCAGAAGCCTGGCCTAGACAGGGTCCATAGTCAGATGGAGGAGGTGGACACTCACCTAGAGCCACAAACACAGTGGAAGTTGCAGTTGGGGTGCTAGGGTGAGGCAGCCTGTGCAGGGTTCAGGGCACTTCAGGAAAGTTTTCTGGAGTTAGTGCTATTGATGCTGAAACCTGAAGTATGCACAGGTGTTTACAAAGTGAAGAGCACTGCAGGCAGAGGCAACTGTATCTGCATAGACCAGCGGCAACAGACTGTAATGATCTGAAGGAGGCCTGGAGAGATTTAGAGAGAGAGAATGAGATAAAAGTGGATGGGGGAGGGGTGTCAGACCACATGAGCCAGGTGGCCTTTATGGTAGGACCGATGAGAATCTTATTAATGGAGGAACTCCAAGTGAATAGAAATCAGCATGCAGGTAGAGACTGATGATTACTTCTGGAAAGGAAGAGTATTCCTAATTGGTACATGTTGTATTTAATACATTTATCACATCTCTCTTCACTAGATGGTTCTGTAAGAGGAAGGACCAGCACTATCCAGTTTGCTGCTGAATTAGTGTTGCCTAGAGGACAGCCTCACACCAAACTGCTACTTGCTAAATAGTTTTTGAGTGAATGAGGCAGAGATTTACAGATAATAACACATCACTGGGGGGAGGAGCTGGGGAGGGTTTACCCCAACTGATTGGCTGGAGAAGGTTGGAGTCAAGATCAGCTACATAAGTTGAAAATTCTTGGCTGTTAATGCAAAAATGACTGAGTTTCAAGATGGCAATAGTAGAGAATGAAACCAAACTCTCTCTGAGTGTGAGGGCCTGGGTGACTGCCGAGGTCACAGGCCTGTGAAGCCACTTGGTTGGAGTTCATCACGGAAAGGTTGAGGGGAGAGGAACCATTTGAGCTGGCCCAAATCTGGCATGGGAAAGATATTCTCTGAGAAAGGACTGGAAAGGCAGACAGAGAGGTCAACAACGATGTACAGGGAGCATCCACTCCTGATTACAGCCCAGAGGAAGGGGACACAGAATTTATTTTAAGGTTTCAAAAAAGGCCCAAGTCTCAGTCACCTGAGTTATTTGAGGTGGTTCATTAATAACATACACAATAGGCCTGGGAACATCAGAGGTCATTGTCTTCTTCATCAGTGTTGGGTGAGGACTAAGCATCCTGCAGAGGTTCATCCTGATCATAGTGGCTTTGTTTCCATTTTGCTGTTTCACCACTAAACATGAGCCAGCAGCAAGGAGGTCCTTGCTCCAACACAAATGCTGGCGCTGTGCCTGCTGTTATCAGCAGCTGTGCTGCCTGGCATGTGAGGTCACAGCGTAGTATGGTGCATTGTATTTGATGTGCCAGCAACTGTGTGGCCTACTCAATTTGGGGTGGGCTGTGGTGTGGTCTGAGTGGTGTTTCTGAGGGGAACCAGTCCAGAAGGTGGCTTTTTCTGGGTAAATGGCATGAATATCACCATAGCAGTTCTGAGGAAGTGTGGTATCTAAGAGTTTTCTGGTGCTCTGTAAGAGTTTCTTAGGGTGGCTGTAACAAATATCTACAAACAAAAAATTGTTTTTGGTGCTACGGCTTGAATCCAGGGCTTTGCATGCTAAACATGCACTCTACCACTGAATTGCACTCCAGCCCACTAAGGTTTATTCTCTCACAGTTCCAGAAGTCAGAAGTCTGCCATCAAAGTGAAATATTCTAGGACTTTGCCTCAAGGAGAAGGTATAAGAGATTGTGGTCAGAGCACAAGACTGTCCAACCCAAAAGTGACAAGAGTAAAAGAAGCCCAAGGAACTGCATGGCTCCTGAAGCATGCCTTTCGTGTCTAGTGACCCTTTGGAAGGTCTAGCTCTTAAAGTGCTCCATGAACACAGGAAGATGAGATGTGCTTGTTCTGCCTTAGGATCTCTGAGCAGGTACACAGATAAATGCCCCTGCTTAGAACTTCTGCTATCAGTGGCACCCCAGTTTCAGCTGTCTCTGCTACCAGCAGTGCATGTTGAAGGCAGGAATGGCCATGTCCCTGATCCAGGAGTGTGGGGCCTGCTGTCCACCATGAGTCTGTGAAGATGGCAGAGGCTAAGGCTGAGGGGCTGGTACCCAGACCTACTCCCCTCGGGCCTGGGCAGGAAGACAGTGATGGCAGCAGCTGCTGTTGAGAAGTGGAGAGCAGGGCTGGACTGGACAAGGCCAGGCAGAAGAGAAGCTGGTGGTGCAGGGTGTGGGCATATGGGAGCAGGGTGGATTCGTGTCCCCATCTTCCTGGGCAGCTGCTGTGCTAGGCCCTTTGGGGAGATGAGGATGGAAAAAGGAAGCTCCTTCCCAAATTGAAAAGTACTCAAATGTCCATCAGCTGGAGAATGCTGTTTAAAGAAGAACTGATGCATGGAGATATGCTAGGACATGGGCAAGCCTCAAACTGCAGTGCCAAGGGGAAGATGCTGAATGGAGAAAGTTGACTGGTGGTTGTACAACCCCATTTCTTCTTCTTCTTCTTCTTCTTCTTCTTCTTCTTCTTCTTCTTCTTCTTCTTCTTCTTCTTCTTCTTCTTCTTCTTCTTCTTCTTCTTCTTCTT
>NW_004955461.1:5237613-5272507 GCF_000276665.1 Chinchilla lanigera
CCTCCTCTTTCTCCTCCTCCTTCTCTTTGTCCTCCTCCTTCTCCTCCCTCTCCTCCTCCTCCTTCTCCTCCTTCTTCTCCTCCTTCTCCTCCTCCTCCTCCTTCTCCTCCCCTTCTCCTCCTCCTCCTTCTCCTCCCCCTTCTCCTTCTCCTCCTCCTCCTCCTTCTCCTTCTCCTCCTCCTTCTCCTCCCCTTCTCTTCCTCCCCTCCCCTCCCCCTCTTCCTCCTTCTCCTTCTCTTTCTCCTTCTTCTCCTTCTCCTTCTCTTTCTACTTCTTCTTCTCCTTCTCTTTCTCCTTCTTTTTCTTTTTCTTCTTCTTTTTCTTGGTGCTTGGAATTGATCAGGACCTTGCATTTGCCAGGCAGCCACTTGTGCTGCTCAGCTAGCTCTCCAGCCCCAACAACCCAATTTCTATGGAGTGTTCAAAAGTGGCAAGCATCAGGACATAGATCAGGAGTTGCCGTGGGCTGTGTGTGGAAGTGGGAATTAATAATAAGACTTTTTGGGGTGATGGAGATGTTTTAAATGAAACTATAATGTGATAATTGTGCAATTTGATACATTTACTAAACATCACAGAATTATATTATTATGATAAGTGAATTTCATAATATGTAAATTATATAATAAAGCTGTTTAAAAAATCAAAAAAAAAGAAATGATGCTAGCTCTTGGTTGCTTATTTTAGCTTTAATACTAATAAGCTGTGCAATCCTGGTTAAGTTGTGGAGCCTCTCTAAGCCTCAGTTTCCCCTTGTATAAATGAGCCAGATAGCTACTCTTGGGCTGTAGAAGTGTTTTGTTTAGATAGGACAACTTCATGAGTATCGTACACAGGATGTCTTCAGTGGATGTTGGCAAATGCAATGATATATATTCACCACATTCAGGCATGACATTTGCTGAAAGTCACTGAAAATCTGGCCCACAAAGGAAAAACTCAAAATCTGGAATTAAATCTGCCTCTCCAAACTGATTCCAGCCACCAACCAAAAAGATAAATTTGGTAAATTCCCTTTGAGATGCAAAATCCCGCCACTGTCCCTTTTTTATCTTTCACAGCAGGCCCATCCCTGCCTGGAGCAGACACAAGGAACTCATCAGACATTTCAGAGTGGATAATGTACATTTGTAACAATTGGGACAAAAGGAAAAAAATTAAAATTAAATCCAGTAATTAAGTTCTAATTGTGCAATTACTTCATTTGTGGCTGGGTGCCAGGGTTGGGAGCCTGGCTCCCACAAATGATGTTTTTGTGCCAGCTAGGGGAGGGAGGTGTCTTACTTACTTTTCTCATTGATGAGACAAAATACCCAACACTCACAAGTTAAGGGAGGAATGGTTCACTTAGCTCACAGTTTGTAGAAGTTTCAGTCCATAATCAGGTAGCTCTAAAGCAGGGTGGCATAGCAGAGGAGAAACAGTTCATTGCGGGCAGAAGGTAGTAAAACAAGCAAGCAAGAACCACAGCTCTTTCTATCCCTTATATCTTATCCAGGCTACTTAGGACAGGTAGTGTTCACACCCTTAATACTAGTGCCCTTTATCCTAGCATTGCAGCATGAATCAATCCCAGTCACACACTAGATCCAACCACCTCTGAGAAAACCCCACCTATGCCCACATGAAGCATTGGGGGATGTCTAGAAACAGCCATAACAGGAGGGAAGGGAGAGAGAGAGCTAAAGGGAGCATATCTGGAGACCAGGAAGCGAAGGCATTTTAAAATTAAGACATGTTGCCAATGACTTGCTGCCAATGTTCTGATGAGCAGGGTTGGGAGAGTAGGCCAGGGAATTCCAGGATGCATGTGCTGAACTCCAGTCTTGCTTTAAGCAATTCCCACTAAGGTCTGTGTGTGGAGGCCTTGGGTGGGTACTTCTCTCTGAGGGTTGGGGTAGGGAACCCTCTCTTCATGTGGAGTTTTCAGGTCTGCTGCTGCGCTATTCAGGCCAGCCTACGCCACCAGCCTACAGAGCCAGGAGGGTTGTGAAGTACTTGGTCTTTACAAGGACCCAAATAACTGAATTGTATTTGTTTGTTTGTTTGATTTTGAAAAAACTTTTATTAAACACAGTCTCATTCTTACTTCAGTGATTTAACCACTTCTGAATCAATCTGGAGTGTGGCTCTATACAATGACTTGTGAATACTCCAAAAGATAACAATCTTTTCTTTCTTTTTATTAGTTCATGTTTGGGATATGTAATAATTACATTCATCTTGGGGAACTGGTACACATACACATCAAATTTTGGTCATTTCTATTTTCCCTTCCCCTCCCCCTCCCTCCCTCTCCTATTTGTTTGATGAGAAGATTTTGGAGAAGAGAAATCATTGCCTTGACCAGTCGTTTCCATGGGCAAGTGTTGAGAGCTGGTTCTCTGGCTCTCATTCATTCTCTCATTCCTTCACTCATTCATTCACTCATTTACTCAGTTGCACATTTCTCTCATGTGCACCTAATATTTATGGGGCAATTAATTTGCATAACACAATCTGCTTGGCTTTATGGGGAAAAAGAAAAATATTTAACATGAATCTTGCCCTCCAGGAGTAGAAGACATGTAAGATGGTCTGGTGTTTATTGACAGTCCCTCTTATGTGCTGCCCTTGGTGCTTACACAGGTTATCATTTTTGGGGTGTTCTTTTTTGTTGTAACTAATTAATTAATTTTTTATTAGTCCATGTTTGCAGTACATAATGTTCACTTTCCTCTTGTGAAGTTGGTACATGTACATAATACATCATTATTCTTTCTTTCACCCCCACAGGTTATCATCAAAATTCACAATGTCCCTCCAGGGGGCAGAGTACTATGATGTCCATTTTGGGTACAAGGAAGTTGGAACTTAGGAGAGGTTAAACTGTCTCCTTCCCTAGGGTCATATAGTGAGTCGGTCAGCCTGGGCTAGAATCCAGCTAAGTCAAGATTCAGGCACTTTTGACTGTACTGTGACCTTGAGGTAGAAAATAACGTGTTTCAAGAGAGATATAATCACATTGGGAGCAATGAAAACATAAACACAAACACAAGCAACCTCTCCATTCTCCCCATGAGAGAGATCAAAAACAAAATGTGGAAAAGGATGAGTACATGTTACTGACGCCATCACCGGGGACAGTGATAGCTTGGTCTCCCTGCTGGGAGTCCTGGCACTTTCCTTGGCTGAGCAGGTGGCCTGGCAGCTGTGGGGTATCCTGGGCTTGCACCAGCTGAGCCCTTGCTTCGTCACACCAGTGTGCCAAAATCACGCGCCAGTGGGTTGGTTGCCAAAGGTAACTGCTTGGGAGGGAGATTCCAGATTATACTTTTCAGCCAACACAAAAGCTCCAGAACTCCAGGTATTTAAAAAAAGCAAATGTAGGCATCAGAACTGCCTGCATGGTTCCTCGGACCCTCTCAGAATGGGGAAGAGGAGAAGCATAGGCTCTTGGATGACCATCTGGCCTTCCCAGCTTTTCCATCTTTACCTGCTGCTGCAGCTCTTGCACATGCAGCTGATGTTCAGCTCCATGGGCTGTGTCCCTGCCCACCCTACCTGTCCTTTCTAAGGGGCTATCTCTCCTCATCTGCCTGGCAGGCTCATTCTTCCTCCCCTGCTCAAGCATTACCCCCCTGGAAAGCCTTCCTCCACACACCCTCTCCACGCAAGTTATTTCCTCCTTTCCTTTGACCAGTTGAACGCACAGGGGTTAAGACTGTGGACTGAGTCAGACTTGATTTGACTCTTAGCTCTGCTACTTTTCAAATGAATTGGGGCCAGGAACCTTACCTGTTTGAACCTTGGTCTCCATATCTGTATACGCACAATGCCAAGACTGCTCTTCTAGGGTTGTTTTCAGGCACGTATTTCCTGCGTGCCCTGTGTGTGTCTACCGTGTGCCAAGTGCTGAGGATGCAGTGGCTGTATGTCAGTGCGTACTAGAGAAACAGATTTAATGCAAGATATACAAATATATACTATAAGAATGTACAAGATTGGTTTACAGTAGCTGCCTGCAGAGTTAGGTGTGGAAGAGTGCAAAAGGGCTGTCTGTGTGCTGGAGATCAGAAGGGCCAGTTGAAGTTTTGGAGTTCATTGTAGTGTCTTGTGCAAGTCCATCTGTGGTGGAAGCTGAAGAGTTTTCCTAGAATCCAGGCCACGATGTCCAAGGTGAAGGTGAAGACTGGTGCTTCTCTGAAGAAACAGAAACAGAGCTTTTCCTCTTGGTTTCCCTTTTATTCTATTCAGGTGACAGTGGATGGTGCCCCTCATATCAAGATTGTGTCTTTTGTCTTCAGTATATCCCCTTAGTATATCCCCACACTCAGAATTGTGCTGATTCAGTTTAGTTGGTTGTTTCTTACTTAAGTTGATGCAATCAGTTAACTATCACAGTAACAAACAAGACAGGCTAGGATTTCCTAAGGCTTTGATGTAGTAATCTGTGTAGTTTGGCACCTTTGTGACACTTGGTAAAAGTTCAGTAAATTGGTCCTTAAGATCATTGTCCCGCAGGGTTTTGTACATACTTCTACTACAAGCTTGTAATGCAATACCTCTTGCACATATTCTGGGCACCGTGAACAAAGAGATGGTGTCTTATTTGATCACACGTTGCCAGTGCCTGCCTTATTCCTGATCTGAAGGTCACCCTCATGTTCTGTTGCCAGAAAGTGAATGAACATGGCAACCCAGCAGCTGTCAGCTCTTTGGCTAAAGAGGTGGTTTGTGAAAAAGGAGAATAAAATCATCATGAGACACTTGTTAAATTTGCCCAAGGGATCTGAGCCAGTGCCTAAAGGAATGTCCAGTTTCTGTGTCTTCCTTTCTCTTGCCCTTCTGCTCCAGCTGCTTGGGATATTGGATGTCGAGATTAAACCCAGGCATCATGGTGTCACTGAGGTCTTCCCTGACTCCCACATCCATGTCCCTTATATAAATATCCATGGGAACCAGTGGAAAGTCCTTACGTGGTACCAGCAATGTGTGAATGGATTTTGTAATAGCAGCTAACACTTGCTGGAGGCCAGCATTGAACTAATAACTTTACGTCATGGTTATTTACATCACGGTTATTTCCATTTCCATTTTGAGGTGGATAAGTAGAAGCTAGACAACTCAAGTGAATCACAGCTAGTGAATTTGGAGTACTGATGGGAACCCAGGTCTCACTCCAAAGCCCATGCTTTTTTTTTGCTTTTCTTTTTTGTGGTACTGGAGATTGAACCCAGAGCTTTTGGACTGAGCTATATCCCCTGCCTTTCACAAATTTGTATATTTTTGAAACAGAGTCTCACTAAATCCCTAAATTGTACAGCTGGGCTCATGCTTGCAGTCCTCCTGCTTCAACCTCCAGAGAGCTGGGATTATAGCTGTGGAACACCACTCTTGGTTATAGCCCATGCTCTTCACTCTTGTCCTCTTCTTACCTCACATCTCTACCTGATGATCTCTTTATCTTAGGGATGAATTTTTGCTGTTCTTGTATTTTGTTGCAACATACTGTTTAGGACCTAAGATAAACTTAAGGAAGTGGTTGAGGAGACTGATGATTGTTATGAATAAACAGGCTCAGAATGATTACATTTGTCCATGATCCCAATGACAAGTGGCTGATCTTGGAATTATGGTCCAGATCTGCCCACCTAAATGTGAAGCTCATTTTGCCACCCCACACTTCTCACAAGTTTGATGTTAACATCAACAGTAACCTCTAGAACCACAAAAAAATGTTTTTTATGGCTGAGCACAATGTGTGAGAGCAGTGTGGAAACAAATGGGACTTCTGAAGTGGAGAGGCCAGCCCAGCTATGATATGATCAAAGGTGGCATCACCACCGTCACTAGCAGCAGCAACATTTCCAATATTGTCTGCTTGTCAAGAGACAGACTTTGTGCTAAGTGCTCTCTCAGTGAGAACTCAGAATCTTTAGAACCAGAGAAAACATGGGAAACATGACTTGCAAAAGGTGTAATTGAGATATATAGAGGCAGATAACTTTCTGGAGCTGGTGGAAACCCACATGCATCTCTCTAGTTGGGAGGCTGTGCTCTTTACCCCATAAGTGCAGTCTTCCCTCTGCCTGGCTTTTGCTCTTATTGGGATTTACCATCAATTGGATGGAGGCAAAGTGAAAGAGCTTAGTCCTGGTATAAAAGTGGTCCACATCCTGTATGTGGGAAATCCTTGCTAGATTTTGCCTCAATGACTGGCTTTGACTGTCCCAAGGCATCAGGAGAGTGATCATTTATGGGTGTAGGACTGTTTTGAATCCACTGAGAACACCTGATGGAGCCAAAACTTGGCCAATTCTAGGGACAAGGAGAGCGCGTGTGGATATGTTTGTGACAAGGAAGATATTTGGACCTTAAACAATGAATACTTAGGAAACAAATGGCAAACAATCTGAAATTACCATCATTTCCCAAAATTGTAAATAGCAACAGCAGCAGATTCTGCATTTTCCCCCAAACAAGACTTACCTGGAAAATAAACTTCAGCTGTACTTAATAGCTGGTTGTCATCATGGTGATAGCCAGTGTCATGCAGAAGATCATACTTCACTATTCTCTTCCTGGTTGGCTACTCTGTAATGACAAGGAAGGTAAAGATAGGCTAATTGGGGCCAGCATATTTTATTTCTAGTTAGGCCTGATTTTGGGGGAAACATGGTAGTGCTGAACAGACCAAAAAAGTAGGCACTCATCTGCTGAAGTGGCACTGATTTTCAGGGCTGACCCTCTGGGGAAGTGGAAGTACCTTAGGACTGAGGAATCCCTAGTCTTTCCTCCTCCTGAGAAAATAAAAGCAAAGTAAACAAAGTTATCCTTCCCACCTACTCACTGATTCTTGAAATTTCCTTCCTGGGGGCAGTTTATCTGTTTACTGTAAAAGACAGTTTATTTTTAAAAATAGTGTTATTGTCAGTGCTAAAAAAAAAATAGCCGTGTACTTTATAGAAGCTATTCAAACAGCATGAGGTGAAAAATGTTTCCCTTGTTCTACAGATCCTGTTCTTTGCCAGAGGTGAGCATTGTTAATCATCTCTGCTGTGTATGTTTCTAAGTTCTGTTTGCCAGTAAAAGCTTCTGTACACTCTAAGTACTGTTGCCAATTAAGAGGAATCAGGGCTCCACTGATGAATCACTACTCCAAACCCAGGAAGGAAATACACAAGAGAAGCTTGGGACACCTTAATATACCAGAAAAGAAGAAAAGCCATATAAGACCAATGGTCACATCAAGAGGTCACAGAGGCTCACATGAAGTGACTTCCATTGATTAACAATGGTGCAACTTAAACACCCACAAAAGTAATGAACACAGATTTCTGAGCACTCATTTACTGTATAAAAATATATGATTTGTAACAGATATATTAAAAAAAGAAAATTTAAAGACATCTAAAACAGCCACCTTCAAATTAACTTAGTGGTTACTACTGGAAGTAACCAGGGCTCTACCCCCTTACCCTAGAAAGAGGCAAGTCAAATGAAAGAATTGAGCATGTATTTGACCTTCCTGAATGAGCTATATTTTCAAGCAACCAAATGGCCTTCAGTGGCAAAGAAAAGGTTTTGGAGAATTCTAATAAGTGTGTAAAGAATGTGTTATAGTCTGAATGTATGTCCTCCCTAAATAAAAACACTGGAATCCCAGTCCCCAAGATGATCATATTGAGGTAGGAAGTCTTCTGGAGTGATTAGATTAGGAGGCAGAACACTCAAGAAGGGGATTAGTGCCCTTGTAATAGAGGCACTAGAGAGCCACCTTGCCTCTTTCACTGAAGACACAGCTGAAAGGTAGAGAGAGCTCTTCCTGGTCCTCGTCATGGCCCAGAGAGTTTATATTTGTAACCCCATGAGAAGTTACTGCAATTCTAGTGAGTTAATTCCAGTCTATCACTTCTAGCATAAACTGTAGGCTCCCAAGTCTGGGGTCAGCTCTTTTTAATTTTTATTTTAAAGAGAATAAAAAACCCCAATAAAAATGATACAGAATTTCAAAACAATATGATAAGAAATTAACAGTTGTTGTTATATTCCATATTATTATCTTCAAAGTAGTTGTTCAGATTACCAGATATAGGCATGCAAAATTGATCAAACAATTAGGCATTAACTGTTCCTTTCAATAAACTAATAAAAATTAGTAGTACAATTATCTAAGCTATCTTGTGTATATATATATTTTTTCCCTCTTCTTTCTTTTTTTCTTTCTTTCTTTCCCCATCCCAGTTGTTCTTTCCTTTTGAGCAGTTTCTTTCCTTTCACAATATCTATTGTACTTTTCATATTATATTTACTCTTTCAGTTTCTTACACTAGAGAGACAATATAGTGTTTACACATGGGGCTCTGATTTATTTAACTTATTAGTATGGTCTCTAGTTGCATCCATTTACCTATAAAAGCCTCGAGTTTCTCTTTCTTTATACCTGAGTAATACTCCAATGTATAAAAATATCACATCTTTTTTTTTGTTACTGAGAATCAAACTCAGGACCTTGCACTTGCCAGGCAGGCGCTTGTGCTGCTGAGCTGTATCCCTGGCCCACCACATCATTTTTATCCAGTCCTCAACTGATGGGCATTTGAGTTATTTCCAAGATTTAGCTATGGCAAATTGGGCTGTTATAAACATGGGTGAACGTATATCACCATGGTATGATGTGTTCAGTTCTTCTGGAAAAATACCCAGAAGTGAAAATAGCTGGGTTAAATGGGATCTCTAATCCTAGTTTTTGAGGAATCTCCAATCCTAGTTTTTGAGGAATCTCTATGCTAATTTCCACAGTGGTTGTATCAGTCTACATTCTCACCAACATGGAAAAGGGTTCCTTTTTCCCCACAGCCTTGCCAGTATTTGTTGTTGGTTGATTTTTTTGATGATAGCCATTATTTCTGGGGTGAGATGGAATCTCAATATTGTTTTAATTTGTATTTCTTGAATGATAAGTGATGTTGAACATTTTTTCATACATTTATTTATCATTTATTTTTCTTCATTTGAGAAATGTGTATTCATCTCAGATGCCCATTTTTGGAGTGGGACTTTAAATTTTGGGGGCCTGATATTTTCAGATTCTTTATATGTTCTAGATAGAAGTCATTTGTCTGAGGGAGAGTTGGCTAAAATTTTTTCCCGGTTCGTAGGCTTTCTTTTTACTCTGTTGGTAATTTCCTTTGATGTGCAAAAACTTTTCAATAAGGTGAGATCCCAATTGTTGATTCTTTGAAGTATTTCCCATGTGGTTTCATTTTTGTTCATGAACTCTCTGCCTACCACTATGTCTTCAAGATTTCTACTTACTTTCTCTTCCAATAGATTTAGTGTTTTAATATTTAGATCTCTGATCCATTTGATTTTAGTTTAGTGCATGGTGATAAACATGGGTCTAGTTTTAGTCTTCACTATATGGAAAGCCAATTTTTCCAGAACCATTTATTAAAGAAGGTATCTTTCTTCTAGTGAACATGTTTGGCCTTCTTTGTCAAAGATAAGGTGGATGAGTGTATTTGTAGTTGTATCTGCATTTTCTAACCTGTTCCATTGATCCTCAGGTCTGTTTTTTGCCAGTATCGTGCTGATTTTATTAAGTAGATTTGTAGTATAATTTCAAGTCAGAGATTGTTATGCCTCCTGCCTTTCCTTTGCTGCCCAGGAGTGCTTTTGCTATTCTAGGTCTCTTCTGATTCCAGATGAATTTCAGGAATGTTTTCTCTAGATCTCTGAGGTATACCAATGGTATTTTGATTGAGAATGCATTAAATCTGTCTAACAGTTTTGGCAGTATAGCCATTTTCACAAGGTTGGTACTTCCTATCCATCAACAAGGAATATCTATCCATTTTCTGAAACCTTCTTTAGTCTCTTTTTAAAGAGTACTGGAATTTTCACTGTATAGATCTTTTACTTCCTTTGTTAAGTTGATTCCTAAATATTTCATTTATTTGTATGCTATTGTGAAGGGTGTGATTTTCCTAATTTCTCTCTCAGTGAGTTTGTTGTTTGTGTACAGGAATACTGTTGATTTTGGAGTGTTGACCTTGTATCCAGCTATGCTACTAAATTTGGTTATTAAATCCAGAAATCTTTTGGTGGAGTTTTTGGATTCTTCTGTGTAGGGTATCATGTCATCTGTGAATAATGATAATTTCACTTCTTCCTTTCCTATCTTTATTCCTTTTATTTCTCTCTTTTGTCAATTGCTCTGGCTAATTTTTCCAGAACTTAATTGAATAGGAGTGGTGATAATGGACCTTCTTGTCTTGTTCCAGATTTTAGAGTGAAAACTTTCAGTTTTTTTTTTCCACTTAGCATGATGTTGGCTGTTGGTTTGTCATAGATAGCTTTTATCAGATTGAGGTCAAGGCCATCTATTCCAATTTTTTGTAGGGTTTTGATGATGAATGAATGTTGGAGTTTATCAAAAGCTTTTTCTGCATCTATTGATATGATCATGTGATTTTTGTCTTTGGCTCTGTTCATATGGTGTATTACATTCATTGATTGGTGTATATTGAACCATCCCTGCATTCCTGGGATGAATCCTATTTGGTCATATTGTATACTCTTCTTGATGATTTGCTGCATTGTTTGCGAGTATTTTTTTGAGGATTTTTGCATCTATATTCATTAGTGAGATTGGTCTGTAGTGTTCTTCTTTTTTGGTTGGGTCTTTCTCTGGTTTCGGTATCAGGGTGACACTTGCTTCCAGGAATGAGTTAGGAATTGCTTCCCTTTCACTTTCATTAAAGAGTTTGAGAAGTACTAGGGAGAAATCTTCTCCAAATTTCTCGTAGAATTCAGCTGTGAACCCATCACGAGCAGGACTTTCTTTGTTAGTATGTTTTTAATTACATTTTCAATTTCATTGACTAATACTTGGTTATTTAGAATTATTACATCTCCTTGATTCAGCTTTGGTAATTCTTATATTTCTAGGAATCTGCCCATTTGTTCTGTGTTTTCCATCCTATGAGAGTAAAAGTTTTCAAAGTAGGCATTGATGATCTTCTGAATTTGTATATAGGATCTGTAGTGATTTCATCCTTTTCGTTTTTTATTGCATGAATTTGAGATTTTTCTTTTCTTTTTTTATAAGGTTGGCTAGCTGTTTATCAATATTATTTATTCTTTCAAAGAACCAACTCTATAATTCATTAATTCTTTGTGCTGTTTTCTTAGTCTCCATTGCAGTAATTTCTGCTCTGATCTTTATAGTTTCCTCCCTTATTTGGGCTTTGTGCTTTACTTGCTTTTCTTTTTCTAGAATCTTAAAGTGCAGCATAAGGTTGTTTGTTTGTGCTCATTCTGTTTTCCTGATGTGAGAATTCACTCCTATAAATTCCACTATGAGTACTTTCATTGCATTCCACACTTTCCAGTAAGTTGTACCTGCATTTTCATTTCATTAGAAATATAGTTTAATTTCATGAATTTCATCTGTGATCTTTGTGTTGTTCAAGAGGTTGTTATTTAATTTTCATGTGTTTATGAAGTTTTTATGATATTTTTTGTCAGTAATTTCCAATTTCATTGCATTATGGTCTGATAATATGCATGGGATAATTTCAGTTCCTTTGCATTTATTTAAGCATGTTCTATTGTCTAGTATATGGTCTATTTTAGAAAATGTCCTGTGAGCAGCTGAGAAGAATGTGTGTTTTCTTGTTGTTGGATAGAACACTCTGTAAAGGTCTGCTAATTCTGTTTGTTCACAAATTTTGTTCAGCTCTGGAATTTCTTTGCTGATTGTTTGTCTAGTTGATCTACCTCTTTGTGACAATGGGATGTTAAGGTCCCCTGTGATGATTGTGTTTTTGCTAATTTGATTTTTCATGTCTATTAATATTTGTCTTATGTAGTCGAGTGCTCCCGTATTTCATTATCTCTTCCTCTTGCAGTTTTCCCCTAACAGGTAAGTAGTGATCTTCTTCATCTCTTTGAATCATTCTTGGTTTGAAGTTCACATTGTCTGCAAACAGAATAGCTAACCCTGTGTTTTTCTAGGTGCCTGTTACATGGAGTATTGTATTCCATCCTTTGGCTTTCAGTCTATGAATTTCCTTTTGAGTTAAATGTGTTTCTTGTATACAGCATGCTGCTGGATTTTGGTTTTTGATCCACTCTGCCAGTCCATTTCTTTAGATTGGTGAATTGAGGCCATTTACATTAGTGGTTATAACTAACATGTATTTACTTATGTTTGTCATGTTATTTTCCTGCTATTGGTTCCCTACTTTTCCTCTCTGTTTAATTGCCCTGCTTGGTGGTTCCTTTCTATTGTTGTTCTTGGAATTGTGGTCATTTTTTTCTCTTTCTTGAATATCTTTTAGTACTTTTTGTAGGGGTGGTTTGGTGGTCATGAATTTCTTCAGTTGTTCTTTATTGTGGAAGTATCTTATTTTTCCATTAATTTTGAAAGATAGTTTTATAGGGCACATCAGTCTGGGTTGGAAGTTGTTTTCTTGCATAACCTGAAATTCTTCACTCCATGCCCTTTTTGACTTAATGGTTTGTGTTGAGAAATCTGCCATGATTCTGATGGGCTTTCCTTTACAGGTGATCTGTTTCTTATTTGTAATAACTTGTAATATTCCCTTCTTGTGCTTAAATTCTGGAACCTTGAATATTATATGTCTAGGTATAGATTTATTTTGGTTATGGCTAATTGGAATTCTATATGCCTCACTTACTGCATGTCAGATTCTTTTCTCGTGCTTGGGAAATTTTCTGCTATTACTTCTGCAAATATTCTTTTTATGTCATTTATGTTGATTTCTGATTTTTCATTGATACCTATCAGTCTTATATTGTTTTTTTTGGTGTCATCCAGAATCTGTTGAATTGCTATTTCCTAGCTCCTTGTTATTTTTAAGAGAGCATTCCTTTTGTGATTGCTAGTTGCAATGCTGCCTTCAAGGTCCAAAAGTCTATCTTCAGTTTCATTCAGGTGGTTTTGCTAATTTTCAGTGGAATTTTTAATTTCCTGGATATCTGTTTAAATCTGCTTCATGCATTCAGATTCTTTCCCATATTGTTCATTCAACGTTTCCATCATTTTTCTATGCTCCTCTATTTTTTAATCTATGTGTTTTTAAGATATACTATCCAATTCTTTCATTATGGTTGTCATTTCTTTTTTTTTTACCTGAGAGATTATGTCTGATCTGATTTCTTCTATATCCTGGTGGAATTTTTTTCCTATAGTTGCTATCATTTCAGAAATTTCAGATGTGTGACTTCTAATTTCTTCTGTCTGTCTCTCCTGGACTTATTCTGGGTAGGCTGGAGGCCTAAGATTGCATTTTGCTCCTCTGTTTAGACACTTTCTATTTCAAAATTTTTAAAATTTTGTTTTTTTTGATGATCCTTGTGAGTTTTGGTAGCATGTAGCTATGGCACTAGTTTGAAGGCCTGTCCAAGGACAGTCTGTTCTTCAGGGATATCTTCTGTGTGTAGGAGATTCTTGGTTTGTGTCTGTCCCTACCTCCTCAATTAATTGAGAATAGGATATTGATTTGTTCCTTTTTCAGTCCTCAGTCTTTTGGTGTAGGGCTGTGGTAAGGTTATTACCCTAGAGCTTTCCAACAACTGATTACAACAGATATGACATCCTACCTACAGTAGTACAATTAGCAATAAGTGCAATTCAGAATCTGAAAAACTGTCATAACTATTGCTTTTGTACTTTAGACTATGGGAGCAAAATCTATATTTATATAACAGAACAGATCATAAATTAGGAGTTTGTATGCAAAGTGTTTCCCCTTGCTAGAGTGGATTTACCTGGGTTTCCTGCAGAGAAACCCATTGCCCTGTTCCAGGCACTTTCTGAGCTGGTTGCCAGACCAGCAGTGTAGGAGTATGGGCCAGATATCAGAGTTTCTCCAGACTGAAGCTCCTTGGATGGCAGAGGGATGGTGGGTAGGGTTTCTCCCCTCCTGCATGTTTCACTGAGGCTCCCTGAAGCTCACTGTGGCTTCCATGTTGGTGATGGGGAGTGGGTTGCAGGATTTCTTGCCTCCTGAGTGGCTCACCAAGGCTCCCAAATCTCACCAAACTTTGCTATCTTTCCAATGATAGGGCTCAGCTCTTCTTTCAGGGGAACTAAACCCTGATGGATGAAGTGCTATCCAAATGAAGTGCTATGTGAACCACATCAGCAGTTTATAAATTTCTAACAGCCACACTCATAATAGTAAAGAGAAACAGATAAAATTAACTCTAATACTACGTTTAATCCATTATCCACACAATATTATCATTTCAATGTGTAATCCATGTAAATGTTATTAAAGATATTATGCATTTTTTGTACTATGTCTTCAAGATTCTGTGTATAATTTACATGTAAGGCACGTCTCAATTTGACTATTAAATTTTTATTGGAACATACAATCTGTACTTAGATTTAATAAAATTTAGCTTGAAAGAATGTATTATCTTACCCAAGTTGTTCTAAACACATTTGAAAATTTTCCAGTAACTACATTGAATATTTGCTCTTAAGTTCAAATTAAACAGAATGAAATATTTAGTTCCTCACTAGTACTAGCCATGTTTCAAATTATTAGTCACCACATGTGGCCAGTGGTGACTGCACTGCACAGACCTAGTGGATGTAGACAGACAATAAATCAAATAAATAAAACATACTATATTAGGTAGACACTGAAGAGAGATATAAAAGCAGAGAGGGCAATTTTAGAGGGCCACGAAGTTTCACAAAGGAAAATACAAGACATTTGATTATATTTTCATTTCAGAAAAAAGGTGCTTTTAGCTGAGTATATCCTGTGCGAAATTTCTCAACCATCACAGTACTTATTTTAGTACTTACACTAAAAAATTACTCCTTGTTCATCTGAAATGCAAATTTAACTGGATATTCTATGTTCTACCTGGTAACCTCGAACAGGGTGGTCAGCAGAATTGGTTTGAAATGGTCCCTTTGAGTACAGACTAGGGCAGATAGTGGCATAGGCCATGAGGGTGTCTAGAAGAGTGAGGCCTAGTGTGGGCACTTGTTTGGTGTGTTTAAGGAAAGGCTAGGAGCTGAGCTCAGATAAAGCTCAAGCAACCGAGGGACAGCACCAACTGGTGAGGCCAACAGCCAAGGCCATCACAGAAAGCCTGGCAAGCCAGTGAAAGGAAGCTGGCTTTTGTTCTGAGAGGAATGTAAAGCGATTGGAGAGCTGAATTGGGGGTTGATGTGCTCTCACTTGTGGTTGAAGACAACTCTTCAACTGCTGTGTTGGGAGTGGATGGAAGGGGCCAATGGCAGAAGCTGAGCCAGTCTGGATTCTGTTTGATGCTGAGGGTGGCTGGGACCAGAAGTGGTTCAATTTTGGGTTTATTTAGAAGGCAGAGATGGCAGCATGTACTGATGGGTTGGTTGGGGGCAGGAGAGGTAAACTGAGAAGTCCTAGACATTTAACCTCATCTAAAAGAATGTAATTTTCATGCATGGAGTTTGGGAAGTACGTGAGTGAAGCAAGGATGAATCCTGAATAAGAAACTGGCAAACAGAGCAGCAAATCATCAGAAAGATCATACAGGGATGCAGGGATGGTTCAACATACACAGGTTTGTAAATGTAATATATTGCATAAACAGAAGCAAGGACAAAAATGACATGGTTATCTCAATAGATGCATCTAAAGCATTTGACAAGTCCAATATCCATTCCTAACAAAAACCATGAAGGAAACAGGTATAGAAGGACCTTATCCCAACCAGCCAGAATGCCCTTCAAAAATAAAAGTTAGATCGTGCCACTGCCCCCTCTTACACCCTCTATAGGTTTTTTATTGCACTTGGGTGCGTATATAAAGTCCTTACCGTGATTTTCATGGTTCTGCCTCTCTGGCCTCTGTCTGCCTGGTCAACCTTCTCCCCCTCTCCTTTGCTTCCCTCAGCCAGCTCTGGCCTTTGGTTCCTTTGTGCACCTGCATCTCCACAGTGGCTCTCTGATGGGCATTTTCACACTCTTCTCAGGTGCTCCCCTGGCTTGCTCTCCTCTTGTTCAATCTCTGCTGAAGTGTCCTCCCCTTCCCTGGTCTAAAACTCCACTCTCAGCCTCTCTCTAGCTCTTTATTCCGCTCTGCTTATCTTCACAGAACTTTCTACCACCTGGGTTTATACTTCACATTTCTCTGTCCATCTGTATACTGTTTTCTTCATTGGCATTCGAGTTTCACAGGGGTAGAGCATTTTCCTGCTTTGTCCTGCTTTAACCCAACATCTACACTGGCTATTGGTAGCATTTCTGCTGAGAGGCTTGAGATATCCTCCTCCGCCCACTTGTTCACTCCGTTTTAAGAAGGTTCTGGCATGGAGAACCGGTCTGGGACCTGACACCTGGGTGAACTTTCTTCCTGTCTTTTAGAAATTTATAAAACTATTGCCCACAGCCTGCAAGTAGAGAATGATTCAAAGCTTCTGGAGGGTTGGTTAGGGTGGGAGGGGTTCCCTCCAGGCCGTGGAGCTTGGATACAGGCACCCCAAGAGCTGATTGAAGTCCACTTTTGTGCACCTACTTGCTGTGCTGCCATGGGCGGGTCAGGGAATCTTTGTGAGCTGCTGGCTTGCTGCAAGGGACAATGGCTGTGCAAATAATTATGCACAATGCCCAAGCTGATGACAATCATTCTCATGGATTTTCTTTCCTCTTTATGACAAATAACAGATTTGGGTTGTTTAGGTATCAACAACAGACATAGGATTCTGGGTTCTTTAAGTAAAAAAAAAAAAAGGCTTACTTGGAAGGCTATAGAAGAGCTCTCAGAAGTAGAGATAAGCTACTAAACTAGGTTTCTAAAAGTAGAGGGATGATTTGGACTCCACAAGAGCCATTGAAGAGGTTCGTTAGGGGCATCCGGTTTGTTCCTAAGAAGTGAGAATCCAAAAGGCTGAGCATGGCCTCAGTGCCTGGTCAGGATAAGAAAAGTGACCTTGACTGTCAGTGTCACCAAGAATGGGGACAGAAGCTGGGTCATTGTTACCAGGAAATGTAAAGAGAAATGAATTAAAATACCAAAGTGCCTCATTCCCTGTGTTCCTGGCTCTGTGTAGGACTGTGGGCAGCTAAAGCCAAAGGAATCAGGATGCTGAGGGATTTTGATTTTTACTGAGGTGGAGCGGTGTGGGAGTTGGACTGGGGTGGGTGGATGCTTGTGAGTACCATGTTCTCTATTGCTATAAGGTGTTGGCTCTACCTGTTTGTCCAGTATTCACCTCGGCAGTTGGTATGACCAGATGACTCCAGGGTCAAGGGCAGAACACACTGTCAGCTTTCCTGGCCTTGCAGCCTGGTAGCACTTTTCCTTTGGAGAGCAGGGGTTCTCTGTAGAGCTGGGCTGGCAGCTGCTGACTCTTATGTGCTTTCCTGTTTCAGGTACCACCTGGTGTCAGAAGTCACTTCTGAGTCATCCTTCTGTGATCTCACCTTGGGACAATGGTGAATAGTCAGTGCTTGTTCATTTCTCAGGGCAAGTCCTAGGATGAAAGCAAAGAGGAAAGGACAGGGGTACATTTCTCTTTCCTTCGGATTTACAGATCCTTTGCTTAGATATTACTGTAAAAATAGCCCTAAGGCTGCTTTTATGATTAGAAAATGAACAAAGTCTTATTGTGGAGAATTGAAAAGGAAAGAAAAAAAAGGACAACATAAAGAAGAAACCACCATTACCCTTAATCTCATTATGATTCCACCATGCAGTGTTATCATGTTGGGATCCAGCTTTATGCTTTTATTTTAGTGCACATATATACCTAGACAAATGCATAGCAAGTTTTCTAACTTTAGCCTATTTACAGAATTAATTGGCATTGGTGAAACCTCAAAGTTGCACACAATTTTGCAGAGCAAAGGAAGAAATTCATTGTTAACTTGCAGAGTGGGAAATTAAAATGCAGGCCTATTCATATCATGGTTAAGCACTTGACCTGTGCAGTAATAAAAGTTAACATTGATAAAGTGTTTCCCTGTGCCAAGTACTATGCTAAGCACATTTTGTGTATCAGCTTATTTATTCTTCACAGCAAGCAATGAGGTGGGAATGAGACGATTATTACTAGCTTGCAGCAGAGAAGACAGGCATAAAAAGATCAAGTCACTTGCCCAAGGTTACATGGTTACTGACTGCAGAGCTGGGATGTCACCTTGGCTACTGGCTTCGGAGCTTTGCCCTCAGCTCTGTGGTCCACTAGTTCTCCATGGTTAGAGCACAGACCTCACAATGAAGCCAGAGATTATGCCTTATTCACTATTCCAATCCGTGTGGCTAGCACAGGTGGTCAATAAACAATGATCAAATAAACGAGCTGGGTTTGCGTAGGGGCTCTGTCTTTCATAGCTATGTGAGCTTGGGAACTTAACTACTCTGTGGAACTGGCTCAGTCTGAAGGCAAGTTTTGTCATCTTCAAACAGTTCTGCATCCACTTTTCACCATGCCCGTCAATGTCATCTTGGGCCAGGCCACCATCATTCCTCACCAGAACTTTTGTGATGTCCTCCTACTGCATAGTCAGTCTCCTGACTTCAGTCCTTGCTGTGGCCCACTCTTTACCAGTCATTCATTGTGCAATCTCTGTGCACGTAACACAGATGATCTCTAGTCAGATCCTCTAACAACTCCTCATCAGATCTAGAGTAAACACAACTTAGTCCCATGTGGTCTCGCACCTACCTCACCAGCCCACTCTGTCTCCCTCGCTCATAGTCTTCAGGGACAGCAGATTTTGCCTTGAACATAGCTTTCCTCTGCCTCAGTGCCTCAGAGCACACACACAGACATCTGTTGGTGTAAACTTGGAGGTGTCAATGCACGCACTAGACCAGTGATGGCGAACCTTTTAGAGCTTTTGCCACCACTGCCTTAGATTGTTGACACAAGCACCCTGGGTGGGAGGGGAGAGGCCAGGGGAGGATTACAAATATTCTCTCTGTAGGCCACTGGACTGTATCACAAGTTTTAGTAGGCATGCCTTAATTGTTCAGCTTTAATAGGAGTTTAATAAAGAAAGGAGAAAAGTCCTTTCCACAGCTGCCATCTGCTCTCAGTGGTAGACGCAAGTCTCCTCCTGCTTTGCATGTGAACGCCTGAGCTTCCTGTCCCACCTGTCACCCACTCTGGAACCACTGAAGCCTGTGCATTGAACTCCATCCTGCCTCTTCAGCATTACCAACAACATCGTTATCCATAGCCAAAGGGACCTTCTGTTGTCTGTCTGTCTCTCTGTCTGTCTCTCTCTTTCTCTCTCCTTCTCTCTCTCTCTTTTACTAGAGATTGAATCTAGGACCATCACAATAAGTCCCAGACATTTTTTGCATTTTTTTTTTTGGTTTTGGTTTTTCTCCGGTAGCGGGAACCGAACTCACAACCTTGCACTTGCCAGGCAGGCGCTTTTGCCGCTGAGCTAAATCCCCAGCCCCATTTTTTGCATTTTAAAATTTTGAGACAAGATCTCCCTATATCGGTATGTTGCCCAGGTTGGTCTCCACGTTATGTTTCTCCTGTCTCAGCCTACCAGATTCATGGGATTAAAGTGTGCACTGCAATACCAAGCCCTTTTTTGGTTCTTATCTCTCTGGACATCTTAGCAGAATCTACCACTGTTGACTGCTCCATTCTTCTTTTTAAAAATGTTTTCTTTTTAATTGTGTCCAAATACACATAACAGCAAATTTACTACTTTCCTATTCTTTACGAATACAGTTCAGTAGTGGTAAATACACTATGTTTGTTATATTAGCATCACCACCATCTGCCACTAGGACTCCTCACCCTGCAGAATTTAAAGCCTATGACCTCTAAATAACAGCTTTTCCCCACCCCTCTTTCCCCATCCCCTGGGAATCACTATATTTTTTCTGTCATTATACATTGTACAACTGTAGGTACTTCAATATAAGGTAAATTATAGAGTTTTCATAACCATCTCTGTTAGTCACTTTTCTGTTAATTGTACAAAATATCTTACACCCACAACTTAAAGGAAGAGAGGTTTATTATGGCTTACAGTTTCAGAAACTTCAGTCCAGTCATGCTCAGCTGGCTCCAAAGCAGAAATGGCCTGGTGGAAGGGCATGGTGGGGCGTGGATGCTCACCCCAGGGCATCCAGGAAGCAGAGAGAGAAGGGAGGTACCAGGGGCAGAATACACCCTTCCAAGTCAAGTCCCCGGTAACCCAGCTCCAACCAGCCTCACCTCTAGCAGTAATTCTACTATGAATTCATCCGTAGATTAATCCCCCGATGAGTATAGTGTCCCCATGATCCACCTCTGAACATAGGAAACTTTTGGAGGACGTTTTGTATCTAAATCATAACAACATCTTATTTCACTCAGTATAATATCCTCAGTGCTCATCTAAACTGTACTGTGTGTCAGAATGTTCTCCTTTGTAGGGATGACTAATTTTCCACTGCATGGTAGACCACAATGTGTATATCCACTCATCCACTGATGAAAGGACACAGCTGTGTGCTCCTTCCTTTTGGCTCTTGTGGGTAATGTTGCTGTAAAGGTGGGTGCGCACACATTTTCCAGTCATTTCTTTCTTTGAAATGAGGCTTCCTTCACTTCTTCTCTACCTCCTTTATAGCTTTTTCTCCTCCTCCCTCGCCTTAAGTTTGAGTGCTCCTGTCACCTTTTAGTGGGTCCTCTTTCTATCTCATTCATTCGGTCACTGGCTCGTCATGCGGTACTCACTATCCCTCTGCCTTTGGGACAAATATTAATTATTTTAATTAGAAACTACTATTTATTTTATATCAGGAGCTTTTTTATGTATTTCACAGGTTTTATTTCATTTAATCCTCACAATGTGATGGGTTTATTTTTCTCATTTTATGGGTGAGGAAACTGAGGCATGACAGGTTTATGAAATTTGTCCCAAGCTCACAACCAGAAAAATGGGAGCTGGGATTTGAATCCAGGTAGTCCATGTGTGGGATCTCTGTTTTTATTTTATTTTTTCCCTTTGTATGTACATATGTTTGTGTGGCATAGGGATTGGACCCAGGAAGTGTTGAGTTAATCTCTGTCCTCCTTTTAAATTTTATTTTGAGATAGGTTTTCCCTAAGTTGTCCAGGTTGGCCTTGCAATTGTGACCCTCCTGCTTCAGCCTCCTGAGTAGCTAGGAGTATAGGCATGTGCCATGATGCCTTGCAGGGCCTATGTTTTTAACTATTAGGGTCTCCTTTTTTAAAAATCTGCATCTGCTGACCAGTGCTCCCTTCTATTTGCAGAAGACCTTGTTGATTATTCTCTATCCCATGACAAAAGTCATTGCCAATAAAATAATGTAATCTGTGCTCTGTAAAAAAGCTCTGCAACAATACTTTGGTGAAGTTACTGTATGTCATGAGTTGAATTGTGTCTCCATCCAAAAAGTATGTTAAACTCTTCACTTCAAGTACACTTATTTGGAAATTGGATCTTTGCAGATGTAAAAATGAGGTCAGACTGGAGTGAGGTGGGCTCCTAATCTACAATGACTGGTGCCCTTGTAGAAAGATGGTCATGTGAAGTCACAGGACACAGGAGAACACCCTGAGAACAGAGGCCAAGATTGGAATAATGCATCTATAAGCAAAGGAATGCCACTGATCACCAGCTACCACTTGAAGCTGGAGGAAATGCATGGGACACTGTCTTTCTCAAAGCACCCTGGGGGACCCAGTCTTGATTTCAGCTGTCTGGCCTTCAGAACTGTGAGAGAATGAATTTACGATGTAGACCACCTGGTTTGTGGTGCTTTGATAAGGAATCCCTTGGAATTGTGTGTTGCTCATTACAAATGATTTCTTGGGGCATACAACAGTGTAGATTTAGTTGGAGCCCAAGAAGGTCAAAAGGGTTGTTTGTTCAAAGGGAAGTTAGGTAGATGTAAGGTGTCTAGTTCACTGGAGAATAAGCTCATTTATTTATTTTTTTCATTCATTCTTTCAGCAAACTTTCTTGAATGCTTGCCATATTTCAGAATGTAGAGCTATTTTAGGGAATGATGAGCATGGTCTTCTGCAGAGCGGACACTGGGCAGCAGATACAGATTTCAAGAAAAAGCAGAACCTAATGGTCAAAAACAGAGACCCTGCTCAGCATGGTGGCACATGCCTGTAATCCCAGCTTACTCAAGAGGCTGAGGCAGGAGGGTCACAATTGCAAGGCCAGCCTGGGCAACTTAAGGAGACCCTATCTCAAAATAAAATGTACTAGAGAAGAATGGTGCCACACTGAACTTTCCTAACTTATTTTTCATATCCAAACCACGTTGTAGACTTATCCATATCACAGTTTAGCACATTGTCTGGTCAAAACAAGTACTCAGTGGAACAAGTGGTAAAGCGTAGCCTCTAATATCACAGCTTTGGTTCATCTCTTGTGGCTCCTCTACCTATTGGGTTATGACTCCTGGAAAGTTGCATCATCTCATCTGCCTCAGTCTTCTAATTTGTGAAATGGGAATAATAACACTTAGCTTTATAGGTTTGTTGTGACACAAAAAGGATTGGTTTTCCCTGATCTTGGGTTCTACCCACTGAGCCACGTATTAAGAAGTGTTTGCTATTATTTTGAGAAATTAGTCTGTTTCCCCTACAGGAAGGCAAATCCATTATAGAGGGCAATGACTTTCAAATGAGGAGCCCCAGAGCCTCTTAAGGAACTCTCAGGAGATAGGGAATAGAGAGGGAACCCGAGAGCCAGAGCGAGGAGGAGGCCCTCTGAGGGGAGCCGGCACAGCACAATCAGTGGTCAAGGCGGCTGGGATGAGGGGTTTAGTGACTTTCCAGAAAGATGTGTATAGTGAACATGGTTGAAAAGAACATGGAAAATTTTATGAAGACCCTTCCCGTTGTGGTCAGAAGCAGTGGTGTGTGTGTGTGTGTGTGTGTGTGTGTGTGTGTGTGAGAGAGAGAGAGAGAGAGAGAGAGAGAGAGAGAGAGAGAGAGAGAGAGAGAGAACTGGAGGAGCTGTGTGCCAAAGTCCTAGTGGCAGTAGGGTCTCATTGCCCAGGAACGTTCATCATTAAGCTGTGGAACAGAGCATAGCTACACAGCCTGTCCCTGAGGAGCCTCCATGGTAGTGGTACAGCCACCAAAGTTAGTGCCACATGGAATCATATGGTACACCTGCTACGGATGGATGACCTAGGAGGAGCAGGATAAGTAGGCTGTACATCATGTGCTCGGAGGACTGGTCACCAGGGTCCAAAAGCATCTGTATCTGGGCTCTCAGGACAGCAAGGTGATGACATCATCCCAAAGGCAGTACCCATCAGGTCCTCTTACACCCTCCAGGTTGTGCTCAACTATTGGCTCTTACAAACTATGGTAAAGGTGAGGGGGTGGGCTCTGAGGGCAATTGATCCCCTCTTCTTCTTCACTCTGCCACTGAAACCAAAGAGCAAAGTGAATGAGTCAATCAAAGGGTTAATGAGTTTAACAGAGGCCACACTGAAGCCTTTCCTCATTTCCAAGGGTCTTGCCTTGAGTCAGAGGAGACTTTGAACTTGGACTCTTCAGCAGTACTGTACTAGAACTGTTATGATTTGGGTGACCCTTAGAGATGCACCAAATGTACTCTGCATAAAGAAACAGACATGAAACATGTGGGTGCAGGGGCTGAAATGTTATGCTTTAGATCTACAATATACCACCAATAACTTAGTTGTTGGGAAGGTTGTTGAAGCATAGAGGCATTATACTCACCCGTGCATTCACTCATTAGTGAGATGAGATGAGTAGCTGAATATGTGGTTAGGAGATGGGGCTTTGTTGGAGATGTGTCACTGGGAGCATGACCCAGAAGCCTGCCTTTTTGATACTGGCTCCAACCTTCTCTGTCTCTGTTCCCTGGCTGCTATGGAGTGACCACCATTCCTCCACTGTGCCACTCTGCCTTGGAGCCAATCAATCACGGACTGCCTACTTTGGAAACCATGAGCCAAAAGAATCCTCTCCTCCATGAAGTTATGGATGTCAGGCATTGTGTCCCAGAAATAGGAAAGTGATTAGTATACAGTGGACGGAAGTAGAAGACAAGGAAACAAACCTAAGCACCCTCAGCCATCTGAGGGTATTTTGCAAACAGGTTAAAAACATCTGTTGGAGAAAAGATAGTCTCTCTAAAACATGGTGCTGGGAAAACTAGAGACACACATGCAGAAAATTGAAACTAGACCCCTATCCTTCACTCTGTACTAAAATCAAATCAAAATTGATTAATGATGTATGTAAAATCAGAAACATTAAAGCTGCTGGACTATAACAGAGAGAAAGCACTTGAAACCATAGGCATATACAAAAACTACTTGAACAGGACTCCAAAAGAACAGGACTATAATATACTGAATAGCTTCTGTGTGGTGAATGAAACAACAGAGGGAAGAGAGAACCCACCAAACAGGAAAAATTCTCTGCTAGCTCCTCTTGGATACAAGATTAACACCTAGAATATATAAACATAAAGTTTATGTGATTGACTAAAAAGGAGAGGACCTAAAATTTATACATTCATAACACAGTGACTGGACAGATGAACTTCTTCTCCAAAGAGGCTCAAATGGTCAAAAAGTATAGGAAAAAGTAGTCAATACCTTTAGCAGTCAAACAAGAAAATTAAAACTACATTGAGACTCCATCTATCCTCAGTCAGAACAACTATTATCAAAAGTACAAAAAAACAGCCAAACAAAAAACCCAGCAAAAAATGCTAGCAAAGTTGTAGGGGGAAAAAAACCCCTCTCCTACACTGTTCATGGGAATGTAAACTAGTTCAACTGCAGAAATCAGAATGGGGATCCTTCAAAAGACAAAATACAGAAATGCCATTTGACCCAGCTATGCCATTACTGAGCACACTCCCAGAAGAAGTAAGGATTGTATACAATATTGACACATGATACCCATGTTTATAGCTACACAACTCCCAATATCTAAATTGAGGAAAAAGCTTAGATACCCACCCATATTCACAAACAAAGAAACTGTGATATATATAGATAGATATATAGGTAGATAGATAGATAGATGGAATACTACTTAGACATAAAAAAGATTAAAATTATATCATTTGCAGGAAAATGAATGGAACAAGAAGCCATCATGTTAAATAAAATTAATCAGATTCAAGTTGAATATCATATGTTTTCTCTTACATGAGACACCTAAATATACATATACAAATAAAATAAAATGAAATGAAAGGAGAGGATAGGAAATTCAGGAAGTAGGCTTCTGAAAAAGGGGAAGAGGGTAAATGGGAGCATTGTAGGCAGCTGAGTTAGATAGAAATATTATAGGCAGTCAGACAGGGCCAGCCCCTTAAAGGAGCCAGTGCAGAAGATGGGATACCTTGTAAATGGACAGACACTTCCCCTGCCACCAGACCTCAAGACAAATGATTAAATAAAAGCACCCACACACCTCCTTAGGGATGGACATCAGGGATTGATATTCTAATAGGTAACAATCACCTTGAAAAAGCCAGGAAGAGTCACTAACCCAACCCTCTCAGGGAAAAGCCCCTGTTCTGTATTCATAGCTGCTTGCTAGGACTTGCTTCCCCATTTGATTTAAACAAATTTACCTGAGCAATTACACTTGTAATCTTACTGGCTGAACACAGTTTTGTTCCTCTTCATGCCTGCCTTGTGATTTCCCCTTCCCACCGCCCCCCTCATGTTGTGGTTTTGCTCTATAAAATCCCTAGGAAAGACAGGCTCCTTGGCAACACACTCAGGCCCCCTTCTGTTCCTCTCTCAGACAGAAGCTGTCCTTCCCTCAATAAATATATTCTGCTCTTAACCTCTGTTGTTCTTAAAATTCATTCTTCAATTTTAGAGACATGAACTTGTCCCAGATATCTGGCAGGTTGGGAGCTTCTGTCCCCTATATCAGGAGGGAAGGCTACAGGGAGAGGGGGTAATGGGACTGCAAATTACTAAGGTATGTTAATTGAATGTAATAAATCCCACCATCATGGAATGTTAACATGCACTAATAAAATACAATAAGGTTTTTTAAAAAGAAAAAAGAAAACTGAGGATGTGACAAGAGTTTGAGAAGCAAGATGAGGCTAGTAGCGTGGAACACTTGGCCCCAGCTGGTGCAGTTGTGCTCACTATTTTTGGGAGTCAGTTTTACCTTCCTTTTGAGGAGATATTTGCTCATTTTAAAAGTTGGAAAACCACCTAGACATAGTATGGCTTTGTGTATCATGCCCTGGGTGTTAAAAGGGAAAGAAATTAAATCTGTATTACTTTGATATAGGAGAAAGAAACTCCAACCTACTAGATATCTGATATGAGCTCAAGTTTTCTAAAAATCATAGAATGAATTTTAGGGACAACGGAGGTGAAGAGCAGAATATATTTATTGAGGGAAAGAAAGTTTCTGTCTGAGAGAGAGACAGAAGGGTACCAGAGTGGGTTGCTAAGGAACCTGCCTTTCCTAGGGACTTTTATAGAGAAAAACCAAAAGATGAGATGGGTCCAAGGTGGAGAAAAGTGGGAAATCGTAAGGTGGGCATGAGGTGGGACAAAACTATGGTCAGCCAATAAGATTACAAATATAATTGCTCAAGTAAAATTGGTTTAATCGGGATCAAATGGGGAAGCAAATTACAAAGCAAGCAGGCAATAATACAGAACAGGGGCTTTTCCCATAGAGGGGTTGGGTTAGTGACTGGCTTTTTCAAGGTGATCCATACCTGTTTAGAATATCAGTCCCTGATGTCCATCCCTAGGGAGCCACGTGGGTGCATTTGTTTCATCTTTTGTCTTGACATCTGGCCCACAGCAGAAGTGCCTGTTCTTCCACAGTTGCAAGGCACCTTCTGCACTGGCTCCTTTGAGAGCTCAACCTTATCTGACTACCGATAATATTTCTATCTAACTCAGGTGCCTACAACAACTTTCCTCATCAGAAAAAGTTATTGATAAAAAAGGATACAAAATTTTATTATTTACCCTAGGATATATCAATGATAGATCATTATATATGTTGATATTGTTTAATTAAATAAGAAATGTTAAATAATCCTGTATAGCATCTTAAACACCTTCAGGTAATGCTTATTACCTGAAGGACACTTGAACTGGCCTTCACCCCCATTTATCTCCTTATCTCTCTCTCTCTTCAATGGGTACCATACTGTTTTCATTTTCTAAAGGTGCCCTGCCTTCTCACAGCTCTTACATGCTTGACCAACTTTTTGGAAAGCCCTTTCTCTCCTTTCTTCCTTTTGGCCCACTACTATTTATCCTTCAAACCCAGCTCACATGTTCTTTCTTACAAGATGATATCCCTAGGTAGGTGCTCCTCATAAATATTCAATGGTTAATTTCTTAAGAAGAGTTACATCCTCATTGTACTGTCATCATATTATACACACCTAAGTTAGGTAGAAATATTATAGGCAGTCAGACAGGGTTAGGCCCTCTAAAGGAGTCAGTACAAGCACATTACAACTGTGGGTGGAGACATGTTCCTTAAAGGCCAGACCTCAAGACAAAAGATGGAATGACTATACCTACATACTTCCCCTAAGGATGAACAGCAATAATTGATATTCTAAGTAGGTATAATCACCTTGGGTCGGGGACAGAAACCTCCCTTTTAGGAAAAGTTCCTGTTTGTTAGGTCCATGTGCACTTGTTGTGTGACTTTTTCCTCACTTGGTCCCCATTTAATCAATATTACCTAAGCAATTATCTCATAATCTTACTGATTAACCATAGTTTTGTCCCTCCTCATCCCCACCTTGTGATTTCCCATTGGATCAGTGTTATGTAAGCAACCATACTTGTAATCTTATTAGTTAATAATGGTTTTTCCCAACTTAAACCTACCTGAGCTTGTAGTTTTGCTGTATAAAACTCCCTTGAGGAGAGGGGTCCTCGGTAACCCACTTGGGGGGACCCCTTCTGTCTCTTTTATTTATTTATTTATTTTTTGGTTTTTGGTTTTTCTCCGGTACCGGGAACCGAACTCACGACCTTGCGCTTGCCAGGCAGGTGCTTTGCTGCTGAGCTAAATCCCCAGCCCCTCCCTTCGGCCTCTTTTAGATAGAAGCCTTTTTTCCCCCCAATAAATATAGGTTTCTCTCCTCTAATAAATATTTTCTGCTCTTAACCTCCATGTTTCTAGAATTCATCCTCCGATTTTAGAGTATATGAACTCATGTATTGGACATCTAGCAGGCTAGCAGGTTGGGAGTTCAATTTTTCCCTTATATTATTTGGATTATTTGGAGGTCCTGTGTCATCCTTATACAGTCAGAACACACATAATGCAATGGAGTGAACTGTGACTCTTCAAACTGTGTTAAATCCTAAACTCTAATATGAACCACAGAGAGAGTTTTTAGGAGTAAATTAAGATAAGTGAGGTCATAATGGAGTCCCTAATCTGGTTGGGCTGGCACCAATGTAAGAAAAGGAAGAGATATCAGAATCTCTCTTTCCACCAAGTGGGGACATGGTGACCTTCTGCTCACCACGAAGAGGCATCTCTCTAGGAATGAAGCCCTGCTGGAACCTTGATCTTGGTCTTTCCAGCCTCTGTCTGTGGGAAAATAAAGTTCTTTTGAGGCTTCTAGCTTGTGCTATTTTGTTATGGCAGCCCAAGCAACCTAATGCAAGTACATGTGTCCAGCTGGTTTATTTATGGCTGCAGTGTGTCCTGAATGAAAAAGTACACATTTTAAGTATTTGACTTTCATACCTTTCCTGTTATCACATATTTTGCATATTATCCCTGTATGTAATTACCTGTTAATTTGTCTTCACCACACCACCCATGAGCCAGCAGTCTGTTTGAGTGCAGGAAATGTGTGTTATTTACTTATGTTTCCCAAGGCTCCAATATATGCTTATTAAATGACTGAATCCATCTTCTTTTTCCTCCACAAATAAAAAGATCATTCTTTCCAAAGCTATTTGTCTTTGATTTAATATCCTTGTTCACGCTCCAGCTGTGGTTTTCTTGGTGTGATTCTTATGGAGGGCTGGCCCTGGATGAGGAATCTTACCCCACGCAGTGTACCTTGTGGAACTGGGAAGGCATTGCCTCTGGGAGAAGGAAAAGTGAATGCTGATCATGTGTGTATGATCACATGTGAGCATGTGCATACATGTGTGCATGACACATTGCAATTGGTTTCTATTTAGTAGTCAGAGAATAAGGAAAATCAGATGATAAGTGGAATAATACAGAGAATATCGATTCTAGAGTAAGAAGATCTGAGTTTGAGTATAGCTCAGCTCCTCCATGTACAAGTGTGATCTTGAGCAAGTTAGTTATGCTGGTTAAGACTTAGTTTTCTCATCTGCAAAATGGGTACACTTATTAGATGTTATGAGAAATTCTTGGGTGCTGTTCACTGGTATTTTTTTAATTATTTTTTTATTTTTTAATTTTTTTTTCACTGGTATTTTGTTGAACTACCAGAACTGGTTTAGCCAGGAGACTCCCAAGAAACACACTTGCATGAAGGACAAGAAAAAAACAGAACAAAACACTGTTTTATTTTTAGCTGGTCTAAGACCCAAACTCTGTGGAGTTGGCTCAAGATCATGGAATCCATTTTCCCCTAAGGTAATGAGGGGTAACCAGCTTCAACTCCAAAACTAATATAACACATTAATCAGAAGTAGGCAGTGTTAGATTTTTTCCAGCGCAGAGAGAAGTAAAGCAGAATAAAATGCCATTATTGTGGGTGCGGAGAAGACCACAAGGAAAGAGAGAGATGTAGAACTTCTGAGAGCCTATCATGGGGTGCAAGGTTAAATAGCCCCAGGCTGGAGGCAGGGTTTAGGAGGCAGACCACCTGACATGGCAGACCAGGATTGAGCAGGAGTGTGGGAAAAGGAAACAGGATGTTACAGAAAGGGAAGTAGGAGTTGTAATTTGACTCAGAGGAAGAAGGGTGGGGCTTAGCACATGATCTCTAGTGGCCAGTGCCATATTGGCTTGGCGCCGTACTGGCTCAGAACCATAGCACGTGACCCCCAGTGCCATATTGGCTGGATGCCGTAGTGACTCAGCAGGAATTACAGCGAGGTGAGAAACCCATCAGGCAGGATACACCTGGGGAGAATCTGCATGGAGGGAATGTGCTGCCTGGAGGGACTTGGGGAGCTGCATCCCCAGCCTTCTTTTAGTTTTTATTTTGAGACAGGATCTTTCTGAGTTTCTGGGTTGCCCAGGATGGGCTTGGATTTGGGATCCTCCCTGCCTCAGCCTTCAAGGGGGCTGGAGAATGAGCCACACAGAAAAGACAGTGGAGGGAAAGTAAGATATTAGAGCTGCTTCCAAGGGGGCCCTTTTGATATAGGGGAGGAAATACAACTCCCCACTTGCTAGATGTCAGGTATGCTGAGTTTTGTTCCCCATAAATGAAGAATGAATTGTAAGGATCAGCAGAGGCTAAAAGTAAGAAAAATTTATTGAAAGAAGTAGCTCCTGAGAGAGAAGAGGGGACTCAAATGTGGGTTGCTAAGAAACCCACTTTTCAAAGGAAGTTTTACAGAGCAAAATCATGAGGTGCATACAAAATCATGAGGTGGGCACAATGTGGGTGAAAACTATAATCAACCAATAAGATTACAAGTATAGCCACTTAAGTAATGTTGATCCCATGGGGAAGCAGGTCATGTAACAAGTGTACATGGAAAGAACAAGGACCTTTTTAGGCAGAGATGAATCAGGAGATCCTGGTCACCTACCTAGCAACTGAGGTCTATTAGACTTTATTGGACCAAGTATACCAGTTATCTTTTCCCTACTGGAGGCATGCAGTCCTGGTCATTCCATCTTTATCTTGAGACCTGGCCTTCAACAGATGTGTCTCCAGCCACAGTTGTGATGTGTTCTCATCTTCTGCACTGACTCCCTTGAAGGCGCAGGGCTGTCTGACTGCCTAGACTATTTCTACCTAACTTAGCTGTCTATAATACTTGCAGAAGGGGAGAGTGATTTCCAGATCAAGTTGTTGGGTCTGCCTTTGGGTTTTCTAACCACTCATGCAATGCACATGGGAGAGAGGTGGCCACAAAAGACAGCTACACTTATGTGCACAGCTTTAACACTTTTGAGAAGTTTTAGATTTACAGAAAAATTGGGCAGTAAGTACAAGAGCTCCCCCTCCTCATGTTTCTTTTATTCTTAACATCTTGCATTAGCTTGGCCCATTTCTTGAACTTGACAAGTCAATATCAATCCATTGTTACTTATTAAAGTCCATAGTTTGTATTAGTGTTCATATTGGTGGTGCTCATTTTATGAGTTCTGGCAAATATGCAGTGACATATGTCCACCTCACATCCCTGTGCCCCTCCATTCATTCCTCCCTAGCATCCCTAACCCTGGACAATGCAGAGTCCCTGCCAACTGCCAAGCACTCCGTTTTCCATGTCTTAGATCTGACCATTCTCTTCTAAGCCTCCTGAGTGGGAGGAAGCACTAGGTCAGGAGAGAGGACCTCTCCCCCAGGCATCCGTGGCTTTGCCTCCCCTGGAGGACAACAGTGGGGATGATCCTGTCTATGCCATGGAGTCATCATATGGATTCAATATTTGAAAAATAAATTTGGCCTCTACAAATGTTAACTATCATTGACATCTCTAATTTTGTTTTGTGTAATTCCACAAGAGCTAAGTTAGCATTTATTTTAATGGATAAAAGCATTTGCTAAGCAAAAGCACTTCTTAAGTGCAGGCTGATGTCTAACTTAGAGCTTTTTTTGTGGGGGGAGGTGATTGAATTTGGGGCCTTCACACTGAGCTAGGTCCCCGGAACTTCTAAATTTTGAGGCAGGGTCTCCCTAAGTCACTAAGTTGTTAAATAGAACTTGTGCTCCTCCTGCCTCAACCTTCCAGAGCCCCAGAGAAGGAGGCTTCAAAAACAATTAGCAGCTGCCTTTGTGAATTAATGTGCCACCCACGGGGCCAGTCCCCTCACTTTCCCTCACCCTGCTCACCTCCTTCCCTGCCATCAGTACTCCTTTATCTTCATGACTTCTCTCATTTCTTACTGGATAAATTCCAAATCTGTCTGCAGTGCCATCCTGTCACCTGAGAATCTCCCACTATCTCCTGGACAGCGCTCAGATGTCCTGCTTCTGCATCAAATTCCAAAGGGCTGAACCCTCTGAGAAACCAGAGAAATTAGTTCCCTGCCATAGTTTGTGCCAATGTAAAGTAGTGCCATTGTAGTGGAAAACAGAATAGCAGTTCCTCAAAAACTGAAGCTAAAATTACCATATGATCCAACAGTTCAACTCTGGGTGTGTATCTAAAAATATCAAAAGCAGGGATTCAAGCAGATATTTGTACTCCCTGTTCACAGTGGCATCATTCACAGCAGCCCCAAGGTGGAAACAACAGAAGCAAGTGTTGGCAATGAGTGGATAAACAGAATGCATTATATTCCTTATAACAGAATAGCATTCAGCCTTCAAAAGGAAGGAGATTCTAATACAGCGTATGACAGGGATGGACCTAGAAGCTGTCACTCTGCATGCAATAAGCCAGACACAGAAGAACCAATACTGTATGATTCTACTTATGGGAGCAATCGAAAGTAGTTAAATTTATAGAGACAGAGAGAGGGAT
This sequence comes from Chinchilla lanigera, assembly GCF_000276665.1. NCBI lineage: Eukaryota > Metazoa > Chordata > Mammalia > Rodentia > Chinchillidae > Chinchilla > Chinchilla lanigera. Next base: position 5,270,235 of record NW_004955461.1, read on the forward strand.
GGTGATTGCCAGGGACTTAGTGGAGAAGGAGATGTGGAACTGTTTATGAGTATAGAGTTTCAGAGTTGTTTTTTTTAAGGTACTGGGCAGAATCTCAGCTTTGCAAGACAAAAAAGTTCTGAACACTGGCTGACCAAAGAGGAGAATATACTTGACATTACTGAGTTATACACTTAAAATGGTTAAGATGATAAGTTTTATATTACTTGCAGTTTATATCACAATTAAAAATAATTTTAGCTCTTCATCTCATCTCAGCTTAAGGGAGACACACTGTAGCACAGAGTGAGGCAGTGTGTAGTGAGTGGTTAATAGTGGGTTCTGATGCTTGCTCATCGAGTTTCAGTCCTAGGTCCTTGGGATCTTGCTTAGACAAATTTCATAACTTGTTTCTCAGTTTCCTAGTCTGTGAACGACAAATAGTGTAGCTGCTTCACAAGATCACTGTGAGGATTAAATGACTTCATCCTCATAGAGAGCTTAGAAGACTAGTTGGCATGTAGTATGTGTTCTTTAATATCGAGTATTTTTATGTGACCCCTCTTCTCCTGGAAGCACATTCCCTCTCTCCCCCACCTAGCTCTGTCTTCCACAACATGAAAGACCCATATCAAATTTCAGCTCCTTCCTAAAATCTTTTTTGACCTTGACAACCTGTAGGAATTTGCCACTTTTCCAACAATCGTGGTGTTTGTATATGGTGGTATTCATTGATCAAGTATTGCTTCTTTTTGTATAATAGCAATAATTATATTTATGATGGTTGTTACTATGTTTATATAATCTAAGTGCTTCTGAAAGCCATTGAAAAGCAGTGTGAAATGGTTAAAGTGAAATCTAGGAGGACGAGGAGCTTAGGAGAAAGGACTATGGTATTAGTGTTACATGTAGTGTGGGCTGGGCTCCCCTGAAAGCAGATTTGAGACTAGGAATTGGTCGCAGGTAGTTTATTTGGGAAGTGATTTCAGGGAGTAGGAGTAGGTGAATGGGGAGAATGAAGGAAGAAATGAAAAACCAATAGAATTGTACAAGGGGTGATCAAAAATTACAGTGAATGTTTAAATTTTAAAAATCATTACAGTAAAAGACACATTGTCATTAATTCCCCCTCAGTATATTCCCTCTCACTTCAAGCACACATATCCCATTGCTCTTGTCACTTTCTGAAGCAGTTCTGGAAGTCCTCTTTCATGAGTGTCTTCATGAAGTGTGATCAAAAGTGCAGCAAATGCTGCTGTTGAGTGCATCCAACAGAAAGACAGGCTGATAAAAACATTACTGTGTGTCCTCTACTGCCTTATTTACAAGACCTTGCACTGTAACTTTGGCTCCAGCCCAAAGTCAAAATGACGATGAAAGGTGAACATTTTGAATCAATTCAGGGTACCAAAGCAGCTGCAACAGCACAGTTAAGGACACAAAAAGGGACTTCCAGCATTGCTTCAGAAAGTGGCAAGAATGATGGGATAAATATGTTTGAAGCAAGAAGCAGTATTCTGAGAGAGGACTAATGGCAATGTGCCTTTTACTGTAATTTTTTAAAAATTGAAATGCTTACTGTATTTTTAGAACACACCCTGTATGTCCTGGAAATCACCCTGACGAGCAAGTGAGGCTCCATGCAGCGAAGGATCTTCCCATGACTGTCAAGAAAACCTCTAAGCCCAGGATTGCTTTTGCTATTCTGGGTCTCTTCTGGTTCCAGATGAATTTAAGGCATATTTTCTCAAGATCTGTCAGGTATGCCAATGGTAGTTGAATGGGAATTGCATTGAATCTGTACAGCAATTTTGGAAGTATGGCCATTTTCACAATGTTGGTTCTTCCTATCCATGAGCAGGGAATATTTTTCCATTTACTGAAATCTTCGATCTCTTTTTTCAGAGTACTATAGTTTTCATTGAAGAGATCTTTGACTTCTTTTGTTAGATGGATTCCTAAGTATTTCAATTTCTTGGATGTTATTGTGAAAAGTATGGTTTCCTTAATTTCTCTCTCAGTCTGTTTGTTTGTGTATAGGAATGCTATCGATTTCTGGGTGTTGACTTTGTATCCAGCTACACTGTTGAATTTGTTGATTAATTCAAGGAGTCTTCTTGTGGAGTTTTTGGGGTCTTCCATATAAAGTATCATGTCATCTGCAAACAGTGATAGTTTTACTTCTTCCTTTCCTATCCTTATTCCTTTTATCTCTCTCCACCCAGGGTTGGCTAAGGAAATTGTGGTACTTTTATATAATGGAATATTACTCAGCTGTAAAGAAAGATAAACTC